>NW_022196909.1:63111251-63136093 GCF_008632895.1 Mastomys coucha | reverse complement strand
GTGGTGGTGGTGATATAAAAAAATCATGTTACAACTTAGGGGACTTTTTTTTTCTTTCCCTCAAAGAGCTGGGTATATTTCTCTCAGTTCCAGAAGTTTCTCTTTCTGTGGTTTGGTTAAACTTAGGATGATTTTGAAAGATATGACTTGAGGCTAGTATTCATCAATACTAGCTGCAAGTTATTAAGTGTCTACTATTGTAGTCTACCATTGTTCAAAGCCTCAGAGGTTGGATGACTCAGTCATTTGCATATAGAAATAGACCTCAGAGGGACAGGGACTTTGCTCAAGGTTAGCCAGAACCACAGGGCACAAACCCCAGGACTGTATGACCACAAAGCATAGCACAATCCCCAAGCAAACCATAAAGAGGACTTTTATCTTCACAAGTATTTGCCACCTATCAACTGCACACTTACTGCTTTGCTCCCTTAGAATGGCTCTCCTACACGAGAGCAAGGACTCTCACTCATCACTTTAACTCTAGCTCTCAATTGGTACTCAATAAATATTTGTAGGGCAAACGAATGCACCTAATGAATGAGCACTTCCATGTGTTAGGCTCTCTGCAAGCCACTGTGACAGGAAGTGAACAGGAGAGAGGGATGCTTACATGAGAAGACCAGAATCCAGAGAGACTTGCAGTTCCCAGCACAGACAAAATTTTCTGGGCATGCCCTTGCAGCAAGCACAGGGATGCTTGAGGACAACATGATCCCCTTGTTTCCATCTCTGCCATGAGTGACCCTGGCCCTGTGCAGCACCATCCTTGTGAGTGTGGCATCGTGTATGTTTCTGTAGAAAGCATGTCCTGCTGTCACAGGGGTTATGGCGCACTGAGGATAAATGGCAGGATGAGTTTTCTTTTAGCCACATCTTATTCTTCTACACTTATTTTACTGTATGTGAATGGATGTCTTGCTCAGACGTATGTCTGTGCAGTGAGCCTTCAACATCATTTGTGTGTGTATTGTGTGAGTGTGGGAGCATGCACACCATGATGCATACATGTGGAGGTCAGACGAGAATCCCCTTGAGGGTCTGTCCTCACCTTCACCTGTTTGAGGCAAGGCCTCTTGTTTTTTCCACTGTGTCTGATCACTGACCCATGAGCTGCCAGGGAGTCTTGTGTTATAGACAAGGGCATTACCACAACTGACTCTTAGGTTCTGAGGAATCAAAGTTGTGTCCTGACTCTTGCACAACAAGTACTTTAGCCACTGAGCTTTAGGTTTTTTGAGACAGGGTCTCACTATATAGCTCTGGCTGTCCTGGGATTATTTAAGTAGACCACGCTGGCTTCCAGTTCACAGAGATCCACCTCTCTCTGCCCCGACATCAACCCCCAAGTGCTGGGTTAAAGGCATCGGCTGTAACATCTGCCCCCATTCTTAAATGCCACATCTTCCCAGCCTGGTCTCTGGAGCATGCTGGGGCGTGTGCTGCTAGAACCAGGAAATAGCCCTCCAGCTGCCACCCTGGCCTTCCAGGAGGTCAACAGTGTGGAAGGAGTGTCTCCCACAGAGAAGGCAGACTTCCCGCCTGCCTGGGGCAGAGAATTCCATGCAGCCCTGCAAATCTAGAGCCCCCCACTTTGCTCTGCACTCCTCTCCCTGAGCGGCATCCCATATTGAGCAGGCCTGAGATAGGTGGTTACTGAGAGCGGCAGCTCTTCCTCTAACACAGATGTCACACCCAGATCTGGTGAGGACAGTGGAGACATGTCAGTATCTGGTCTTCAGTCCTGAGTGGATTTTCCACTCCAGGGTTACTTTGGTAGCAAAAAATCTCATCTCTGGCCAGCTAGATTCTAGGGACTCCTGGGCCTGCTCCCTCTCACTGTATATTTGTGCTTAGGAAACATAAATGTTTTAAAGTTTACACTTTAGAAAAAAACACATACTTACTACATATACCCATAGTAGGCCCCCCTCATTCGGCTGACATTTTTTTCCCTTTGGCTAGTTATTAGGATTCTGGTTTGTTCTGTTCAATGCCCAGTGCAAGTGGTGCCTAAAAGAGAGAACTGGGTCCACACCCCAAGTCTATACCTGAACAAGTGACTAGATACAGAGAAACAAGACTTCCGGCTGATTGTCACTCTAGCCTACTCTCCCCACACACATGTGCACATGTACACATTTATCCGGAAGGACAAATGCCCATGGCTTCTTTAGTGGGGAAATCTGCGGAGGTGGAAAGTGATGCTTAGCCACACTCTGTTATTAGGGAAAGGGTTTACACTGGAGAAATTAGATGCCTGTGCTTCCTCCATCCCCTAAGGGGCTATCCTGTGCTTCCCCAGTTGCCTGAGAATGCCAGCTCCCTGCATTGATGTCAGACCTTGGCTAGCCGTTTCCTGATTGAGGTAGTCCACAGGAGACCCAACGGACCTCATTTGACCTTTATGCTCCTTCTGACCAGAGACACTTAGTGAGGAACCAAAAGAACCAAGCAAGCTCAGACTCTAGCCAAACCAAAGGAAAGTATAGGCTGGAGGTCCTCCCTTAAGCACCTCGAGCCGAGGCCCTGTGAGGGGCATGCAGGCCCTGGGCTGCTGGCAGGACTGAGTCAGAAGTGGATATTTATAGTGGGGTGACCTTTCTTCCTCTCCCATGGGTTTAGGGTTTCTGGGTCCTCTCTTCATGCTCAGGGAAGAGGAGGAGGTGGCAAATCAGAGTTTGTGAGGGAGGGGCTTCAAGCAGTGCTCAGTTCTTATCCACTGAGCTAGCTTGCTACTGTTGGCTGAGCCAAATCCTTGCTTTTAGTGAGGCTACAGTGGACAAAGTTGGAGCAATGCTTTGGGCATGTGGGGGGAGGGGAAGAGCGCCAGGAGAGAAACCCCAAAGTATCACATGGGGCAGCTAGTGTAAAAGCCCAAGGCCCACAAAGTAGACATAAAACTTCCAACCCCTCTATCCCCAGGATCCTGCACAGGGGTGGCTTTGGGTTGGTCTTGGGTAAGGGAAGGGAGGAATCTTGTAAAAGTCTTTAAATACCAAAAAAAGAGTTTGGGCAAATAAATACTAAATAGCATCAGCTGTGTCCCTGGGAAATCTCTCTCAGGAAGTGAGGGGAACAGACAGAGCTGGAGGGTGGCCTGGTGGGTGAGTGGAAGTATGGTAACTGGTAGTATTCAAAAGAGGAAAGGCATCCATGATTGCTCCTGATGCAATGTGAAGTAAATAATAAACTCTTTCAGCCAGAGATGGAGGGGCTTAAGAGCTAAATGTAGCCCTGAAGGAATCCTGGGGCTGGGTCCTCAGACAACTCCATCTCCATGTTGGAAACTTTACCTTGACAGCAGGGCATGTGGGAACATGAAGGGAGGATAAATCCCAGGGAGGGGGCCTCCTGGGCTCTAACAATCTGCTGCTTCTCCTTAAGCAGCCAAGGTCTGGGACACTATGGGCTCCCCTGCAGCCCTACCCTGGAGTCTGCTGACCTTTCAGGGAGAGAGAGGAAGCAAAGACAGGCATCGAGTGAGTTAGTGGTGTCCTGGGCCATGTTCGGCAGCGTGTGCAGAGATTTCACGTTTATTCTGTAGCACAGGGGATCTTGCATGCTAGGCAAGCCCTCTCAGGGAGCCATACTCCAGCCTAGAGACTCGTTAGAGCAAGGTAAGCAACCCCTCTGGTGGGCATTTCTCCTTTCTGTAGCTGCTTGTATTACAAATGCTAATTACGTTCCCCCAAAGCTGTTTGCACAAGAGGGTTTGCAGGTACCTTCTAGGGACCTGCCCCCAGCTGGTTCTGATTGGTAAATAAAGATGCCAGCAGCTAATAGGGGTAGAGAAACAGGAAAGCACCCTGGGCTCTGGGCCTAGAAAGCAGGGCTCAGAGACTGTACAATGGGTCAGGAGCAGCCAAGATGGTAACTCAGAATTACTGACGGGAGGTAAATGGTGTGGAGGCTAGGCAATTACCCAGCTATTGTGCTGCATGGGACATACTAAAATACAAGTGTGTGTGTGTTTGTGTGTGTGTGTGTGTGTGTGTGTGTCTTTCATTTGAGAACATAAACCATTGAGGCGGGCAGTGACACCGTCGCCGGGATTTATTAATTAATAATTAATTCAACACTTTTCCACTCCTGATTTTGAAAAAAACAAATCTCATTTTCATTGGCCACCAAACCCATTCAGGTCTAAATTTTAGGAAAACACTCAAACGAGGAAAGTAAGAACAATCTCTGAGAGCCACAAAGCTGCCTCAGCAGGTGAAGGCCCTGGCTGTTGGGCCTCATTACCCAAGCTCCATCCCCCAGCCTCAGTTCTCTCACAAGCTGTCCTCTGATTTCCACACACATAACGTGGCACAAGTGCCTCCCCCTGTAAATAAATAAGAAAATATAATTTTAAAAGAACACAATCATCAACTCTGATGCCTTCTCTCCTTTTATCAATGGCATGCTGTTCTTTAAAATGCCTGGCTACTCCTACCCCATTTATTGCCTGATATAACTCTCCCCTTAAATCTTCTCCTTACGGGGCTGGTGAAATGGCTCAACGGGTAAGAGCACCGACTGCTCTTCAGAAGGTCATGAGTTCAAATCCCAGCAACCACATGGTGGCTCACAACCACCCTTAAGGAATTCTGACGCCCTCTTCTGGTGCGTCTGAAGACAGCTACAGTGTACTTACATATAATAAATAAATAAATCTAAAAAAAAAAAAAAAAAAAAAATCTTCTCCTTACCAAGTCCACTGTCCTAAGACATCTAGCGGGCTCTGCTAGGTCAACCTCAGGCTATGCCCAGCCGTACTGCATCAGCGTACCTCCCTGGAGGTTACCTGCAGTGCACTTTTCTTCAGGAACTGGAAAACATTTTGTATGGCCTCATGAATCAAGATGCAATTTTCAAAGCTTCCATACATTGTCCAAAGCTTGCCCTCATCGCTGTATCCAAATGCAATGGAAGAACAGTTTCTCTGGGCTCACAGTCTGAGGAGATATAACCCGTCAGAGCCTGGAAGGCCTAAGTGAGGTGACTGCTCACATGGCGGTGCTTGGCTCACTTCCTCTTTTTATTTTTTCCCTTTCTATCAGCCTGAGATCCAAGGCCATGCCAGGGTCCCTAAAATTCAGGATAGTTCTTCCCTCCTCAAGTAAATGCCCCTGGAAACACCCTCACAGACATGCCCAGACATGTGTCTCTGGGAGATTCTAAATCTAGTCAGGTTGACAGACTAACCGTCACACTGTAGAGGTTCTCTCCTGCCCACTCCTGCCATGTTCTAACGTTCTTGGCCAATTATTTACATCTTAGTAGTCTCACTATGTTCAAGCCTCTAGATAAGAGACATGTGGAGGCCAAGGGCCAAGTCTTTCAAGACTGAAGTGACTCAAGCTTAATATCCCTGTGGTCTACCCTTGGGTATACCGTCTTACAAATAGTTCTTAGCTCCTGAGCATGTGAATCTCATCTCATCTCATCTCAATCTTTTGATTGAGAAGCAGCCAATAGGAGAACACCGGATTACAGGATCTAGTCCATGCCATGAACAAAACGCAATCTATGTGCACTTCCATGAAAAAGGAAGGCACAGGGTGCTCTGTAAAATCTTTGTCTTGCTCTATCACGAGAAATTTTACATCATTTGCATCATTGTGGAGTGTGCTGATGGGGTCGGGGTGGCACGAACTTGGGAGGCTAAGGCGAGATGAACAGAAGTCCGAGGGCAGTTAGGCTAACTAGACCCTGTTGAGATAAAGAAAGGAGGAGAGAGGGAGGGAAACTAGGTCAAAGGTGGACACATTGGGGCCACTTCCTAGTGGGGTAATCAGAATATAAACTCAAAATCAGATTATCTGTGTCCCCCCCAGTGAGCTTTATGTAAGAGAATTACATTTGTGCCAAGCATGGTGGCTCATGCCTTTACTCCCAGCACTCAGAGGTAAATGCAGGTGGATCTCTGTGAGTTTGAGGCCAACCTTTTCAGTAGTAGTTCGTTCCAGGACAGCCAGGGCTACTTACAAAAACCGTATTGTTTTCGAGGGGTGGATATTTTTAGACTGGTGTGTATATGTCACTGAATGTGTACAGGTGACCTTGGAAGCAAGAAGAGTGTGTCAGAGCTCTTGGAACTAGAGTTACAGGTCATTGTGAGTTGCTGAACATGGATACTGGGAACCAGACTCAAGTCCTCTAGAAGAGTAGCAAGCCCTCATAATCTCTGGGACCCACTCCATGTGTAGTCAGTGAGAGCTTGGACATGTAAGAGTGACTGGGTCTTGGAGATCTACCTGCTCCAGGTCCTAGAAATAAAGACTCACCATTCCCTTTCTCCCTGCCTTGTCCCCTTGACCTACAGGGTGAGGCTGCCTGTCAACTTCTTTAAATTTCAGTTCCGGAACGTGGAATACAGTTCCGGGAGGAACAAGACCTTTCTCTGCTATGTGGTGGAAGCGCAGAGCAAGGGAGGCCAAGTGCAGGCATCACAGGGCTACCTGGAGGATGAACATGCGGGTGCCCACGCCGAGGAGGCTTTCTTTAACACCATCCTGCCAGCTTTCGACCCGGCCCTGAAGTACAATGTCACCTGGTATGTGTCCTCCAGCCCCTGTGCAGCCTGCGCTGATCGAATTCTCAAAACCCTCAGCAAGACCAAGAACCTGCGTCTGCTCATCCAGGTGAGCCGGCTCTTCATGTGGGAGGAGCCAGAGGTCCAGGCCGCTCTGAAGAAGCTGAAGGAGGCCGGCTGCAAACTGCGCATCATGAAACCCCAGGACTTCGAGTACATCTGGCAGAATTTTGTGGAGCAAGAAGAGGGTGAATCCAAGGCCTTTGAGCCCTGGGAGGACATTCAGGAGAACTTCCTATACTACGAGGAGAAGCTGGCAGACATCCTGAAGTAGGCCCCAGAGCTCAAGCCTTCCGTGAGTTTCCCTGATGCCCAGGCACTGTCTCTGTATTACCTGTTTACTTGAGTAGAAACACATGGCGGTCAGGTAGGAAGAAATGCAGTTCTCATGGGCTGCATTTGTATGAATTGGTTGTAGAAACATTCTAGAACATTGTTTCATTTCCCCTTTCCCCTGAATCCCTCTACCTAAACCCAAGTCTTGGAGTTGGAGCTGGTTCAGCCATTAAAAGCGCTGGCTGCTCTAAAGTTTGATTCCCAGCACCCACACTGAGCAGCTCACAGGGACTTAACACTTCTGGATTCCAGACACTAGAGTGCACTTGCTCATATCCACACACAGATGTACACAAATATAAAGTAAGGGCTGGACAGATGCACACTGGTTAAGAACACTGGTTATGAACACTGGTTATTCTTGCAGAGGGCCTAGGTTGATTCCTAGCATCCACATGGTGGCTTAGGACAGCCCAAACTCCAGAGGCTCCAAGAACCTCCCTGTTGGATGCTTTCTAGGTCCCTACTCCCAAAGTCACCACCTCCGTTCTTCTGTAATTGAGGGTTTTCATTCTTTTTTTTCTTGGTTTTTCGAGACAGGGTTTCTCTGTATAGCTCTGGCTGTCCTGGAACTCACTCTGTAGACCAGGCTGGCCTCAAACTCAGAAATCCGCCTGCCTCTGCCTCCCAAGCGCTGGGATTAAAGGCGTGTGCCACCACCGCCCGGCGAGGGTTTTCACTCTTGAGGGGAATTTCTCTTTTCACCTTTTTTCTTTCATTTTTTATTTTTTAATTATATTGTGGGTATCTTGCTTGCATGTATTTTTGTGTTCCTTGTGCATGCCTTGTACCCAAGGCGGCCAGAGGTGGGTAGATCCCCCCTGGAACTGGAGTTCCAGGGAATTGTGAGGCATGTGGTGCTGAGGATCAAACCCAGCTCGTTGGGAGGAGAGACCAGCACTTGTAAGCTCTGACCCATCCTCCAGCCCCATATTCTACTCTCAGTTGAACCAGACCCACTCTCCTGCTTTCTTTGAGTGATTATTATGTGGATGCATAAAGCTAGGACATCCTTACCGGGAGTCGTGATGAGGACTAACTCGTGGGGAATCAAACTCCATCAGGTGAGAGTAGTGAGCTACTTTTACCATAGTGTCTAAAGAGTTAAAAGGTGTTTATAACTAAAACAGCAGCTTAGAAGTAGTCTCCTACAGATGTCAAGAGGTGATAGGAGAGCTGGAAATAAAGATGAGCTGTTTAGGCAAATAATTAGGACACAATTAAGGCCAATTTGGCCTCTTGCTGAGGGTAAATTAGACTCTCACAGAAACAGGCCAATTATCCTCAGGAAAGAGGGTAAAAGATCCTTCACTATCTTTTGAATTTGGTCTGATCTAGTTTGCTCCAGCAGAACTGCTGCGACTCAGCCCTTCTCCAAGGCCAGAGTTACTGATCAGAATCTCGCAGTGATGGCGAAGGCTCCTCACTGCACTCCTACCTGAGTTTAATTTTGGAACAACTCCCGTATTCATAAAACATGGACACAGCATGCATCCATGAAGATCATCCAAGTTGTGTTTGATGTTTCTCGCTTCCACTAACCTTAAGAGAAGACACAGCTTCGCAGACACGTTCTGGAAATCTGATGTTCCGGACCTGCATGTTGGCAGGTGTTTGCTATTAGGCATGCACATGGGGTGCCCAGATGTCTCAGGCTGAGCATCTTCCTGTCCAAGCAGACACACGCTCAATCTAGTCTTCTTAGCGAAAGGACAGAGCAGAGACTTGAGACTTGGTGTAGGTAGGTTCACACCATAGAGTAACACAGGACACTCGGTCATGGCAGCACTAAGGAAGGACTCAAGGATGATCCCTGAAAATCCAGAACTTGCTTTTCAAATTCCTCAGAGATGTTTGTTGGTGTAAGCACCACTAGCCAGCACAAAACTCACCAGAATGGCGGCTGCTGACTTAATTTTACCCTGACGTGTTTCCTTTTGCAGTCTTCAAGGGGGAGAGGGATTTGGTGCTGTGTGACTATATTCCCAGCCCTCCAGAGACAGAGGCAGGAGGATTACCAGTTAGCAGCTATCTTGGGTTATACCAAGTCTCAGGCTAACCTAAGCTACCTAATGAGACCTTTTCTCAAAAATAAAACAAGAGTCAAAATTAAACAAAAAACCCAAGAGTAGGGGTTGTGGCTGTAGTTCAGCAGTAGAATGTTTACAAAACACAAAGTTTTGTGAAATGCTTGTCTAGCATGCATACATACTGGATTCAATTTCCAGCTCTGATAATAAGAATAATAAAATAATCTGAGTATGGCAGTCTGTGTCCATGTTCCCAGCACCAAGAGGTGACCTGAAGAGAATGGGAAGAGTTCATAGGCCAGCCTGGGCTACATACCCTATCTCAAAAACAAAACAAAAAACCTCCCCTACAAAAATCACATTCTTTTAATGAGATTATGTTTATTTTTTTATTTGTGTGTGGAAGGGGCACATGTCAAGGCACACACATGGAGGTCAGAGGACAACTTACCAGAGTTGGATCTCTGATTCTGCCATGTGAGCTCTGGGAATGGAACTCAGGTGTCAAGCTTCACTCCTTAACCAACTGAGCGATCTCTCCAGCCCCTTTGAAGACTTTTACAGGTCACTTCTGCCAGCTATCAAACTAGCAAGTCTTCAGGGATTTATTTTTTCATTAAAGTTGTGAATTTCAACGATGATTAAAGTTTTAAATTTGGGATCACTGGGAGTTTTAACTGATACTCAGTAAATAATTCAGTATGAGGGGAAAGTACATGTCTAAGTCAGCTTATTTTAAAATAGAACATTTTGGGCCAGGGCCTCACCTAGTAAAGGTGCTCACCACCAATCTTGAAGACCCGAGTTCCATCTATGGGACCCACATACATAGTGAAAAGAGAAGACTGATCCCCAAAGTTATTCTTCAACCTTCAAACCTACACTCCATCCCTTATACACATAAATAAATGTAATTTTAAAAAGAATTTAACTCCTTTTTGGGTTACAGATACAACCAGAATTCTTGAACCCATTAGCACACTTCTTCTGGCATATCTGTGGGTCTTCTAAGTTCCTGAGGGAAGGTCAAATGTAAGCCAAAAAAGCCATGACAGAGTCTAAATGCCCCTAAAGAACAGCTAGTCCTTCTTAACGTTCACTAAAAAGCAAGTACTTTTAAAATACAATTTGCCTATCTCTTATTTTTATCTTTGCTTTAAGAAAGACTAGCAGACTAGCCCAGGAGAAGCAGAGATAGACAGATCTGAGTTCAAGGCTCACCTGCCCTGTGTAGTAAGTTCTGGACCACACAAAGCTACAAAAGCAGAGTATTTGTACTATATATTTAATAAAGAGAACAGAATCCAAACAGATCTCTGGGGTTGTGGTAACCACACCAAATGAAGGAAACAGTGCCAACACCAGCTCACCCAGGAAGCCCAGGAAGTCCTGGAGGAGACATGAAGAGGCTCTAGTCATCTCAGGACTGGTTGCTGGGGGTTAGTAAGGCTCTCAGTAACTTGCTGTTTCCCATGAAGGTCTGCCTGCTGCCACTCAGAGCAATGACCCGGATGGCATCAGGACATGCCTGGCTTCCTGATTCTACTTGGAGGTGGACATCTGACACCAACCAATTGCATTGGACAAGACCCTCAGAGAACTCTAACACACCTTAGGCCATCATTCAATCAACCATGCCTTTTGTAATATGGCTATTGGAAGAAGGAAAATGAAGACAAGAAAAACAACAGTATGTGATGTGGGGCAGCAGATACCTAGGGGTGGAGGGTCTTATTGCCTCTCCAGGGGTGCTGCCTGAAACAAAGATCCTCAGAATCACACTACCTTTGAAATATTTCTAGAAAAGTGTTTTGAATTGAGCTGACTTTTTTAAAAAGACAAAATAGCAACATCAATAAAGGAAATAGGTGGATTTTTTTGTGGCCTGTTCTTTTAAGAAAGTGGGACATGGGAAAGTTCCCATGGACAATGAATGGATAATTAGGTGCAGGGATATTGTAGGCTAAGAACCAAGCCATAACATTAGGAAGAAAAAGCCAGTTCTTGACAGTGAAGAACTCACTCTCCCGGGCTCACTTCTCACCATGGTCCTGACCTGAAAATATCTCCTCTTGAGGGGGAAGGAGATGGCAATGGCTCAGTGTATAAGCTCTTGCTTCAAGCATGAGAACCAGGCTCTGGATCACCAGAACTCACATGGAGCAGGATGTAAAAATATGAGTCTGTTCTCTTAGCACAAGATGAAGGCTGGAGAACCCCTGGAGATATATGGGCTAGCCAGCATGGTATACCCAAGGGCAACCAGGAGACTGATTCACATAAGGTAGAGGTGTGAGGCAGCAGAGTTCCGGGTTGGCCAGCAGGTTGAATATGCAAGGCCCTCATTCCATGCTCGGCACTACTGAACAATGAAAGAAAGAAAAAAACGTGCTCCTGGGATCGTTTGTAAAGGAGAGCTTTTCCTTCCCTTTCAAGATAACATGGTGGGGGAAACACAAGGCTCATGGAACTTTATGAGATACTCACATCACAACAGCCAAGCAATAAGGAACTTTCTGCTCCCTAAAGAGGGTGTCAAAAGTAACAGTTAAATGTTCAGACACACCGTGAGACTCTTGGAAATGATGATAGGAGGTGGCAGGGGTCACTTCTCAAAGGGCTTGTCTGAGTCCGCTGCAGAAGTGGAACCACACTCCAGTCTGGGTGTTGGGGTGTCAGCCAGACTAACTGGGGAGGTGTCCATTTTATTATCAGTTCTCCTTTTCTCAGGCTTCAAGTGTGAGAAGTCGCCAGAATTTGACCCAAAGGCACTTAATTCCATTCCCACCAAGGTCTAGAATGTCACAATCAGGCTCCCTGACAAAAATTAACTATTAACTATAATCCCCTTAAAAGCAAACGGGCCTAGAGAGCTACTGAACTGAGCAAGCGTTCAGATGTCCCCGTAGAGGCTGAAGTGGAGGTTGGTGTAGGAACAGTCTTCGTGGGAGAGAAGGAATATAAAGATTTCCCAGAGTGCAATACAGTCATCTGCCCATCACCTACTCTCATCATCTGCTTCATGTATTTTAGACATTTTCTCCCTACAGTTTTAGAGACACAGGTTCCAATGAAAGCTTTGGACTCCTTCCACAGCACCACGTAGAACTTATCTGCATTTCTTGGACCCGCCCTGCCGGCAGGCTGCAATATGCTAAGAACACGTCTCACATACCAAGATCACATCACCGGGCTCTCCTGGTGTCTCCACAGCCCCTTCTAACTTAGTTATTTTTACACTGGAAGAATCACCCATTCCTGACCCACCAGCCTCCACGCTAGAGTACAGACTGTGGTACGTCTGGCTGTGTTAACTTGCACTACCTACCACTGTGGGGTAGGGAGAATTCTTAGTTGTCCCAGTAGCTCTAATAACAGAACACTGACTGACTAAATCCATGGGCTTTATCTTCCCACCATAAACATGCTGCTTGTCCTTAGTTTCAGAAGAGGAACCAAGAATTACTGTAGTTCTCATGAAATTCCAACTAGTTGCATGTCACAATCTCCTAGGGTAGGGAAAACACAAGCCTGGAACCTGCCCTTGCCTCTGAGTCTTTAGTGTTACTTTGCTGGCCTCCTGATTGAGTCCGTGCAGTCTCTCCAGCTACGCAGCAGACAGTAAAGAGCCCACAAGCACTCTAACCGCACCTTGTACCCAGGTGGACGGTCCTGTCCACACTTCCTCTTACCTTGTTGCTCTTCCCAGGGAACCCTGGCTCTTCAAAATTAAGTCACAGGTTTAGCCTGTCCCCAAGATCCAGAATACAGACACTCACATGTGCAAAACTCAGTGAACACAAGGGAAGTTTATTGTTCCACTCTCGACACATTGCAATGTCCTAACTAAAAACCACAACCCTTTCCTATGGTGATTTTTGATGAGACTAACACCAAGTGCACAAACACAAAATTGTTAAAAAAAATCTCAAAAGTTTACCCTTCCCACAATTTCTCTTCAAAAGAAAGAGAATTAGAAACTATGCTGCCACCCAGTGGCCAGCCAAACAGATCCAGTAGTGGCTAAGCAAAGCAGGCCCTAAAACAGCTTACCTGGTTTCTGCCTAGTGGCAGACCTCAGCCTCCTGCTTGGGTGCAGTGCCCTCCCTGTCCTCTTAGAGTACAGAAAACCACATCTGGCCTGAGAGACTCCCTCAGACTGTCCTCTGCCCATTCTGAGGTCCTACAGCTGCTTAGTCTACAGCTTTGTAGAGATGACACAAAAGACCATGGGCTCATTCCAAGATCTTCACGTGTTCAGAGTGTGTACACAGTAATTTTGATGTCTGTTGACTCAAACACCTCTTCAAGAATTGCAGATACATTTTCCCACTGCAGACGATCCAGACCACATCCAATCCTGAGAACAGAAGAAAACCCCATCTTTTCTTGGTTTGTCAGTTAGGATGGAGTGTGCAAACAGGCCCTCACTGGTTATGATGAAAGCACCCAGGAGCCTGCTCCCCCTCCCTCTTCCTTTGGGCTCTAACCGAAGCAGTTACCCAGGCTCACACGCATAGGAAGCCAGGATGAAGAATCTCCAAGTCGATTCTTGTAAAGCCACTTAAGACAGTTAGTTCTTAGGCAGCCATCACATCACTTTGCTTTCCAATTATTTCTAATTATTTCATTCTTTAACACGAGGCGACTAGCCTAGTTACTCTTTCAATGAAAACTGACTTGAGTGGGCAGGAAAATGTCGTATGTTTAAAACATACTTGAAATAACAGAATGTTAGGGAGCAAGCAAAGGTGGGAGGACCTTAGAAAGGAAGTCAGAGTGGAATGTCTGCAGACCCTGCTAGCTGTGGACCATGAGTGAGGTCTTTGCAACCAGACGGCCAACTCTACCACCTGACACTTTCCTTCTAATATGACACCGTACTGATCCTCAACAGCCCTAGGGACAAAGGGGAAGCTTAAAACTGCCAAGTTCACATGATAGCAGGACAATCAAGTTCCCGAAAAGTGACTTTTTAAAAAAAAAGTTTCTGATACATAAGCCATGAGTATATTGAATAAGGGATGACGGGCTGGAGAGAGGCCTCTGGCTGCTCTTCCAGAGGACCAGGGCTTCAAATTGCAGCATCCACATGACAGCTCACAATGCCTGTAACTCTGGTTCCAGGGATCCAACACCCTCACCCAGGCAAAACACTGATGCACATTAAAAAAATAAAATGTCATGGTCACACTGAAAGTCACTTGAGCTTTGGTCAGTACTGACTGAAAGCTACTAGGGTAACAAAAAGAGAAGGGGTATAGCCCAGGTCCTTGAGAGGAACAAAGGATCACCTGAGACCAATGTCACTTGAGTCCTCAAGGGGACACCGAGGACACCCTGACTGCTACCAAGGAACCACAAGCAGACATGCAGCATAAAAGCAGAGGTCAGTGACAACTTTCCTAACACCAAAGTCAATTTCAGGACATCGGAAGTAGCCTGGGAGGAAGTGCAGCTGCTCGTCTCCATTCTGAGATCCCGCTGCTTCAAACACAAGGGCAAGAATTCAACACGGGCACTCCCCTCAGAGGAGCTGAGGCAGGTGTGTGCCTTCTACTACTTAACTGATTCATTCAGTTAAGCTAGAGCACACACATGCTGCGGCAGCACAGCCACTTAGTGGGGAGCTCTGACAAGCAGGGACCTGTTTACATCCACACTCGAGACTTGACCTGGAAGTTAGAGATTAATCTTCACCAATCAATTCGGGATTCCCTTGCCTGGGCATGGAGAGGTCAGTGACACCATTCTTCAAACAATGGGACTTCATGGCCTCTAGACTCTTCTGTAGGTTCTCATACGTTGGTTTGTGTGAAGCCCGTTTCTTTGTAATCTGAACACAAAAGAAAGGATTCCAATTCTCATTAGCTCCATCTTCCAATATAGCAGTCAACAAAGAAGTGATCAGACTCCTCTACATCCTGAAAATTCCAAGAACACAGCTTTATAGACTAATTCACCCAATTCATCCAAACAGGGATGGCAACATCCTCCAGCCGCAGGAAAACCCATCAGTGACTAAGAAACAGGAAAGCTGAACCCACTGCCATGTTTAAGCAAGATCACAGGTGACGCCCTCGTACAGCCTGAGCAGCCCCCTTCAAAGTCTGTTCATTTAGAAATTACACTCCTTTGCTTTTTGTTTCCCTACAAAAGCAGCAGCAAGAGATAGTTCTTCTAACTGAAAATCAGTCTTGGCTTTTAAGGCCCCACTTGGCAGGTTAGTGTGTTGCCCAAGTATTTGCTTGTTGTGGTTTGTCTCTAAATCACCCCACACCAACTGTAAGGAAGGCGTGCCTCTTCTGGGATCAAAGACAGGGTAAAAGATAGAGAATCCCACATTTCCTGAAGCAGGCAGGAGAGGAACAGGACATTTAGTGGCTCATAACAAGGAAGATTAAAAGCCCTCAGGAAAATCTCTCTTGAGATAGGGTTTCCTTCCACTATGACTACGAAATAGCAGTGGATCACCCTAAGGTTTGTCACTCTTAGACCACAGACCCACAGAGGACAGTACAGTGGTCTCACTATGGAGCTGGGGCAGCCTGGTATACCTGCCTCAGTGCTCCAAGCAGCCAGCACCTCTGGAGCTCAGCTGATGTACACCTGGGAGCTGTTCGGCAGGCTTCGCTGCCTAGGATGGAGCATCATGACCAATACAGAGTCTATCTACTTGCCAATCTACACAGTATGAAGATTTGGTCCCACCTTACCAAGTAATATATATATCGCCCATCTCTCTTCAGAACAGCCACTTCTCCCGACTTCTTCTCTAAAAAAAAGTTATAAAAATAGTAAAAAGGAAAAAAGAATGTCTATTTCTACTTATGATAGAACAATTTTTATAGGCCTAACCATATTTACCCCAATTTCTAATGCACTGTGATCTGCCCACTTATGTCTTAAAATTCTATTAGAATGGACCACTATTCAAAAGTTGTCAAACATGTTTGTTTATTCAACAAGATTTCTCTGTGTGTGTGTGTGTATGTGTGTGTGTACAGGTAGGCACAGAGACTAGAGGTCAATACTGAGTGCTTTCTCAACTACTTTCCATCTAATTATTGAAAGTATTTACTTTTATTATTTTACAATTATGTTCATGTATGCATATGTGCACAAGTACAGGTGGCTGTGGAAGCCAGAGCCATCAGATCCCCTGGAACCAGAGTTAAAGGCAATTGTGATACTCCATGTGGACGTTAAGAATCAAATTTGGATCTTTTTCAAAAGCTTTTAACCACTGAGCCATCTTTCTAGCATCCCCACCCCATCTAATGTTTTGTTTTCTCCTCTTCTTCTTCTTCTTCTTCTTCTTCTTCTTCTTCTTCTTCTTCTTCTTCTTCTTCTTCTTCTTCTTCTTCTTCTTCTTCTTCTTCTCCTCCTCTTCCTCCTCCTCCTCCTCCTCTTCTTCTTCTTCTTCTTCTTCTTCTTCTTCTATTTTTTCGAGCCAGGGTCTATCACTGAAACTGGAGCTCCCTGAATCAGCTATACCGGCTGGCCACTGAGCTCCAAAGATCCACCTACCTCTATCTCCCCAGGATTGGGAGCAAACATATTTGTACCTAGCTTTACAAAAAAATAAAATAAAATCAAACACATGGGTTCTGAAGATCAAAGTTCCACCTTCATGGTTGTTCAGCAAACACTTTATAGACTGAATCACGCCTCCATTCCAATAGTAACCTTTCCACAGTGTTGTATTAAACATTATAAGGAAAAAAACATTATAAAGAACACTCCCCCAACTTACCAAATTTACACTAACCCAATTTACCAAATGTCTTAGTCAGGGTTTCTATTCTTGCACAAACATCATGACCATGAAGCAAGTTGGGGAGGAAAGGGTTTATTCAGCTTACACTTCCACATTGCTGTTCATCACCAAAGGAAGTCAGGACTGGAACTCAAGCAGGTCAGGAAGCAGGAGCTGATGCAGAGGCCATGGAGGGATGTTCCTTACTGGCTTGCTTCCCTGGCTTGCTCAGCCTGCTCTCTTATAGAACCCAAGACTTCCAGCCCAGGGAGGATGGCACCACCCACAAGGAGCAATTGAGAAAATGCCCAACAGCTGGATCTCATGGAGGCACTCCCCCAACTGAAACTCCCTTCTCTGTGATAACTCCAGCCTGTGTCAAGTTGACAAACAAAACCAGCCAGTACACCAAAACAATGAATTCACAACTCAATTAATTGGTATACAAGCTACTCGCCTAGATTGGGCAGATCTACCACTACACTACTCTACTCCCATCTATAAGATTCCATATGGCTTGCGATTTCTCCAAGCCACATGCTTCAGCTCTATCTTCCTTCCACCTTGTCCTCCTCAATCAAGGTCGTCTTCTCCAGTCTCCCCACCCCAACCCCGTAAGCCCCCCCCCCCACCAAACTTTTCAGCTCCACCTTCCCTCCTGCTGCCCAATCATCGGCCTTAGCCTTTATTTGAAAAGTTAAGGTGGAGAGAAGGTTCACAAGGCACCTGTGTATGTGATTCACTCCAGGTCTGCAGTACTTTCCAGGAGAGGAGAATTAGCATCATAATACAAGACCAGGGCTATCTACAACAGCACCCCACCCCCAACTTCTTTATGTAGCCGGCTCTCCTAGAACTTGCTCAGTAGACCAGGCTGACCTTGAACTTACAGAGATCTGCCTGCCTCTGCCTTGTGACTGCTAGGATTAGAGGTGTGTGCAGCCACACAATGCTGAGAAACATTTAAGGTCCTTAGTTATTACATTATCTATTCAAAAACAGTGCCATCATTTGTTTTTGTTATTGTTGGTGTGTTTGTTTGATTGTTTCCTCAAGATAGGGTTTCTCTGAGTAACAGCCCTGGCTGGTCTAGAACTCACTTTGTAAACCAGGCTGGACTCGAACTAACAGAGATCCACCTTCCTATATCTCCTAAGTGTTGGGATTAAATTAAGGGCATGCACCACCACCATCCAACTTAAAGTCATCATTTTAAATAACTGTAATCAAAAGCAGTAAGCTGCTTTTGTCTGGGTCTAGAGTCACAACAAATGGTACATATTCTTAGAAGTCTGGAGAAGTAGCTAGTTTGAAGAGGGATGGGGCGGAACTGTAGTCTGAGATTATTTCAGAAGCTCCAGACTGTAATACATATTTCTGATTTAAAGTCATTGGCAGAAAGTGATGGAGAGGTCTGTAAAGTGGTTTCCAATCTATGCTTTATAGGTCTAAGTACATAGCCCTGGCTAGCCTAGAACTCCTTATGGAGAACAAGCTTGTCTTAAACTCAGTGTGATCCATCCCCTCTATCTCAATTGCGGGATCAAAGTGTCTGCTACCACTTCTAGTCCAAACCACACTTTGAAGAGTAAGTTGAGAAAGCCTGATGTAGTGGCTCACGCCTTGTAATGTCTTTATTCGGGAGACTAAGCCAGGAGGACTGATTAGAGGTTAAGACAAACTTAAAGTTACATAGCAAGAACCAGGCCAGCCTAGGCTACACAATGAGACTCTGCTTCAAAGAAAGAACAGAATAATATTTTGTACAGGATCTTGACCTCCAAAGCCCATGGAACTTGATAAGCCCTTCAGTTAACCAAAGTTTAGAAGTGAAATATTTTGGAAGAAAAAAATTTGAGGGTTTGGGGAGATGAGCTAATCAGTGAAGTACATACATAAGGATCCTGGTGTAATCCCTAGCATCCACAGATAACCTGATGTCAGGTACACACTGAATAGTGGAACACACAGGAGAATGCCTGGGACTAACTCAATGGGGCTAAATGGACAAACTCTATGGTTTTTGTTGTTGTTGTTGTTTGTTTGTTTGTTTTTTCGAGACAGGGTTTCTCTGTGTAGCCTTGGCTGTCCTGGAACCCACTCTGTAGACCAGGCTGGCCTCTAACTCAGAAATCCGCCTGCCTCTGCCTCCCAAGTGCTGGGATTAAAGGCGTAAGCCACCACTGCCCGGCCCAAACTCTATGTTATTAAGAGATGCTCTCTCAAAAAAAAAAAAAAAAAAAAAAAAAAAAAAAAAAAAAAAAAAAAGAAAAGAAAAGAAAAAGAAAAAAAAAGGTGGAGAACAAAGACAGATGGTGCCAAAGACAGATGGTGCCAACCTCTGGCCTCCTTACATGTATGTATCTGCACGTTGCAAATTCATACACAAAAAAAGGGGAAGAGTGGAAATTTTGATAACAACTCTGACTTGGTGTGGTAAGGACCCACACCAGAGGCCAATCTTGAGGAAGTTAAACTACAGCAGCAGCAGCAACAACAAAAAACCCTTAACAGTTAAAAACAGTCACTAGAAATCTCTTTGATTGTACATGTACACAGAGTGTAATGGAAAACCAAACCAGGCTTCAGGCAGCATCAAATAGGCTACGATGCTCTCAAAAACTCACGTTGACTTAACAGTTCCTGCATCCCTCCAAATCTCTTCTTGAAGAGAACAGCTACTCCAGCACCCATTCGACAATCCTCACTGATACAATGGGCTAGAGAGTCTGTTTTGGGACATTCGAAAAGATCTCCTTTCACATAAGTGATCTAAAATGTGCAAAGGAAAAAAAAAGGTTAAAACCAGAAAACTATTTCTCCTTTCAGATCTTCAAAAGAGCCCCACCCCCACCGCTTCAACCCTGCTTCTCTGAGTTAAAGACAACCCTTCCCATTTTTTTTTTTTTTTTTTTTTTTTTTTTTTTTTTTTTTGTTTGTTTGTTTTTTGAGACAGGGTTTCTCTGTGTAGCCCTGGCTGTCCTGGAACTCACTCTGTAGACCAGGCTGGCCTCGAACTCAGAAATCCGCCTGCCTCTGCCTCCCAAGTGCTGGAATTAAAGGCGTGCTCCACCACCGCCCGGTGTAAACCTTCCCATCTTAAGGAGTTAACCACGATATTTTAAATTATTTGTAAAAGGAAATGATGGATGATTATTATCTGCCTAGGATTGTATTAGCCTTTTCTAAAACAGCTATAGAGAAACAAACAGGGAGGGGTAAGAACCCAATTATTGGTTTAATTAAAAAGTGTTTCACGCTTTTGACCTCAATTATTCTTAATTTCACTTCACCGATAAATTTAATAGCTGTTACGCACTCGACTTCCTTCCGTATCTTCATTAAGGCAGCTGGCCATGTTACCGAGTCGCTATTTCCAGAATTTAAGAGTTCCTTCTGCTAACGAAAAGGAAAAGCAAGTAAAAAACGCTCAGGCAGCCTGAACATAGCGTGTTCAGATCACCCTGACAACCCACTTAGTTTTCCCCACCTCCTTAAGGTATTATTTCTGAATGTGAGTTCACTCAGCCTCTAAGTAGCAACACAAAACAGCTTTCCAGGAGCTGAAGCAAAGGCACACCTCCTTACTTCAAGCCTTCTCCTAGCAGGGTAGGTTTAGGACAGTTCAGTGTTTTCCCAGAGATTATGGCTTAGAATGGGAAAGACTTGTCCACAGGCACACTGAGCGGCAATCAGAGAACAGCTTCTCAGGATTCCTGGAGGTGGAGGAAGGAAAAGTCTGAAAAGACTTCCCAGTCTCTCCTCCCACCCTAAGGAGGGCAACCCTGGGATCCCGTAGAAAAGTGGATGCTAGGGTCATCCTTCACCTGCAAAGGAATCGGCCGTCAGCTGGCCCTCCTCCACACAGGGAAGGGTTCGAGGTGAAACCCTGGTAGATGGGGTGCAACAAGAAGAGTCCCGACACAGAACAAATCCCGCCACAGCCTTTTGAGTGTACGCACTCAAGATGGCCGCCCCCACCCCTTAACGGGGCGGAAATGAGCCTCTCTAGCTAGGTAGCGGTGCCCGTTCTCTATAGTTAAGGCTTCAGAATTTCCGGCGGTAAATTCCGTAGTCGCCTGCTACCGCTCAGGCATGCGTACCGAGCTGCCGACCCCGACTAGAGAAGAGCGCTTGCGCATTTGGACCCGGGGCGGGGGGGGGGGGGGGGGGGGGGGGGGGGTCCCATTGGACGCTTAGAAATAGGTGGGCAGTTTAAAAGAAAAAAAAAGGGGGGGTGTGTTAGCGCCTGCGTAGTGTACCATTCGGGGAGAAGTTTAAGAAGAAGCGTGCGGAGCTTGTGAAAGGCGCCTGCGTAGGTCTCTGGCGGGAGGCGGTGTCAAATCCAGGAAGTGGGTGTGGCCTCTGGAACGCCTGCGCAGTGCTCCTTCTAGGGGGCGGGGCCGGGTTGACCGGGGTTATGGGGCGTGGTCTCGAAGGCGCTTGCGCGAAGGCGGTTGGAGGGAGGCCCGATTCCCCTTTGTTCAGATTCGCCATTTTGCGAGGCAGCGGCAGTGGCGGCGGCGGCGGCGGCTGGAGCCTCTGATTGGGTTTCGGGGTCCGGTACTGGAGCCAATCAGCGCGGGCAGCGAACCGGGGGAGCGAGGCACGGTGAGTATGAGGAGCCAATATCCAGCGGCCCAGAGCCGGCCCCAGCGCCCCGATTGGCGGGTCTCGCTGACCACTCAGGAGAGGCCCAGGCGTCCGTCGAGCCCGGGAGTCGAGCCGAGACTGCCCGAGCTGGGTAGCCAGCAGCCCCGGCTCTGAGTTTGTGGAGGCTCACAAGGGCCGTCCAGCGTTGGGATGGCGCCTTGGAGCCAGGCTTTTCGGGATCTGGATCGTCTCCGGGTGCTGGTGGCGGATGCGCCGCTGGTCCCCAATCCTCGGTCCCGGGAGGTCAGGTGGCTGACCTCCCAGCCACGGGTCGTGGCGGTTTCCCCACGTCGTTCCAGCCTCATCCTACGGCCTGTTCTTGTGTCCCCGCATTCCGGGCCCCGACGAGGCCCGTGTGTCCTGAGCTCTGCACAGTTGGGACTACAGATGCGGAGCGAGGCCAGGCGGAGACGCGCGGCGCGGCCTCCCAAGATCCACCCCGGGGCCGTTGGCCCGCCCGCCGCGCCCCTCCTCTCCGCCCGCCACCGGGACTCCCGGGCTAGCGCCGTTACCACCCCTTTCTGGCTCGTCATTTCCTCCCCGCTCAGTCTGCGGTGCCGGCACACCTCCGTGCTGGAGCCCTACCAAGCGCCCTTCCTCTTTTTGCTCAGTGTCTAGGTATTTGAAACGTTGTGGTTGTAGAACTGTTACAGCTTGTGCATTCTTAATGATTGGGGGCACACATCTCGCAGTTCCTAATATCCCTGCCTCCTCCCTTGATCTTTCTTGGATGCTCTCTGTTGTTTGTTTGTTTGTTTGTTTGTTTGTTTTCCTTTAATCTTAGACACGCTTAGATTTCTTTCCCCCTTCGGGAGACAGGAAGTCTTCCAAGGGCTGCTAGCTATTAGTCTTTGGTGGGCATCACCCAAGTGCTGCAAGGGGGAGTGGATGGGGATAGGAGCCGTGCCTGCTCGGTGGAGATTGACTGGTAGTGTTTCGTAGGGATCTTATCCAGTACCGAGAAGTGCTGTTTGCACGAGGAAGCCTGTTTTCGTCGCCACCCTTTTGATTGGGTGTTGGAGGATAATGTCCTCAGAGAGGAAAGACTAAAAAGAATAACGGCCATAGAGAGTGCGGTTGGACGCTGAGAGGGTCAGTAGTCCTGAGTTTAGGCGGGAAAGTCCAGTTTCCCTTTGCCGGTCTTACAAAGGAATTTTTTGAAAACAGTTTTGTCTGGAGGTTAAAAGTTATCTAGAGTGGACTTCTTCCCTTACCTCGGAGGATGGCTGCTGACCTGAGTATCTACCCCATACTAATAGCTGATTTTTTTTTTAAAGGAAGAAAAGGAGATTTTTAACTTGGATGAGGGAAATTGTTTTTTACTCAGGTGAGGCCGGGAGCCGATTTTTCTGTGTGTGGTTTCTTAAGTCACATTTGCTGAACTCATACTTGTCTAATTCACATGGCGCCCTTTCCTAGTGCGGTCCTTGGTTGTCCCCCAAACTCCATTCACTGTATTTCCCATTAGGACTCTAATAAACATTTTTGTTCCTTTTTAGACTTAAAAACTCCTTTGAAATGAAGTTAGAATCTTGTTTTATTATTTAATTCGTGATTTAAGTCATTAGTGGAGAAAAGGAGCGAATTTGGAGCCTTCAGAGGTCCTAGCCTGGTGTTTGCTTGTGATTGTCAAGTCTGATGCACTGTGGGTGATCATATGCTTATTGTAATAGCATTTCTGGGCATTTCAGCGTTTTAATGTCTTCAGATTACCTTTCTAAGTGCTGGCCAACTGCTTCTGTGCCATGTAAATGAGCAGGTAATGCTATGGAAGAGAATGCCTCAGAGGCCAGAATAAATCCATTCTAATTCATATTCATTCATAGTCTCATTTTTAAAAACACATTGACAAGTTTGTGGAAGAGCTAGACAGACTAAATCCAGCTGGCTCAATTCTGTCATTAAAGTTGGGCAGAGAAAGCTTGAGGAAAGGAAGTGTGTCAGGTTGTGCCACAGTTCTGCACTGAGTTGATGGAGGAAGGAGCACTTGGCTGCACTGGAACCAAAAGCAGGCATCATGAACAGCCTGAGGGCTTTCCTCCAAACACTGTCACTCCCTTATCAATGCAGAATGACTGCTGGATTTGAAGCTGCCTCTGTTTTTACCCTTCAAAGCTCAGTAGGTGTCAATGGCCCAAGAGAGTGGAGCATTTGTATCAGCAGGATAAATGAGTCAGATCCAAATGTTCCTTACAGCTATTCTAGCCCTCTTGCCCACTTCAAGCTCCATTCAGCATTTAACCTGAGATGATGCAGATTTAGGAAATTTAGCCAAGAAAGTTGTATAGGAAAGAGTCTTAGCTAGTGAAAGTGTTGAAATACAGAAGATGTTAATGTCTTTTTAAACATTAAAATGTAATCATTGTATAGCTGCATATTTTGGTGAGTTTTTAAAGCTCTCCTGTACAGCCCCCACTTGAAGAAAAGGGTGAGACCTTTGGTCATAGATCTAGCTCATCTGTTCAGTCCCTCCATCTCCCTTCCTCCAGCTCTAGGGATTCCAATTTGTTTTCTTTCTAGGCTGCTGTTATCAGTTTCTTATCATGGGACCATGCTTGTTTATACTGTAGCCCTAGTTTGTTAGTCTAGAGACAGATACATTGTTAGACACAAGGTAAAATTTGGAAACATTGGGTAGACTATGGTAATGCAGAATTTTAATCCCAGCACTCAGAAGGCAGAGTCAGGTGGACTTCAGAGTTTGAGGGCAGCCTGAACCACCTGTCACCACCCTCAAGCCCCCCCCCCCCCCAAGAGAAACATTGGTTTCCCTGGTGGAGCCACATAGTTTGGCTGATTTACCATATTGAACCTGGAGTCTCAAGAACCAGCTCAGTCAGCTGGCTCAAAAATGCTGGTGTAAAAAATCTGCAAACTTGGGCTGGAGAGATGGCTCAGTGGTTAAGAGCACTGACTGCTCTTCCAGAGGTCCTGAGTTCAATTCCCAGCAACCACATGGTGGTTCACAACTATCTGTAACAGGATCCGATGCCCTCTTCTGGTGTGTCTGAAAACAGCTACAGTGTACTCATATACATGAAATGAATAAATCTTAAAAAAAAAAATCTGCAAACTTAGCCAGCTTTTCAGCTGCTGGGATTAATATTCAGAATATAGAAAGAGCTCAGAAATTACAAACAAAATAACCTAAGTAGTAAATAAGCAAATAGATTAGACAGTTCTCAAAAGAATACAAATGACCTGTAGATGTATTTAAAAATAACATACTGAGACATCAGGAAAATGCAGATCCAAACTATACTGTAATTCCTTCTCACAGCAACTAAAATAGTTGTCATCAAGAAAAGAAAGTGTGCTGGGAAGGGTGGGAATAGCTCTTAAACATCATGGGTTGGAATATAAGTCAGTTCTGCCACTAAGGAGTGTATGGAAATTGGTGTGTTAGTCATGGTTCTCCAGGAATAGAACAGAGACTGACGTGTGTGTGTGTGTGTGTGTGTGTGTGTGTGTGTGTGTGTGT
>NW_022196909.1:63085427-63111202 GCF_008632895.1 Mastomys coucha | reverse complement strand
AGAGAGAGAGAGAGAGAGAGAGAGAGAGAGAGAGAGAGAGATTAAGGTGGTTACTAGTAATCCAGCTAGTCCAGCAATGGCTTTCTACCAACAGAAAGGCCAAGAATCTTGTCGTCCAGTTCATGAGGCTGGATATTTCCATTTCAGCTGGTATATGCCAGAATCTAGAAGTACTAGGCTGTACAGCCAGTGAAGGAATGAACTTTGCCAGCAAGGGCAAACACTTCCTTCTTCCAGTTCCTTTCTATGGGCTGTCACCAGGTATACCAGATTAAAGGTGGGCCTTCCTACATCAAATGACTTAACTTAGAAAAAGTCCTCACTGGTGTGCCCAGCTGCTTGCTTGGGTTTTAGCTAATAACAGTTATATCAAGTTGACACCAAGAAAAGCCATCACATTGTAGACATCCCCCTGCACCACCCCTCCAAAAAAGGCCCACCACTATATGATCCCACTATACCATCTTGGGAGTACACCTGAAGAAGCTAGAGTCAGCACATACTAAAGGCACTGCACGTCATTGCTGTGCCTTCGCCACCAAGTTAGGGAATCTGTAGGTGCCAGTCAGTGACTAAACTGATAAAGAAAAAAATGTATGTATACTCAATGTATTATGCATTATGTTTGTAGGGAAATGGATGGTACTGGAGCTTTATAGTAAGGTAAAGAAGGTATATTCAGGAAGACAAATACAAAATATGTTCTCTCGTATGCATAATCTAAATAAAGACAAGAAGGGATTATTTGTAAAGTGAAAAATGGGATCAGAGTAGCCCAGACAGGTTACGTATATTGTTAAATCGTACAGATAAAAAACCATTGTTTTACATAGTGAACAAATGCTAGTAAAGTAGCAATCAAGTTCGAATACTTTGCTAATAAGGTAGTGATTAAATTTAGTTATGTTGCCATTCATATTATCTTCCCTTTATAAGTTCAAGTCAGAGCCAGAAATCTGTGTGTTGAGTAGTCCATTGGAACCCACAATAAAGGCATAGTGGTCTATTTTGGTTACGGGTAATGAGCCTGATTATTTTTATTGAATATTTCCCCCTACATTGTGATGTAGCAGTTTCCAGACAGTGAGGTTGAAACAATGTTATGATGGATACCCATGTACCCACTACTTACTTAGACTCTATAATTACCATCTGCCAAATTAGATGCTGGTTCATCTCTCCACAAACTCATTTAATTTTTATCACTATAAGAGTAAGTTACTACTGGGGGAAAACACTTCAGATAGAGACCTAGAAAAGAGCACTCCCATTCCCACCTTATTTGGCTTGTGAGATAAGACAAGAGTAGGCTTTTCCAGGGTGGTGTGACAGAAAAGGATATGAACTTTCTGAGTGGGGCCACATTGGCCCTGGAAATAGTCTTAAGAATTGACAAATGGGAGTTTGTGAAATTAGGATTTAGCAAAGTAAATAGCGCCCCAGAATCAAAGTTTTGCCGGCATACCATTTGTGTGTTTGTCTGTTGAAGGAAACCACTCATCCTCTGGGAAACTGCCCTCCTTTGAGACAAGGTCTCTCATTGTTGGGGGCTCACCAATTAGGCTGAACTGGAGGCCCAGAAGTTGTGCCATCTCTGTCTCCCCAGTTCTGGCTTTATAAACTGGCCAGCATACCCAGTGTTATGGGCATTCTAGGATCAGGCTTAGGTCCTGCTATTGAGGCCAGTACTTTACCAACTGAGTCATCTTGCCAGAACTGCAAACACCAGAAGACTAGAACTGCCAGTCATGAGATGGGTTCTGCAGTCTCAGAAGGACACAAAGGGCCAGCGTTTTTTAAAAGAGACCAATATACTTATCCACCAGAGTCATGCAAATTAAAGTTTACCCCACCCCACCTTCCTACCACCCCATCTAGGAGAGTCAAAATCACCTCTCATCTAGAAAATAAAGACCAACAAATGCTGCTTAGGATGTAGGGAAAAGGAGTCTTAGTTATTTACACTGCTGGTTTATAGAAATGAGTACAGAGGTTCTCAAATTCAATAGATCTACCATGTGACTCAGCTACATAAAAAGGACTCTATGCTACCTCAGAAGTACATGTACTCTCCTCTGCACAAGAACAAGGAAGTAGAACCAACCTAGATTTATCAACAGAATAGATAATGCAAATACCATGCATATGTAAAATGGAATTTTAATACAGCCATAAAAAAAAAAAAACAAATTTGGAAAGTTTTAGGTAATGGCTGTTCTTGGTTGTCAACTTGACCACATCTAGACTTAACTAAAACCCAAGGAGCTGGATACACCTGTGTGGGATTTTTCTTGATTGGAATCTTTTGAAGTGGGAAGACACATCTTTAATCTAGATCTTTTGAGGTAGGAAGATCTGCCTTTATTTTGGGCCACACCTTCTGCTGTTGGCAATTTATATAAAGGACATGGAAGAAACTTTCTCACTGGATCTTGGCCTGCCTGCTCTTGCTCCTTCACTGGCATAAGGCCTACTACTTCATGTTCCTGACCTATCTACTGAAAGCCAGTTGAGACATCCAACCTCATGGATGAACAATTACTGGATTCTTGGACTTTCTGTTGGTAGACCATCATTGTTGAACTAACTGGATCACAACCTGTAAGCCAGTCTAACCTCCTCCACATACACATATGTATGGATTTATTCTATTCTGTTCTTCCAGAGAACCCTGACTAATGCATGTTACATTAAGCAAGATAAGTCAGACTCAAAATACACATGTTTTTCACTAGGGCATAGGCAATCCTGGCGTAGTCAATCCTAGCTTTACTTCCATGGTAGTGGATGAATAGATGTTTGTGTGGATAGAGATTGTATACCTAGAAATGGGGCCACAAGATGGGTAGAAAAGGTTTTGAAGAAAGTATAATAGGACATAAAGGAAGTTTTATATGTCAGTGTTTGGGCACACACTTGCATATTGTTAGGTATCTGTACTGGCTGGTTTTGTGTGTCAACTTGACACAAGCTGGAGTTATCACAGAGAAAGGAGCCTCCCTTGGGGAAATGCCTCTATGAGATCCAGCTGTAAGGCATTTTCTCAGTTAGTGATCAAGTGTGGAAGGACCCATTGTGGATGGTGGTAGTCTTGGGTTGTATAAGAAAGCAAGCTAAGCAAGCCAGTAAGTAACATCCCTTCACGGCCTCTGCATCAGCTCCTGCTTCCTGACCTGCTTGGGTTCCAATCCTGATTTCCTTTGGTGATGAACAGCTATGTGGAAGTGTAAGCTGAATAAACCCTTTCCTCCCCAACTTGCTTCTTGGTCATGATGGTTTGTTTGTTTGTTTGTTTGTTTGTTTGTTTGTTTGTTTGTTTCGAGGCAGGGCTTCTCTGTGTAGCCCTGGCTATTCTGAAACTCACTCTGTAGACCAGGCTGGCCTCGAACTCAAGAAATCTGCCTTTCTCTGCCTCCCAAGTGCTGGAATTAAAGGTGTGCACCAACACTGCCCGGTGATGCAGGAATAGAAACCCTGACTAAGACAGTACCTTTCAGACATTACAACCTGAAGTAATCAACCAAGAAAAGGTTCATTTGGGATCACTGTTAAGGCTTTGCTGCAGGGTAAATATGCAAAGATTAGTATAAATGGGATTTGGTACTAAACCAGGTTATAAATACCCCATGTGGGCGTTGATACACCATGTGGAAACAGGCTGTGCTTTATCACGTTTTAAATGCCTGCTATCGTTGACACCATTTCGTTGCAGTCACTATTCCTGGACTACAGCACAATTCCCAAGGCTTTGCTAGAGTGTTCCTACTTAATGCTACTTAATGGAGTTTGAAACAGGGTCTCACTGTTAGCCCTGGCTGGCCTGGAGCAAACTCCCAATAGAAACTTGAACTCAGATCTGTATGCTGAGTTTAAGGCCTGCATCACTGTGCATAGGAAATTTGGGAGTTTTGTTTTGTTTTGTTTTTAATAGACATGATTCTGTAAGGTGGAGTTCGTTTACAGGCAAAGTGTCTCTCACTCAAGCATAGGTTGTCCTGAACTTACTTTGTAGCCCAGGCTGACCTGACACAGGTGGTCCTGACCTTCTGTTTGCCAAGTGCTGGGATTATAAGCAAAAGACGCCCTCCCAGGCCCAAATAGAGTGGAGATTTTGATAAGCAAAATATTTGAACTGCTTAGTAACAAACCTCCAGCCTGAGGTCATTTGAGACATACGTGGCTCGAGAGTAGCATGTTTGGGCCCACATATTAATGCATTAATTTAAATATCTGACCAACTTTATTGTGGAAGAAAATTCTCTGACAGAACTGTTGCCTTGAAAGTAGGCCTTGCGCCGGGCGGTGGTGGTGGTGGCGGAGGTGGCACGGCGGCGGTGCACGCCTTTGATCCCAGCACTTGGGAGGCAGAGGCAGGTGGATTTCTGAGTTCGAGGCCAGCCTGGTTTGAGTGAGTTCCAGGACAGCCAGAGCTATACAGAAAAACCCTGTCTCAAAAAAACCAGAAAAAAAAAAAATAGAAAGAAGGCCTTGCAACAAGAGATGGTCTGACAGTGCTTCTAAGTGTTATTCTGGCAATGTTGAAAGGTGGTCAGTTTTATTAGTTTAACTGGGTTAAGAAACAGGAAATAAGTAAAGCACACCTGGGCTTGTCTGTGAAAATGTTGTTTATAGGAGGGCTGAAACTTCGAGCCTCCTGCCTCAGCCTCTCCAGTGCTGGTATTGCAGATACCCACTACTGGCTTGACCGTGATTTTTTTTTTAAGACTATTCTGTGTAGTCCTCTTTTATTTAAAAAACAAACAACGACAACAACAACAACAACAACAAAAAAAAAAACTCAAAAGAATGAGCATCTCTCACTGGTGTTCATTGACATTGTAAATACTGCTAATAATTGTGTGTGTGTGTGTGTGTGTGTGTGTGTGTGTGTGTGTGTGTCTATGCATAGTATTTTAAGAGGGCCTTTACTGATTGACTCATTTTAGGTTTTTTCCTTCCCTTTTTAATAGGAATCCCTACCTGGCAGCTGCCTGGGATCTATAGAGTGAAGCTTCAGGACTCTTAACGTGCCTGGGCCATGGAGCAGTACACGACAAACAGCAATAGTTCCACAGAGCAGATCGTGGTGCAGGCCGGCCAGATTCAGCAGCAGGTATGGGAACAAGTGTGCTCTGACTGTCACAATACCTCAGAGTGATGGAGTCCTCTGTGGAAGGCTTAGACCTAGTCAGACCTTAGCAAGTCCTCGGTCTCAGGACTGCTGCTGTGCTATGAACTAGTCTGTTGCCACCTGGTACTTGTTCTTCATGAAAATCACTTTAAAACTAGATTGCCCTCTTTTATTTAGCTCATTGAAATGATACACTGTATTTTCTCTGCATTAAGTCTGCTTATTTTTTTTTTTGTTTTATGCTAACTTGTGATAAAGTAAGGATTTGGCCACAACAGACAATGGTCAGATTCTAGCCAGTCTGTTCAGAATTAATTCTGAACAGTTGTAGTGTAATATTAGAATAATATTTGGGTGCTACTCTGTGGATAAGTACATATTGAAAAGTGTCTGCCACTGGCTACCTCCACAATAAAGTCTGAATTAGTGCACAGATCCTATTTTTGATGCTTTTACCTAGCTTTATATTAGTGAATCTCCCTCTACCCCCACTCTTGCTCTTTGGAGAAAAAGACATTGTTTCTATTTGATTATAGGCCAAGACTGTTGTCCTCACCGTGTTTTCTCCTGAGAACACAGGTTCACTAGTGCAGAATAGCAGGGAGGGTAAGGGAGTAGTGATGATGCGTTCTGAGCCACTGAAGAGGGAGAAAGGGTACTCTTCATTGAAGGAGAAGAGGGGCTCAGCATGGTGGCTTCCTAGCTACCTTCTTGCCCACACTCTGCTGGAGCACTGGCGGCTTCCTGGAGGGCCTTAGAGAATAGACCTTGGAGGGGCCTTCTAACTATGGCCAGAGCCTTGTTGGTGAGTCTCTCTTCTGTGAGGACCTCCCCAGGATAGGAAAGAAGGTTGACTTTCTGAAAACACTGCCTCTAAAGCAGTCAGGATAGGATAATCTTCATTTGGGAATGTAAAAGCAGTAGCCTCCTGAGCTGGATCCATCACTATGACTGGTTCCCTCCTCCACAGTGACGTTTTAAAGCCACAGAGCTCTTGAGTGTAGTCAAGGCTTCAAACCTGGTAGTTCTGTTCTCGTGACCTAAGGAAGCGAAGAGATCCTTAACATATGTGTCCAGCAGAAGGAGTAAATTCCTAGGGAGGGCTGCATTATAACTCTTTGTATTTTAAGTCATACATATGTTGTGAGGTCCACTGTAGGGACAGCTCTTGCAGCATGATAGCTTGAGTATAGGAGTCCGCACCTTTGAAAGTTCCTGTGTGGGATGAGGCACTTTAGCCGCACCCTCCCTCTCAGTGATGTGCTATCTTGAGCTGTCCATTTCCATCCTGATGCATTTCAAGCTCTTCCTCTTCCTGTTCTCAGCAGCAGGGTGGTGTCACTGCTGTCCAGCTGCAGACTGAGGCCCAGGTGGCATCCGCCTCAGGCCAGCAAGTCCAGACCCTCCAGGTAGTGGTGCCCTCTCTGATTCCTTGTGAGCACTGCATGAACGCTGCCTGTCTGCTGCTGTTTGTGTTTGGATCTCAAATCGAATGGCCAAGTCGCATGCCTTTTGTGCTGCTAACCTGTCTGTGAGGCCAGTATGCCAGTGTCCCATGCCAAGACATGTAGTGACTGCTGTGTCTGTTTTCTCAGAAGTCTACACTAAGTGTGTTACTTTAGAAAGACCAGGAAGCAACAGGAATAAATCCTACAGGTGGCTTCAGATCTTACTCAGTCCTCGGTTCCCTCAGAGTTTCATGAATTGTGTTACACTGGAGAAGGGAGTACACACGTGGGGAGACTCAGCTACACTGTTGTTTTTGCTAAAAGTGCAACTTGACTACTGAACAGTCATTGCACTAAGCAAAGTTTGTCTGAGAATCACATACCTCTTGTGTCTCATTACAAGCTCTGTACAGATGATTGCATATCTCCAAGTGGCACTATAGCACATGGTTATACATGTGTCTTGTCCAGCAGTTGGGATATGAAGGCAGGAAGAATGAGGGTTTGGAACAAAACAAAAAGTTATTACTGGTTACATTGATATACTTTTTAAAAAAAACACTGGAGTTAGCCAGTGCTGTTCTTCAGTATTATGTATGCTTGTTAAATATCCTAAATTCCTGTGAGAAAAGAGTAACAGCACTGGTCTTTTCTGGCTCCATTAAGGACTAAAGGTTTGAGAAGTTGGCAAAACTCAGATACCTGCCCCACCTCCCCATCTTCCTCTGTTGAGTTGGACTGTCTCCATAGGGACGCCAGAGGCACCTGGCATCTCGGTTTATTGAGAATGTTGCTGAGACCCTCTTGCAGGTAGCCACCCTCTCCTGTAGGTCAGCGGGTCTCAGTCTTCCTGATGTTGCAGCCCTTTAATACAGTTCCTCAAGGTGTGATCCCAACCATAACATTAGTTCCATTGCTACTTCATAAATGTAATTTTGCTACTGTTATGAATTATATTGTAAATATCCGTGTTTTCCGATGGTCTTAGGCAACCCCTGTGAGAGGATCTTTCGGCCCCCAAAGGGTTGCACCCCACCAGTTGAGATCCATTGCTGTAAGCACTTGACCTTCTCAGCCTGTCCCAACCCTGCCACTTCCTAGTGTTTGGTGATGACACACAACCAGTTTTACACATATTAAAATAAAAGAAGTTGGTTTTGTCTTCCTGCACAGTTTGAGTATCGGGGAGAGCAGCTCTCTGTTCCTGCTTGCTTCATCTTTTAATACATGAAATGGTGTCTGGGATTGTCATTAACCACTGTGTGAGTGGGAATGTACCATGCTCTTAACTGTGTGGCTTGTTGTCTCATGCATGAGTCCTTGTGATCATTTGTTGTAGACATATGAGCTTCTCAGTCTCAAATCCTTTATCGCATGTGTATATATATATATATATATATAAAATGTATCATGTTAGTGTGGGAGGGGGGAGGGGTAGGTAGAGGTGATGGATAACCAGAAAAGTAAGTGGTTTTAAATTTGTGTCAACTTTGGGGACTGAGGCAATGACTCAGTGTATCCTATTTGCTATGCATGTATGAAGACCTAAGTTTGGGTCCATAGAAGTCATTTAAAAATATGTAGGTTTGTCCTGTAACCCCAGCACTAGGAGGCAGAAACAGGAAGAACCTGTGGCTGGCTGGCTGTCCCTGTGGCAGGGAACTTCAGGAGACTATCTTAAAACAAGGTAGCAAGCAGTCGATGACATCCAGTGTCAGCTTCTGACTTCCACTTTGACACCAAGAACTACACAGCCTTCCATGTGCTATAACACAGCTGTGCCAGCTTACTTAGATGTAGGTTGCACTGAAGAGAAATGGAAGTAACGGGGACTTCATGAGCATCATCATGTTAGGAGAATTCAAGTACTTCTTTCTCTTACTCCATAGTAAGGCTCCTGATAACATTTCCTAACATAGCACAAAAAAGCATTAGTGTGGCAGAGGGAATGTATGGAGACTTGAGAGGAGAGAATGTGAATAATAAATAGACCTAAAGTCTTCAGAGTCATGAGTTTCTCAAGGGACAGCCCTGAGGTTGGGCTCCAACCATGGTTCTGATGGAGAGTAGTGGAGAGCTCGCCACCTTACACAACTAGGACACAGTAACTGCACGGGTGGTTAATGCTGTTGGAATTGACTTCTGCTGGGACTAAGGATGAGTGTACCAGTCTGTTCTGTTCCTTCAAGCAGAGACACACTCTACAAGGGAATTTGGGATTTGTCCTCTTACTCCTCAGTCCAAAGCAGCTTGTGTCTGAGCCTCTGAAAGGCATTCTTGAGTTTTCACACTGGGGTTCAAGGTGTGACTGAACATCGGCACCAGCTTCCTTTCTAGAGTATCTGTTGGTGCAGAAGACTGAAATTGGACGTTTTGTTTACACATGGTAGCTGTCTGATTTCAGGGTTTCGTTGCTTCTCTTAATTAAAACAACTATGCAAAATGATGCAGTTTGAAGAACTCTACCTTGAGGATCACAGACTGGCTGGAAAATGTTTCTGACCAGTCTTGGCTTTGTTTGCTTTGAAACGGGGTCTCATCAGGCTTACCTGGAACCATCTGCAGCCTGTTGCTTCTATAGCCTTTACCGGGACCGGTTTGGTCCTGAGTATCGGCCTGAGCAGGCCGGTCCTGGTTACTTGGCTGCTTTCTTGGATTCAGCCTGTGTTTGGTGATGAATGCCTTACATCTATTGGGGTTTTCCAGGTTCTAGATAGGTTCCATTATATTTGACCTTTGAAAATCCAGCTTGGCACTTAATCATAAATAAACAGAAGTATCTGAAGAACATAAGAGTTACTTTTTTTTGGAGCTGTAGAGATGGCTCAATAGTTAAGAGCACATATTACTGCTGCAGGAGGGTCTCATTTCAGTCAGCACCATGTCAGACAGCCCTTCATCACCTGTAAGTCGAGCTCCAGGGGGGATCTGACATCCCACTGTGCACATAATCTCCACAGTGACAGAGAGAGAGAATATGAATATTCAAGTTTAAAAACACTGTCTCAGGCCAGGATTTAATCTCTGCACTTGGGAGGCAGAAGCAGGATATCTGAGTTCGAGGCCAGCTAGCACTACATAGAGACCCTGGTGGGGAGGCGGATGACTGACTTTCCTAAACCTGCCTTGCCTCCCTTCTTCCAGGCAGCAGGATAGTTGCAGTGATTGATTGTCTTGGTGAAGCTGCTTGTGACGTACACTATTTCATTGTTGTTATTTTATTTCTTTCTAGGTCCAGGGGCAGCCATTAATGGTGCAAGTCAGTGGAGGCCAGCTTATTACATCAACTGGGCAACCCATCATGGTGCAGGCTGTACCTGGTGGACAAGGCCAAACCATCATGCAAGTACCTGTGTCTGGAACACAGGGTTTACAGCAAGTGAGTAGTGTTTTTAAAATACTTAGGTTGTACATGAGAGTAGCAGTCTGGTGTGGGTGAGTGTGTATATATTTATGTGTACAGGTGTGGGTGACTGTGTACTTATGTGTACAGGTTTTACATACGTGCAGAGGACAGGTGTCTTTACCTTAGTTTTTGAGACAAGGTCTTTTACTAACTGTGTGGCCTGGGAGTCCACTGGTGTCTGCCCACACACGCCCATCTTCTGCACCCAGGCTACAGATGGAAACCGTCCTGCTGTGCGTTCCTGTCATGCCAAGGTTCCAGTCAGGCCCTGTGCTGTGCACCACATGCCTTACCTCTGGCATGGTTCTCATTGAAATCTTGTAACTTGACAAAACAAAAAAGCCGTAACGCTTTGCTCAAGGAACAAAGTCCTATTTTCTTGAGTACTGATAGAAACCTTAAAAGATCTGACGAAAAAGCACTTAGGAAGGCCCCACAACTCAGAATTTCTAGTACTTTATACTCTAGGATAGCCTCAACCCAAGCCAGGATACCCAGCTTGGCCTGGGCTTCCTTCTCTTTCCCTCCCACCAGCAGTCGGTCAGCTGGAGAGTGGTGGGGACTTGAGGCCCTAGACATGTCCTTCACAGACTCACCTTTCCAAGAGTGACCTTCCAGGCTGCTAGATCTGGGAGTACTCGAAAGGGTCAAAGGAACTGTGACAGATGCTTACAAAGCCAGTGAGAGAGAAGGTGGGGTCTAGGGGTAGGGGCGAGAGAGGTGGGGCTAGACTTCCTTTAAGTAGCGGGGTATCTTGGCATAGGTTGGGGATATTCTAGAGCATAAAGTACAAGGAATTCTGAGTTGTGGGGCCTTCCTAAGTGCTTTTTCCGTCAGATCTTTTAAGGTTCTTATCAGTACTCAAGAAAATAGGACTTTGTTCCTTGAGCAAAGCGTTATGGCTTTTTTGTTTTGTCAAGTTACAAGATTTCAAAGAGAACCATGTAAACTTCTTATCAAGATTCTGATGACATTCCTGATAAGTGGTTACCTCACTGGATCTCTTGCTTTCCGTCTTTGTAGTGTGAGGTTTGGCGCTCTAAAGCCTGCAGGGTGGGGGTAGGAAGAGCTAGTGAGCACTGACAGCAGTCCTGAGCGACAGTGAGGGAGTGGAACCTTGTCTGTCTCACTGCTCTGGAACACCAGATCCTAGAGCCTATTGGCTTACAGCAGGCAGCAGCTTGTATTGGTTACTCGTCTGCTGAGTCGCAGTTTAAGGGTGCAGTGCAGCATGGTGGGGAAGAGGCGGCAGCAGGAGGCAGAGTGGCGGACACTGCTGTTCTGCCCACTGCCTCCTTTCTGAGTTCAGGATGCCATCTCTGTGAATCTAATCTAGAAACAGACACGCCTAGTGTTTGTTTTCATGGTGATTTTATATCCAGACAAATGGATGGTTGTACATTTCAATTTCTGTGGATCAGAAGTCTTGACAGCTGATCTCTTGTCTATCAAGGACCTAATCAAAGCGTTGCCTTTGCTACCATCAGCTTAACATTTAACTTGGAAAGAATATATTTTAAAAGTTATTTTATTCATTAATACAGTACTTCAGAGTATGTGTAAGTAAATATACTTTAAAAAATAACCATGCCAGCTGGGCGGAGGTGGCGCACACATTTAATCCCAGCACTTGGGAGGCAGAGGCAGGTGATTTCTGAGTTCGAGGCCAGCCTGGTCTACAGAGTTCCAGGACAGCCAGGGGCTACACAAAGAGAAACCCTGTCTCGAAAAACCAAAAAAAAAAAAAACCATGCCACCAATGATTACTTTTTAAAGGAACTCTTTTGTGTCCGTAAGACTGGCCTTGAATTCCTGATAATCCTGCCTCTGCCTCTCAAGTTTTAGAATTACAGGCATATTCCTCTGGGTATTTCCTAGTCTCTAGTGGATTTTGTTCGGCTAAATTTCAGAAACCAAAGAGTGAGACTAGAGAGATGGCTTATCAGTTGAGAACACTAGCCAAATCTGGGTTCTACTAGAGAACCCAGATTTGATTCCCAGTACCATCTGGTGGTCACAGCCATCTGTAACTCTAACTCTAGTTCCAGAGGATCCAGCTCCCTCTTCGGGAGGGAGGGAGGAAGGGAGATAGATAGATAGATAGATAGATAGATAGATAGATAGATAGATAGATAGATAGATAGATAGATAGAGGGAGGAAGGGAGATAGATAGATAGATAGATAGATAGATAGATAGATAGATAGATAGATAGATAGATAGAGATAGAGGTGTACAGGCAAAATACCCATACACCTAAAATAAAAAGCAAAAACAAATAGGGAACCAAAGGAATGGTGTCAATGTGGTGCCAAGCGGTTTGTATATTCTCTTCCACAGATACAGTTGGTGCCTCCTGGACAGATCCAGATCCAGGGTGGGCAGGCTGTGCAGGTGCAAGGTCAGCAGGGTCAAACCCAGCAGATCATCATTCAGCAGCCACAGACTGCAGTCACCGCTGGTCAAACTCAGGTGAGTCCACCACACTCTAGCATCAGCACAGCTGATGTGGAACGGTCAAACAGCAAGCCACCAGGTTCCCATAGAATGTGAATGTGAAGAACATCATCAAAATGGGGTCTCGGTGGGTCTCTGGCATCTGCTGAGTATGTCATTGTTTTCTACAGACACAACAACAGATTGCTGTCCAGGGACAACAAGTGGCCCAGACTGCCGAAGGACAGACTATTGTCTACCAGCCAGTTAATGCCGATGGCACAATTCTCCAGCAAGGTAAGCTGCCACTATTGCAGTGGCACTAGTTTTAGCCTTTGAATACCTGAGAGTGCTTCAGAATCATTATGAAGTCCGTGTCATGTTTAAACAACAACAGGATTTCCACCACATCTACTGTGATTGTCAGTCGCCACATACGACCAGCCTGATGCTGCTTAGTCACCAGAGTTCCGTCCGTTTCACTTTGGGCCTCTATATATCTATTCACATAGGTGTTTAAAGTAGAGTCACAAGAACGTCTCAAAGCCTCAGTCTAGCTAAGAAGATGTAAACCCCATACAGAGTGCAGAGTGTTAAGAGAAGTACACCCTAGGAAGAGATGTGTCAAGACAGGATAGTAAGAAATCTAGACTTGGCTTCAGGAAAAACATGCTCAAAGTAGACTTAAATGCTTTGGAAGCTAAGTCTAGAAAGGATATCTCAGCCAGATTCTGTGGTGGTAGGTGGAAGTATAATTCATTTGGAATTGGACTCTAGACTGATACACTTTTAAAAATGAACTTACACAGACTACTTAGCAGAACACAGTGAGGCAGTAGGAGGTGCTTGCTTTCTTCCGTGGTGTTTGCCAGTTTATCCATGAGAGGGTATACAGGAACCAGGTGGAAGGGACTAACTGTTTCCCCTTCTTTCTGTTCCGTGTACCTGTTTGTTTTGTTTTTGTTTTATGTTTTGTTTTCTTAAAGTTACAGTCCCTGTTTCAGGCATGATCACTATCCCAGCAGCCAGTTTGGCAGGGGCACAGATCGTTCAGACAGGAGCCAACACCAACACAACCAGCAGTGGACAAGGGACTGTCACTGTGACACTGCCAGTGGCCGGGAATGTAGTCAACTCAGGAGGAATGGTCATGGTAAGTAAGGAAAGTGCTCTCTGACACTGGGGCTTTCAGAAAGGTTCTCTCATCTTTGAGCTGCAAGTTGGTATCTCTTGTCAAGTTGTTTATGCTGTTAACGTTTGGATTTGAAGCTAACTCCATCCTTAAGACACTAGCAGTGGTCTACGTCCACAGGAAGCCTTGTTCATTTTGATGCCTACCAGTTAGCAGACTAGTCTAGTGCTGGAGATATAGCAGTGTGGGTGTGAGTGGGCTATTTTATTTAGAATTTTCATGCCAGTAATAAGGTCTGATCTCCTATTCATGCAGATGGTACCAGGAGCTGGCTCTGTGCCTGCTATCCAAAGAATCCCTTTACCTGGAGCAGAGATGCTGGAAGAAGAGCCCCTGTATGTGAATGCCAAACAGTATCACCGCATCCTTAAGAGGAGACAAGCACGGGCTAAGCTAGAGGCAGAAGGGAAAATTCCAAAGGAAAGAAGGGTATGTATCCCTGGGGAGAGCTAAGCAGGAAGCAGCACAGCTCTGCATCAAGCATGTGTGTCCTTGTCCCTTCCAAACCCTGGGATGCAGGAAGATCTACTGTGAGACTGCTGACAAAGTGTTCTTGAAAGCAAGTCCAGAGTAAATGTAGAAAAGTAAAGAATTCCAGAGAAAATGTGTCCTTGGGACTTCCTCTTGTCTTAAGGCTGCAGTGCTCATGTGTTGGTTGTAGTTTGAAATGGCAGTTGGGCTCTAGCCAAGGAGCCAAGGGAATAAGAAAGCAGCCTTCTCATTTTAAAGGAGTCCATGTGTCACATTAGCCAGCATCCACTGACCCAGTCTAACCTATACATGGCATAAAAATGGGGTCTCCTCCTGAACTGCCCTTTGCTCATCCAAACCTCAGTCAGTTCGTAAAGCAGAGGAAGGGTTGGTGTTAGGAGGGCAATAGTGACCATTCCCTCCAGCTTAGTCAGCATCACACTCTAGCAGGTTAGGTGCCAGGGCGACTGGACTTTCTCCATCATTCACTTTTCCTTGTTCCCTTGACTCTGGTTGCACTGCCTGAACTTTTAGTGGTAGAATCTGTGGTAGGTGTGCTACGTCTCACTAACAGTGGGGGATCTTATTTCTCTTCTCTAGAAATACCTCCATGAGTCTCGGCATCGGCACGCCATGGCACGGAAGCGAGGGGAAGGGGGGCGCTTCTTCTCTCCAAAGGAAAAGGACAGCCCTCACATGCAGGTAAGGACACTGAATGCTTCCTTTTCTCTCTTGCTGGCCTCCTCGGCCTCCTCGGCTTCCATTTCAGGATAAGCACCCTGCACAGCATGTGGTGTCTGCTGCTTAGCTTCCTTTCTCTTTAGAAGCACTGAAAGCTTCAACCCACAGCCTTCTTTACTCTTGGTTTTTCAGTTCTTTGTTTTTTAAGGAAAAGCTTTACTTTTAGCATGCTATTAGAGTCGGTAGCATTTAATATTGTGTGGCAGTTCTTGTGTCACGCGTTCTAGTAAGCTTTTATTGTTGTTCAGCTGACCTCAGGTCCACAGAGGAGGAGGACATCACCAGTTTTTACAGTTGAATAGGAGTTCTTGAGACCTTAAGTAACTTGTCTAAGGTCGATGCTTGCACAGCTCAGTCAGCACTGAAGTGCATCCACTCATCCCACTTAATTCTGGAAGCTGAGGCAAGAAGACAACAAGGTGAAGCCATGCCTGGGCTAAAGATGAGTTCAAGACCAGCTCATTTAGCAAAACTTGTTCTCATAAAGGACTGGTGGTGTAGCTAGCTCAGTAGTGTGCAATATTTGACTGGCATGTGAGGCCTTGGGCTCAGATCCTGCTTCTTCCACAAACAGACCCATCAACTGAATTCAAACCCAGGTAGTAGAATCTCACTAATTATCTCTCACATGTTTCTGAATCTGTATGTCCAAAATGGAGTGCTCATTCATTATTCTATTACCTAAACAAGTGGCTTGTCACCACCCAGTTATTTCAGTTTAGATGGTGCAGATTCTGAAGTTCTTTTGGTTCTGTCTCTGAAACAAAATTTGAATCTGTTTATTGTACCCTCCTGACTGATGGCTGCCTGGCCTAGTCCTTTTTCTTGGTTTAGATTAATACATCCATTGTCATGCGCTCTTGCCCCCCCTTCACATTTTCCACATCTCAGGGTGGTGTTCGTCAGGCATCACATCACTCCTTGTCCTGCCTTTGCTTTCTCACTCCTTGGATATGTCTCAACCATGGCCAGTAAGCAGATGCCTGTGTCTAGATTCATTCGCTCTTATTTGTTCAACATTTACCCATTCACCTGTTTCTCCTACCTAATCCTTTGTCTTTACAGTTTAGAAACTGTAAAGTCTGTAATGTTCTTTTCTCCATCATTTCCATAACTATCCCTTATCTCTGTGTAGCCAAGGCTCAAATTTGCAGTACTCCTGCCCCAGTTTCCCAAGTGCTGGGGTTCCAGGGGCATGCCAGCACAGACTTTCTTGTCTTCCCTACTTTTAGGCCTAGCTTAGATCTGAGAGGCTTTTAGCCTGCTCTCATCTCCAGTGGAGCTCTTTTATTCTTGTATTTTCCCATAATTTCATCCTTTGTTTATAAGAACCAACAAGATTTTCTCCATTTGGTCCACATTGCTTCCTTTACTGGAGAGTAAGCTACATTAAAATACAAGGTTTTGTTGTGTTGTGGTTTGGGGGTTAGCTTAGAATCCAGTTCTGAGCAAATGCTCAAAAATGTTGGTTGAGTTCATGGATTCTTTTGCTGGCTCACTTCACGATCAGCAACATGGAATTCCTCACTCACAGCTCACTTCAGCTGGCCACGGGCAGTTCTGTATCAGATAGTGAAGGCTTTTATAGTCTACCCCCAGCAGTCTGCAGGTTCCTCCTCCTCAGTGAACCACTGCAAACATCTTGGCAGCCCTCTGTTCTTAGTGTTATCTGCGTGTGTCTGTGATTAGGAGCTGCCAGCTGTAGGCCGGCTGTAAAAGGCTCTCCCTTTTCTCCATTCACCTGGGAAGTCCCTGCCTCTTCATCTGTAGAGAATACTATTGGGATCATTTTTGAGGTTATCATATATAAAAACAATGACACAGAACTACAGCATATCTATCATTGTGCTTGCTCTGGAGTTTTGTCCTAGCCACCCAAGTACCTAAGTTGTGAGAGCCAGGGAATCGTGTTGCTGGTGTAAAGGACTGGTGTGCTGTCTTTCTCTGTAGGATCCAAACCAAGCTGACGAAGAAGCCATGACACAGATCATCCGAGTTTCCTAACCACGGGAAGGTGGCAGAGCTGATCAGTCACGGTCCTCTCCACTGCTCTGGGAATGGACTGACTTCCAGTGGGGCACTGACAGTGTCACTCTGCCCTTTCTTAGGACAGAAACTACTTAGCTCAGTATTACAGCTGCAGTGATGGCTGACGAACTGAAGTGGCAAGCTTTTGTCTCACCCTTTTATTGAGGACCTGTTTCAGACTGTTGGACACTGACCTTTTGCAAATTTGAATGATAAAAAGAGGTATTTGCCAGCCCAGCATTACAAACACAGCACTTACGTTGAGTGGTAAAGCCAGCCAGTCAGGCCTTGCAGTAGGGGAGAGCAGCCTTCTCACCCTGGTCCTCAGTCAAGGCAGCCACAGCCCCTGCCTCCCTGTGGCATCTCAACAGCACCCATCCCCTGGCGGGATGGCGGGCTACCTAATGCATAGACACTTTGCACTCAGGTAGCTCCCAAGCAAAGAAACTTCCTGTTAGAACTTGGAGCAACAAACTGAGCTGCAGTCTCCTGACCCATGCTGATAAGACTCTGTCTGCCCACATGCTAGGTTGGTATTTTTTTACTTCAGCCAAGAAAGTACAAAAAGGATATTTTGGACTCAGGATAAAAGGATAGATGGATCTAAATGGTACAAATCTAGCTTTGACTGTTGTCTGCTCATTTTTGTTAACGGCCATCTGATCTGAGTCATAGTTCATACTGTGGCCACTTACTTTAGTGACAGTTTAGAGGGTAAAGAACAAAGCTTCACAACAACTGTGCTGAAGTGTTGAGGATGTTCACGATTGTTCTTCAACAGAAGCAAACCTAAGACATTTAATCATGGGCTTCATGACAGCAAGTAGCAAATGGAAGGATCTGTGCATTTCAATCTAGAGAGCAAGGGTCCTGCTGGCCCAAGTGCTGCTTGAGAGCATGATTCTCTAGTGGATGGATACCAGGCATGGCTCTTAGGCTGAAGAAACCAAGCCACATTCACTCTGACACCTTCTGCCGTGCACTAACAGAGAATCCTTATATTGCCTGAAGAAGCACTGTTGAGCCAGCTGTCCTGAATGCAGACTGGAGCACTGCTGGAGCACTACTGGAGTGCAGAGGAGAGGAGAGCCATGTGCTACACCCCTGCCTGGGTGCTGACCCGGAGGGTGAATGTTCTTCCCGTGGCAGCTGATTCTTTGGTGCCAGTTTCCACTTGTTTTCTCCTTTCTCTGTAGGCCTTGCAGCAAAGTTTGCTCGCTACGTCAGTGCTGTAGGGACCAACTGCAGCCTGCAAGGATTCCTGCAGGGTCAGGAATTGGGCCTCAGAAATGTGTTTTCTGGACAAGCACTCTACCACTGAGCCACACACACACATGCCCCAGCCCTGGCCCCGGCCCCAGCCCCAGCACCAGCCCTGTAGATGCTGAGGCCTAGAAGAAAAGACCAACGTTGATATAACAGAAGAGTTGGCTGCCTTCTCTGCAGTCAAAGTCAAACGCAGTCATTCCAAAGACTAAGATACCTGTAGAGTCTAGAGACTGGCTCTTTGACTTTGTTCTGTGTTAAAGATAGGAAAGACTAACCTTCTAAAGAAATATCATGGGAGACCAGTTGAATTGGAGAAGCATGAAGTAAGCCATCTCTTCCTACCCCCAGGAATCTTGCCATTTCTCCTGGCTTCCAGAGGTCAGAGGGGGCTGATCCTTTTTTAGTAAACCCACTACAAACTTGTAGCTCTTCACATAAGCTTCCAGATGTTACTGAAAGCTGTGAGGATCTCCACCTGTGAGGGGGAGAGGATTCTAAGGGGAGGATTCAGGGATTCCTCAGACCTAACTGTAGTGCTCCAGCCAGCAATTGGAGAACGCTATTTATGTGTGTCTGTAAGTTTGTACATAACCCTAACCTCATATTGTTGCTGCGTTTCATTTTGAGGAGGGCAAGTTTGAGTTTTCTTTTCTTTGATGCAGATGCTTGGGTTTCCAGTTTGTGGCTGCACTGCAGTTGGCCCCCGGCCCTGTCTTGTGTGGTCATTCTAATTCTGGCCCAGCATAAGAATAGCCCACAGAGGCCAGAGGGGCTCACTTGGGTTGATTTTTGTTTGTTTGTTTGTTTGTTTAACTTAGTTCTTTTTACTTGTTCTTGTGATTGTAGTGATGGCTTCAAAGGTACAGAGTAAGTGGAGCAGTGGGCTGCTGGTCTATGGGCACTCTACTTCCTGTTGCAAGATAACTGTAAATGTATATATTTTAATTGCACTGGTAATGGGACATGCCAGTGTCTAGACCACTGCACCAACAGCCTCTCCTGGCTACAGGGTGCCTGATAATAATGTCTTGATTTTCCTTTGGGACTCAACTATGTAGGTCTCCCCCCCTTCCCCCTTCCCCACCCCTCCAGTAGGGGAGTACAGGTGATCACTGATGTCATTGCAATTGCTTTTCTTTTTTAATAAATTTATAAAAATACTAAAAAATGGCTTGACTTTTGGTGTGTGTTTGTTTTAGTTTGGGTTGGGTTTTTTTTTTGTTTTTTGATTTTTGTTTTTTTGTTTTTTTTTTTTTTTTTTTTTTTTTTTTTTTTTTTTTTTTGTATTTTTTGTTTTTTTGGCTTTTTGTTGTTTAAGACCTGGTCTAGCTATGTAGCCTAAGCTGCCCTCCAATTCAAGATCTTCCTGCCTTGCCTGGTGTGCAAGCCCACATCCAAGCATGGATGACAGCTGAGGAATCTGCATGCCCTGTGCCTGGAAAATCATTCACAATGTTAAAGTTGTGACTTAGACATAAACATGTGATGTCAGGGTCAGGCCTCTCTACTTTGTGCTCTCTTAATTCCCCTTGGAAATGGATATCAGAATAAGTAATGCCCTGAGTAGAATTAGCCTTTTATTGTCTTCCATGTGGTAGACCTAAACAGTGAAGATATACTTCCAGTATTTTGAGTAAACCAAAATCCACAGAATGGGGTTGAAGGTCTCATTTCAGTTCTAGAGCTCTAAAACTACATACAGAAGGCTCGGTGGAGCCCAGGCTTTGTGCTCAGTGATGAGGCTGTGAAGATAGAACAGTCCCCAGGGTGGGGGGTTGCTGAGCAGCCAGCCTGGCTGGGGTGTGGCTGCTGGTGAGCCTTCCCAGGGTGTGGGAGATCAAGTACTGTCCTTTGGCAGCTGCCTTAGGCACCAGGGCTGGACCTACTGCTCACCTGGCCAAACTGAGAGCTGGCTAGCTTAGAGTTTTATTGCAACAGACATCATGACCAAGGCAACTCTTATAAGGACAACATTTAATTGGGGCTGGCTTATAGGTTCAGAGGTTTATTAGTTCATTATCAAGGTGGGAGCTGAGAATTCCACATCTTGTTCAGAAGGCAAACAGGAGAAGACTGACTCTTCAGGCAGTAGGAGGAAGAGCTTGCCACCCCTACAGTGAAACTTCCTCCAACAAAGCCACACCTCCTAGTCATGCCACTTCCTCTGCCAAGCATATTCAAACCACCACACTGGCCTTGGTGGTCCCTGCAGTGCTGGCAGGCTGACCAGCTCAGCTACCAGCCAGACCCAGATCCAGGATATTGAGGTGGTCCACCCCAACATCTATGAGCTGCTAAAGCATGTGAAAGAGCCAGTCCTGCAGCTCTGGATCTGCAGGATCTCCATGACACAGGACAACACGATTTCTGAGTGGAGTCCCAATTATTGATAGTGTAGCAGAAGTCGGAGGCCTCCAAGCAGACCAATGAATTGCAACAAACATTTACAAGTAAAGACAATTAAACAAAAGGATATACTAAAGGGTTTTTTGTTTTGTTTTGTTTTGTTTCTTTTTTATTTTTTTCCCCTCTAGGAGGGGGTGAAATTACAAGAATAGAGGGCAGATACCAAGGGGCAGGAAGATGAATGGGATGGAAAGGAGTGCATGGTATTGCAAGGGTCCATGATTTGCTGAAGAATGATACCCTAAACTCAATAGTATAAACACAAAGTGTTTTATTCTGCAGAAGCCCAGTATGCTGGGGTCTCCCATTACCAGAATAGAGACAACCAAGTGAGCTCGCAGGCCTGATTTAAAGCACATTAGGGTATTTCAGGATGGGTGACTTACATCTTGCTCCATCTCTAGGGACACTCCATTTCAGGATCCTGAAATGGATGTGAGGGCTGGAAACAAGTCTAGAAACTGTTGCTGAGGAGGTAGCTGAGGAAATCTGGAAACTGCTGCTGATCCACTGTCAGCTACCCAGGGAGGTCTTGGGAACTTAAACTTTATTTGACTTTTATTCAAAAAGGAAGTTTTATTCAAAATAGCTACAGTGATGTGAGAAAGGCAGTGGTTATTGAAGCCTTAACATCTTAAAACCATCTTAAATTAGTGGAGAAAATCCCTCTCACTCTGAGCATATCACAACCTCACAGTTCATAGCCAAAGAAACAGCATGTTATATCCAGAATGTTCTCCATGTACTTACCTACATTTGCAGTTTCCCATCTCTGGGCCTGTTTTAACATGGGACAGATTACATTGGCCAAACTAGCCCTTCAGCTTGTGAAAAGGGTTTTCCCTTGGACCTGACCTGGTATCTTTTTCAAACATTTCTGGGGGGAAAAATCAGTAATCTGTTTTCTTGAGCCAACCTGTCAGACACCTCAAAAGAAATGAGAAGCCTAGCCAAATGGTCGTAGTTCTCCTTAGGTTGAAACTGTAAAAATTGAGCAAATAGGGACACCTCATAAAAATACCAAGGAGCAATGTCCATTAAACCTAAAGACAGAGCTTCAGAAGAGTTTACCGAGCAAACATCAGTCCCCAGGAGATGCCCTAATTGTGGGGAGTAATGCCCAGTTCCAGGAAATGTCCCTGGGAGGATGGATTCCCCTCACCCTCCTTCGTGCAATCTGTATCTCCCCTTCACCTGGGGCATAAAGGTCAATGAGAACAAAAGACAATGGGCTCCACCAATGAGAGATAACCAACTCATGCTGTAAACCTATGTACTGAAAGGTATAAAAAATGTGTGTGCTTTTGTTCCTGGTCGTCACCTTTGCTCTGAATGCAGGATGAACCCAGTATACTGGCAATAATAAACCTCATGTAATTTACAGTGATCTCCCTCCTGTTTCTTCTCGAGTGGTGGACCCACGCCGGAATCTAACAAAACTAGGACCCAGCCTGGAGCTCTGCCCATGTTGATCTAAGACTGCCCCCTCCTTTGCTGTCAAGTAACCTAACATCATTTACCAGAGAGGCAGGCAGGTGTAGATCTTCCATCTTGCTCTACCAACCCCTAAAGATGTTAGGTCTGGTTCTTTGTCCTGGCCCCATGCGCCCAGAAAAAAAGACTCAGACTCAAAATATATTTACAGATAGATACCTTGGCCATATAGCTAGGCTCTTCTCTGACTAGATAAAACTTTAAATAACCCATTTATTTTATCCTACAGTCTTCTATGTGGCTGGTTACCTGTGCTGAGGTATCATGTGTCTGACTTGTCACATCTAACTGGGCAAATCTCCCGAGCCTTGCTCTATCCCAGAATTCTTTCTGCCTCCTGGATATCCCACCTTGTACCCTTTCCTATTGACCATAGGTGGGTTTTTTTTTTTTTAATTGACAAGTGATAGATACATCCATATAATACACAAGATATTCTCTCTACAAACCACCTGAATGTGGCAAACAGCTATTCAAACAGTGTACCTCTGGGTGTGTGCACACATGTGTGCATGTTTGTGGAAGCCCAAGGTCAAAGCCAGGTGTCTTCTATCAGTCTTCATTTTAGTTTTTGAGGCAGCTTCTCTCATTGAACCTGGCACTCATTGATTAGGCTACAACTACATTACATTGGGGCTGACTTAAAGGTTCAGAGGTTCAGTCCATTATCATCAAGTCAGGAACATGGCAGCATCCAGACAGGCATGGTTCTGGGGGAGCTGAGAGTTCTACATCTTCAACTGGAGACTGCTAAGAGAAGACTGACTTCCAGGCAGCTAGGACTAGAGTATTAAAGCCCATACCTACAGTGGCACACCTACTCCAACAAGGCCACATGTTCTAATAGTCCCACTCCTTGGGTCAAGCATATACAAAGCATCACACTTCCATTTTTATGTGGATTCTGGAGATCAAAACTCAGATCCTCATGCTGTCACAGGAACCTTACCCACTAAGCCATCACTCTAGCGTGAATGTTTTTTTTTTTCTTTTTTCTTTTGAGACAGGGTTTCTCTGTATAACCCTCGCTTGTCCTGGAACTCACTCTGTAGACCAGGCTGGCCTCGAACTCAGAAATCCACCTGTCTCTGCCTCCCAAGTTCTGGGATTAAAGGCGTGCGCCACCACCACCTGGCCTGAACGTTTTTAAAAATATAATTTCCCATGGGAAAAAAATATCAGTTCCTCATTGACAGGAATGGCTTAAAATGATACACGGGGTTCAAATCAGGAAGACTGGGAGACATCTCTGAGTTTGAAAGACTATAGATGGCCCCATGAAGAGTAGATTTGGAGCTCTTATGGGGGAGAAAAGGTGGGTATTGGCGGAGTAGGGTGTGACCATCCTGTGCTTCACAGCAGAAAGAAGCTGGGCACAGTGCCCCTGGGCACTCTTGCATGGGGGCCACAGCTAACAGTCACAGATTGATCTGCATGGCTACTATGATGCAGGAGTCAGGCTTGGATTCTCAGAAACATCAAGTGTGAGGGAGAGCAATGCCAAGTTCCTATTTTACCGTGGGTTTCCAATGAACTAGGCCTAACTGGACGCCATTTCTCATGTCTCTGCATAGGATTTCTTGTTCATAGCTCACAGACAGGTTTCTGTGTGAGTGAGTGTGTGTGTGTTCAAAAGAGCATTTGGGCAGGGCCTTGATTATACATGGTGGAAAGCCCCTGTTGGAAGGAAATTGTTTTAAAAACAAAAATCTCAGCCATTCAATTTTACCAATGAAGGCTCAGGAGCCAGAAGGTGAAGTGAAAACCTACTAGCTCAGAGAGGCAGAGAAAGCACGCTGGTGACCTTCCTAAGGAAGAGCTCTCTCCTTCTCACACTGTCTCAAATATCCTTCAATTTAAAGTTCTTCCTTTCTGTTTACCTTTGTTCACTTGCTGGCTGGCTGGTTGCTTGTTCCTCCTCTTGACTAGGGTTGACTTTATTTAGCCCTTGGATTAAAGTTGTGTATTAGCTCTGGCCCACAGTTTTGTTTACAGTAAACAGAAAACTCTAGGATCAAAGGCTGAGACACCACGAGTAGAAATGGTTTCACCGTCTCCCTGTTCACAATGAGATCCAATATCCTGAGACAGGGAGTGAGGAGAGCTGCTCAGCCTGACTAGGTTTGCAAATAACCATGTCAAAAAACATATTCATCTGTACAGCAAAGGAAACCATTACCAGAGTGAAGAAACAGCCTGCAAGGTAAGGGGGGGGGGAAGCCTAACAAACAAAAACAAACAACAACAACAACAAACAGCCTTTGTCTGGTATCTTAGGGGTTCTATTGCTCTGACAAAGCACCATGAGCAATGTCAAGTTGGAGCATGTCTTAGGGCTTCTGTTGCTACGTAAAGACACCATGACCATGGCCACTCTTATAAAGGAAAATATTTAATTGGGGCTGGTTTACAGTTCAGAGGTTTAGTTCATTAGTATCATGGCAAGAAATGGCAGTGTGCAGGCAGAAACAGTGCTGGGAAAGGAGCCGAGAGTTCTACATTGTGATCTGTATGCAGCAGGGAGAGAACTGGCTTCAACTTCTGAGACCTCAAAACCCACCCCCACAGTGACAAGCTTCCTCCAGCAAGGCCACACCTACTAATAGTGCCATTAGGCCTGTGAGGGATATTTTTACTCAAACCACCACATGCCACTCCCTGGCCCCAATTTCGAAAGTCCTCATAGACTACAACAGTCTTTGAAAGAGTTAAATTTGAGACGTGCTGGCTAATGAGAAAATTGCAGATTTGAGGAAAACACAGTGGACCAAGGTCAAATATGTCCAAATAAGCCTGGGCAAAAGCAAGCTGTTACTAACAGGCCAAAAAGATATAGAAGAGAAAGCATGTAAGGACATGTCTGGGCAGACACTGAGTAGTGGGCCATCTGGTCCTCTAAGGTCAGATGCTCTGTTGACTCAGATTAACACCAACCTTAGGAATTTTCCACTCTGTTCTGCACGTAATATAGTTGATATTTGAACTAGCCAATCATGTATAGCCATACTGATTCCTTTGTTCCCCCAGACCTTTTTCCTATATAAACCCCTAACCCCTGAGCCTCGGGATCGATTCCTTGTCTCCTGTGTGAGATACGAGTGGAACTGGAGCTCCGAAAATTAAACTGCCTCATGTGTTTACATCAAGATGGTCTCTTGTGATTCCTTGGGTGCACGTCCTCCTGAGACTTGAGTGGGGGTCTCCCCATGGAGGTCTTTCATGTTAAACTTATTTAAAAGTCCAGAGTTCAAAGTCTCTTCTAAGGTCTATTCAATCTCTTAACTGGACCCCCCTGTAAAATTAAAAATAAAAAAGCAGGTCACATACTTTCATGGCACAGGATATACATGACCATTCCAAAGGCAGGGAAGGGAACACAGTGAGGAGATACTGGATCAAAGCAAGACCAAACACCGAGACTATGACTGTGTTAGTCATAGCCACATTGACCCTATGACAAGATGCAAACTGGCAGTGTGGGAGACTAGGCCTGTTTCCCAGGACTGAAAAGTCCAAAACAAGTCAATTCCAGGAAAAACCACCCCTCACAAGCAGCCAATTAGGAGCTGTCAGGAGCTGCCCCATCAGTTAGCTTGAGCTAAGTGTAGTTACTTAGCTATACCAGCAAATCAAAGGAAAGTAAAAGTCACCCACTCCTACTCTTTTTTTTGGGGGGGTGGGGGTTGTTCAAGACAGGGTTTCTCTGTGTAGCTCTTGCTGTCCTGGAACTCACTCTGTAGACCAGGCTGGCCTC
>NW_022196909.1:63071536-63085379 GCF_008632895.1 Mastomys coucha | reverse complement strand
CTCAGAAATCCTCCTGCCTCTGCCTCCCAAGTGCTGGGATTAAAGGTGTGCACCACCACTGCCTGGCACCCACTCCTACCTTAAAGGCTTTAAATTGACCCTGTGTGGTGGTTTGAATATGCTTAGCCCAGGGAATGGCACTATTTGCAAGTGTGGCCTTGTTGGAGGAAGTGTGTCACTGTGAATGTGGGCTTTAAGACCCTCATTCTAGCTGCCTGAATGCCAGTCGTCTTCTGTTTGCCTTTGGAACAAGAGGTAGAACTCTTAGCTCCTTCTCCAGTACTATGCCTGCCTGGACACCATTCTTCTTGATGATATCATAAGAGTTGCCTTGGTCTGTTCACAGCAGTAAAACCCTACGACACCCTGCAAAGCTCTGTCTTCCATCTGGATGTGTGGTAGACTCCTGCATGCTGGATTGCTGCAGAATAAACACTATTTGCTGTTTCGTACTATTTGAGTCTGGGGAATAATTCTTCATCAAATCATGGTCTTTTTAAAAAAAATAGCTAGGCAAACTTCAAACTCTGCATCTCCTACTCTAATGTCAAAGCACTCTTCAGATCTCCAACTCCTTTCAGCTTTGTTGACTATAACACATTTCTTTCTCCTGGGCTGGTCCCACTTTCTATTGCAGGTATCCCACAGATCTGACATCTCCAACATCTTCAGGTCCCCAAGGCAATCCAGGCTTTACCTTCACAGCTTCACATAATGGCCTCTCTATGCCTCCTTGTAGGGACACTCCTGACAAATGCCTGGCCTCAGAAGCTTTCCTTAGTTATGGAAGGAGAGTCCATAACCACTTTCTTCTATCTGTGACTCTAAAACCAGATCTACTTAGCCAAAGCCACCAATTTTTGCAGCTTGCTAAGGCTAGAACATGACCCCCCCCCATTCAGTTACATCTTCACCAGATGTATTCTCATGTATTCTCAGTGGTTTCCTTCACTACCTAAGCTTGGTATCCTGGAACTTGCTCTGTAGACCATGCTGGCCATGAACGCAGAGATCTACTTGCCTCTGTCTACTAAGTACTGGAATTAAAGGTGTGTACCACCATGCCAAGACCTAAGATTTTCTTTAATCCATTTTCACGAGATAAAAGCTTAGCTGGGTCGGGTTCCGTCCTGAGATCTCTACTGTGTTTATGCCATTTAACATTGGGCTTTCCTTTAATCTTTTTATCTCCTGAACAGAGAATTTAGCTCCATTACTGTTGTCAGCCAGCGCCAACATAAATGAAATAAAGGGTTCTTCTGGTAATAGGAGTAATAAATAGATAAGAGATTGAAAGAGAAATAAGAGATAGGCTAGCCATACTATTCCGTACCACGTGGGAAAAGTAAAACATTAGACGACACGAGGTCTGGTCACTCAGTCATCTTGAATTTAATAATAATAATTCTCCTTTGTTCCCGCAACAGGTAAAATACCTGGGGCAAAACCCTTCCCCCAAACTACGTCAGTGTAACAGTCCAATCAGTTACTTCCTTCTTGCTCAATGGGGGTGGAGCTTCTGAATGTAGCCGGTTCCGTTCAACAGTGGGCAGCGCTGCGTTTACTGTCCGGGCTTTGGGGAGGGGGTCTACACATTACACTCCTGGTACCCTTTTTCTTCTTGAAATGCACATTTCATATTTTTCCATGCTAGGCTTGGTTCATTTCATCAAAACACTCTTCATAAGGGTGGACATTAATTACCACACTACAGAGTCTATACCAGACTATTTCGAGATTTCCTTTACCAATAGAATTAATTTAAAACTCTTAACTTTGGCCTCAGGTAGGTTTTACAGGCAAGGGTAAAGAGCAGTTATATTCTTTGCCAAAATATTATAAGAACTATTTCTAGGGCACTTATTAACATTCTTCTCCACTGAAACCTCTTGACCTAGGCCCCCACAGGTCAAATTACCCTCAGCAACCACTGTCTTCCATGTTCGAACTAGGATGGCCACGAAGCCTCACTTAAAGCATCCAGCTAATTTTCTGACCCAAAGTCCCAAAGTCTACATTCCTCCAAACAAAAACAAGGTCAGGCCTATCAGAGAACTACCCCAGGCCCTGGTACCAACTTCTGTTTTAGTTGGAGTTTTTATTGCTGTGAAGAGACACCATAGCCACCAGAAAGGAAAATATTTAATTGGGGCTGGCTTCCAGTTGAGAGGTTTAGTCCATTATCATCATGGCAAGAAACATGGCAGTGCATAGGCAGACATGGTGCTGGAGAAGGATCTAGAGTTCTACATCTTGATCCACACACTGCAGAAAGAGAAGTAGCCTGAGCTGGGATTTCAAAGCCTAACTCCCACAGTGACACACTTCCTCAGACGCAACCTCACCTCCTCCAATAAGGACACATCTACTAATAGTGCCATACCCTATAGTGAGGCCTTCTTAACTCAAAATACCACAGGCAGAAAAGAATTTATTTGATTTATACTTCCATATTGCTGTTCAGTATTGAAGGAAGTCAGGACAGGAACTCAAACAGTAGGATCCTGGAGGTAGGTGCTGATACAGAAGCCATGGAGGGGTGCTGCTTACTGATTTGCTTTCCCTGGGTTACTCAGCCCACTTTCTTATAGAACCCAGGACCACCAGCCCCAGGTTGGCACCACCCAGAATGAGTGAGACCCTTCCTCATTGATCACGAAATTGAGAAAATGCCTTACAGCTGGATGTCATGGAGGCATTTCCTCAACTGAAGCTCCTTCCTCTCTATTGACTTTAGCTTGTGTCAAGAACTGTCCACAAAACCATGCAATATATATAAAACAAGATTCATATCCAGAAGACTAGGGAGATAGTTTAGCAAGTAATAACATTTGCTGTGAACAAAGGATCCATGTTCAAATCCCCAGCACTTACATAAAAGCTAGGCAGGATGAAATAATATGAAAAAATATGTATACAAGATATAAAAAACTATAATAGTTAAACACCAAACTCTCAAAATATCCAATCAATATTTGGGCTAATAAAAAGGATAGGGATAATTATAGCTTTCATCAGACTCTCCTAGACTCCCTGTTTGTAAAACATATTGGAACCACCACTAACTTAGGAAAAATGAAGGAAAATAGGTTATTATAATTTTAGTGTTCATCATTACCTTTTACCTGCCTACTCAGTGTTTTATAAAAAAGCATCCTGGTGCCAGAGACTGGTCTTGGCCCTGGGGACACATGTAGCATGTTAGGATAACCACATATATGTTATGTTAGGTGGTGGATAAAAATGAGCAGCAGCAGGGGATATGGTACTAAAAGCCAGCTCAGCATCCAGAACAAACTAAAGATGGCTGTGAGATGTGGCATTGGTGAGGACCAAAAGCTGGTGACTTTTAGCTATTTAATTCTCTTTTGCTATTCTGAGGCCAAAAGTTGATGGCTCTGGCAACTAACTCCTGCTGAGAGCAGCATGGGGTGAAGAAAAGAAACTTAGTCCCTTTGGCTCTACACTCTAACTCAGGGGCTGCTGTCTGGCCAGGCAAGAGACTCAGAGTTTGTTGACTCTTCCTGAGCTACAGAGAAAAGAAAAGAAAAAAGTCAGATACGCACAGAGACACACACACACACTGAATGAAACAGAAAGGGGCTACATTGCTACTTTATTGTACTTAGTCTTTATGCCTTTTCAGACAAAAAATTACTCCAGAGCAGGTAGAACCATTACAGCAAGATAATTGATTACATGGTTTTCTAAGCACTTTTACATTCCATAAGTTCATAGTAAGTGTAAGGCAATAGTTCGTGTCATAGGTTGATAAGGTTTAAGTAATTACAGCAGAATTGTGTACATGTCTTTCCATTAAGACTAGCACCTGACTAAATATTCCTTATCTGTTTTCTAACTCTACAAGTTCATTATAAGTTCAAAGCAGTAGTTTTTATGTCACAAGTTAGCAAGGTTTTGTGATGAGACAAATTATCTGTCTTGTGTCTTATTATTTTGAAGTGTTATATAGCTAAATTAGTCAATCATTTATTTTCTGTCTGTACACCTACAATAAATTGCCTATTCCCAGTTTATGAACTTTAGTTACCTGATAGTGGCCCCATTCCTAACCTAGAAGAAATATTTTTCTTGATCATAAATTTGTTTCAAGTCTACTTTCTTTCCGTAGTGCGTTTAGCCTAGGAATATGAAGGTTTACAGGGCTATTTTTGTAACTTTTATTCTAGAGAGATCTTGAGATTACTTGTATCAATTCAGGAGTTCTAGACGATCATTATCAGGAATTATGAAATCATCAATTCATCTAAACAGCATTGTCACATGAAAGCACATCTTCATATTGATTCTATCAATAAGATGGGCTGATGCCCAGGAATCACTGGGCTATGTAATAGTGGCAGAACAGGCATATCAGCAGCGAGAAGCAATTCTGGGACAAAGTCTCTGGGGTCCATGCCTCTCAGAGAGCACCCATGACAGTCATGCAAAACAGTGAGAGATCTCCAGAAAACGGACTTGCTTGTCATAGCCTTCCCTACATGGCTCTTGTCAATATAAGATTCTGGGAAGTTAGATTTAATCAAGTGCTTGGAGAATGTCTTGCAGAGGGATAACATTAGAGCAAATACCTGAAGGAATACCAGATCTGAGACAGTGAACAGGCATCACTGGAGAGATGTGTGGTCATATCTTCTGTGAGGAGGAAAGGAGATGGAGAATAGATGAGCTCAAAGGGACTGGGGAGGGAAGGTTGGCAGATGGCCTCACAAGTCACTTTAGGATTGGGTGTTTGCTCTGAAAAGAATGTGAAGCCATTGGTGGAGCCTGCAAAGAAAGCAAGGTTTACACCAGGTGGTGGTGGCGCATGCCTTTAATCCCAGCACTTGGGAGGCAGAGGCAGGTGGATTTCTGAGTTCGAGGCCAGCCTGGTCTACAGAGTGAGTTCCAGGACAGCCAGGGCTATACAGAGAAACCTTGTCTCGAAAGAAAAAAAAAAGGCAAGGTTTACTTACTTATATTTATATTTACTTATTGTGTGGGAGGAATGCCATAGTTTGCCTGTGAGGTCAGACCCATCCTTAATGTTGGTCCTCACTTGTTTGACACAGTGCCCCATATATGTATATATACGGCACTGTGTCCTTCAAGTTTGGACCATGGTAGCAACAGAGTGAGAAAGGGTGGGAAGGGGTGCCCTTTTGTCTAGATATTTCTAGCACAATTCATTTGTGATTCTGTTTTGGAATGTGAGGTGTTCAAGAGTCAAGGATAATCCCAAGAGCTACTTCCCGAGTGTCAAGACAGATGGAAATAATTCTAAGATGCAGAAGAAACAGGTTGGGGGAAGACTGAGAAGCATGTGCCAGGAGATGCCTGGGAGGCGGCCAGGCAGAGCTGAAGAGGAGGTATCGGAGTGTGTGGGTCTGACATCAGTGAAGAGATGTTCCTGAAAGCTTTGATAGGGAGTGAGGGCATGTCCTAGTTTGCTTTCTGTTGCTGTGAGAAATGCCATGACCAAAACAATCTGGGGAGGAAGGCGTCTGTTTTACTGATCACAGTCCCACATGGAGAGAAGCCAAGTTTGAAACCTGAAGAAACTAATAGGTTTTCTCCATGGATGAAACAAGCCATTTCAAGCCAAGTTAAAAATGTAAAAGCAGGTTTATTGGGGGCACTCTGGGGCAGGTTCACTGGTATCAGAGAACAAGGTCAGGGAAATTGCCATACAGATAGGAAGACAAGAGCGATGGGAACGTAGAGAAAGAGCGAGTGAGCATGCACAAAGAGGAGAAATGAAGAGAGACAGAAAGACAGAGACAGAGGGAGACACACACAGACAGAGAGAGGCACAGACAGATATTTGGTGTCCTTTTATCTGCAGCACACATGTTGGCACACCTGGTGCCAACATGGGGAAACATAAGCAATAGGTTCCTGAGAGCATGCCAGTGGAATTGTCTCTGTACTAACAGGGTTAGGGTTAGGAGTCCCGAGTTTGAAACCTAAAAAAAGACCATGGAGGACCACTGCTGACTGGCTTGCTTCTTCTGGGTTGCTTTCTTTACAGTTCACTTTCCTAGGAATGTAACCACCCACCATGGGCTGGGCCCTTCTACATGAAATAGCACTCAGGAAAATGCCTCACTGACATGGGCCACAGGCCAATCTGATGGAGGAGTACCTCTTCCCAGCTAGGTCCATATTTGGATCCAGTTGAGGAAAACCATCCAGCAGAGGATATTCATGGAATGAGTATAGAAAAAAATGTTAAAGGGTTAGTTTCGCAAAAGAAACCAAGAATAACTTGTCAGCCAAGAGGAAAACAAGAGGGCATGGTGATCTAGATCCACAAAGAGGGCAGTGTTGGAAAAAGAGAGCCATTAGAGGTTGGGACTGGGAAGATGGCTTCTAAAGTGCTTTCCACCCGAGTGTGGAGACCTGAGTTCAAGCCTCCAAACCCAGAGGTATGGTCACACACACTTCTAATCCCAGGACTTGGAAGGAATAGACAGACAGATACCTGTGGCTTCCTGGCCAGCCAGTCTGGCTAAAAAAGCACACTTTTGGTAGAGACCCTAACACAAAAGTTACGGTGGTAGGTACTTAAAGAACCACACTTGAGGTTGACATGTATATATGTACAGAAAGAGGTGATCCACTCGTGTGTTAGATATGTATGTGGTTGAAATAATGATCTAGGAAACAGATTGGATGGGAAGGGCTCTAAAAAGCAAAACTCGGGGTCTTTCATTAGGAAAAAGCAAAGAAGAGGTGTTGGTCTGTGTTACTGAAGAGGAAAACCTTGGGTTGAAATGTAGATGGAACAGCACAGAGAGAAAGTAATTTATCTAAAGGCCAAGCAGTGGGAATAAGGTTAGAAGCCTGGAGGAGCAGTGCAGCCAGGCAGATTGACGGACAGAGTGCCCAGACACTAGAAGAGGTGCTGACAAGAGAAAGAAGCCACATGGAAAGACAGAATGAATGCACAGTGGGATTGTTTGTTGTCCTTCAGGTTGCTGGTGTCTTTGTAGACCTCCAGCAATTCTCTCAGAACACGGACAGAGAGAAGTGGCCGCTCTGTGCCCAGCTGTTCATATAGAAGAGTTCTTCAGAAAGGGACTGCTGACCATGGCTCAGTTCATTCGAGCCTTAGGCTACACCAGACTCTAACTTGGCTATCTCAGTGTCTCCATCAGATGGGAAAAGGAGGCTTAGAAGTGATGGGTGTGGTGCTATTTGAGGGTTCAAGCCCATAGCTAGACCAATACACGGTTGGTGTGTTTTCTTAAACTATTTTATTGCGATCTTATATCTATCTCCTGTTCAACCCTTATTCTACCCTAATCCCTTCCAACCCCACAACATTAGGTATGAGAAAAAGAAGGTTAGACGGGAAACGAAATGTAGACCTTTTTATGGTACTTCCTGCTGATTGGGGTGTTGAGTTTCTTGAGGCAAGTACAATCTTCTTCGTCAGGATATTTCCAACTTCTCATCAAACCACAATAACAGCTGGGGAGCAGCTGGGGAGCAGCTGGGGAGCAGTTAGGAGGATCAGAGGGGGAAGCAGAGGGGGGAAAGCTGGCTTTTAGGTGGGCATAGGGAGCATCCAAGCTTAAGTCCCCATTCTTTTTGTTTTTGTTTTTTGGTTTCTCAAGACAGGGCTTCTCTGTGTAGCCCTGGCTCTCCTGGAACCCACTCGGTAGACCAGACTGGCCTTGAACTCAGAAATCCACCTGCCTCTGCCTCCCAAGTGCTGGGATTAAAGGTGTGTGCCACCACTGCCTGGCTTAAGTCCTCATTCTTACCCAGTCTGTCCTTACCCATAGAACCATCTCTCCCAGAAGATTATTTTATTTTTAAATTAATATAGAGTAGCCAGTTTCCTTATGGCATTTTCTCACATACTTAGTTTGGTTGACATCGCCTCACTCTCCTTTCTTCCCCATCTTCCTGTACTACCCTCCTCCCCACCCCCACCCCCCCGATGTCTATTTGTATGCTTCTGACTCTGGTATGCTCACCAAGAAGCAGTATCTATGGTCAAGGGGTCTGGAGTGAAAACGACAACTGGAGCTGATTTGGAACTTGTGGATACGCTCTTCTATGCCTTGACCCTTGCCACGTGCTTGCAGAAAAGTAGAAAAACTGCAGCCGTTTGGTTATCTTGCACTCCCCCAGGCATTTTCCCATATTCTATGCCTGGAGACAGCTCTGATTCTGATCACAGATGTTCTCTGTATAAATAGAACTGTGAAGTGATCTTTAAGATGCAGGATTGCTTTGAAAGTATATACTCCCCCTCATCTCCTTCACTGGCTTCCTAGCTCCCTAGCTGTTCAGCAGTTTTGCTCTTAGTCCACTTGAGGGAGAGTCAATGGACAGACACCCCCCAAGGTCATGATGTCCTTGGCTTGTCCTGCCTCTCTACTAACTTAGATCTGCTGCTTTATAAGGAAGATAAATCTTAACATACAAATATTTTGTTTTGTTTTTTGAAGAGAAGGAAGGAACATGAAGTTGGATGGATGGGTAGGGAGGTGGGAAGGATCTGGCAAGAGATGAGAGAGGGGAAAATGTGATCAAAATATATTGTGTGAAAAAAAATTAATAAAAAATAAAAAAGGGTAAAACTTGTCCAGGGCTCTGCTGTATTCCTAAGGAATCCAGACGTCAGATGGAGCCCAAGATTTGGACCACAGGTCATCATGGGCCTGTCCCTAAGCCATAGCCTGTGCCTTCTCTTTTAAGGTGTGAGGAGCAAATACTACATGCAGGTATCTCCCTTCTAGGTCTTCTTTGTTCCCCTTTTCCATGTGTTCCTACCCCAGTTCCTACCTTGATAAAATATTTTAACTCAGTTGCCTTCTCTGCCCATGGGATTATTGTATGGCCCTTTGATGACTATCTGTATTTCATTTAACACTGAGTTTTAATGTTTTAATCTCTTGGGAGTGTGGGGGGCAGAAAGATGGCTCAGTGGTTAAGAGCACTCGCTGCACTTCCAGAGGACCTGGATTCAATTCCTAGCACCCAGTTGGAAGTTCACCGTTGTTTGTAACTCCAGTTTCAGGAGTTCTGGCACTTTCATACAGATACACATGCAGGCAAAAAATGCCAGTGCATATAAAAATAGTTATAAAATAAATAATCTCTCAAAGGAACATGTGCAGTGGTTCCTACTCCTCCTTAGCTACATGACAATGTCTCATCCTGGATTTGTGGGAGAGGGTGAAATTTTAGGGGCACAAAGAAGTCATTTAAGTTATTGCATGTACCCCCAGATGCTATTCAATATCTTCAATAACTTTTTTTTAATAGGAGTTCATTTTTTAGCCCAATTATTTTGGAACTCAAGACCCTCCTGCCTTTGTCTTGAGGGTGCTGGAATTATAGCTGTAGATCACCAAACTGAGTTTCTAAAAGCTTTTAAACACATTTTTCACCCAGCCTGTATGTCCTACTGGAAAGGTTCTTTTGTGTTCCTTCCTTAGCCCAAGGCAAGGCTGAATATCACTGGCCCCCATTAGGTCTCTTTGAAGGTGTGTCTACAGCCTTTATCTTTCTGTAGCATCCTAGTTCTGACTATAAGTAAGAACCTAGAGCCAGTGTGCTGGCTAGTTTTATGTCAGTTTGAGTGAAGCTATAGTCATCTGAGATGAGGGAACTCTGATTGAGAGAATGTCTCCATTAGATCAGGCTGTAGGCAAACCTGTAGTATTGTGTGTAGCTTCTGCTATGTGCCTCCCAAGCTCCAGAAACAGACCTTGATACCAGTCCCCACCCAGAGAATATTGAATCTGCAGATAAAACACAAACACACACACACACACACACACACACACACACACACACACACACAGAGTTGTTCAATTTCAACTTGTCTTATTGGCTCAGCTGCTGGGTGCCCCCAATCTACCTCTGCTAGCAGGCCATTCCCAGCACTCCCAGCTCAGCACCCTACATCTGCACTCAATTTCAGTTGCTCAGCCACCTTCAGTCCCAGCTCAACATCTCCAACCTCCTGCCTGTAGAAGTGGCCTGTGGCTGCTCCATCTGAGATCTCACATGGCTGATTGGCTTTTCTCCCTCCAAAGCATGCCAAACTCTCTCTTCCTCTCTCTCCTGTGTCTGCCAGCTTGCCTGTGGGGAGCAGGAAGTCCCGCCTATTCCTTCCACCCAGCAGTTGGCCCATAACATCTTTAGTAATAGATCAAGAACCAACTGGGGAACAGGGCCTTAACATCAACACTACCTCTACACTGCAGGGCATTTTATTAGTTAGTGATTGATGGGAAAGGCCCAACCAATTATGGGTGGTGCCATCTCTGGGCAAGTGGTCCTGCATTCTATAAGAAAGCATGCTGAGCAAGCAATAAGGAGCAAGCCAGTAAGCAGCACCCTCCATAGCCTCTGCATCATTCCTGTCTTCAGGTTCCTGCCCTGCTTGAGTTCCTGTCTTGACTTCCTTTGATGATGAACAGTGCTATAGAATTATAAAACCCCTTCTTCTCCAAATTGCTTTTGATCATATTGTTTCATCATGGCAATAGTAACCCCAACTAGGACCCCTAAGTGATAATTTTGTTAAAGACCCATGGTTGCTTTGGTGGTTTGCACAAAGATGGTCCCCATAGGCTCATAGAGAGTGGCACTACTAAGAGGTGTGATCTTGTTGGAGAAAGCATGTCACTGAGGTAGGCTTTAAGGTTTTAAAAGCTGAAAGTAGGCCCAGAGTCTGTCTCTCTCTCTCTCTCTCTCTCTCTCTCTCTCTCTCTCTCTCTCTCTCTCTCTCTCTCTCTCTCTCTCTCTCTCTCTCCTGCTAGTGGATCCAAATGTAGAACTCTCAGCTCCTTCTCCAGCATCATATCTGCCTCCATGTTACCATGCTCCCTGCTATGGTGGCAATGGACTAAACCTCTGAAACATAAACCAACCCCAGTTAAATGCTTTCCTTTACAAGAGTTGCCGTGGCCATGGTGTCCTTTGATAGAAATAGAATAGTAACTAAGAGAGAATTTGGTACTGTGAGGTATTGCTGCAATAGGCCTGACTATGTTTTTGTCTGGAGGAATATGGAGCAGTTTGGGACTTTGCACTAGAAAAGTGATTGGACACTTTAAGTGAGGCTTAAGGGTCCATCCTAGTAGAAACATGGAAGACAGTGCTGAGGGTGATTTGAACTTTGTGGGGCTGGGCTCAAGAGATTTCAGAAAAGAAGAATATTAGTAAATGGCCTAGAGATTGTTCTGGTGATTTTTTTGTTGAAAAAAATGTGGCTTTTGCCCTTGTCCAAAAACCCTGCCTGAGGCTAAATTGAAGAGTTTTGGATTAACTGCTTTGGCAAGGGAGATTTCAAAACAGTAGAGTATTAACAGTATTGTGTTGTTATTGCCAGTCTTGTGCAGATTTACGATGATAAGGAGCAAGCTGAGCAAGGAAAAAATATAAAATGAAGAGACTAAGGAGAAAAAGGGCACCAGGAAGTATAATAAATCTAAGTCTTGTGTAGAGAGAATTTTGGATTCTTTAAAAAACACAGAAATATTATTAGAATATGTGTTGTAATCCTAGGTGTGGGGTTTGGGGCTGCTTCAGATTGTCCACAGCACCTGACTATGATTTGCCTCGTGCTCTAGTAAGGGTGTGGATTTGCCAGCTTCAGACAGTTTCTGGAATAGTGTGACATCTGGAATTCTGGGCACTTTTCAGAGGATATATAAATGCTAGGGCCCTGAGAGGTGGGTGGGTTGTTGGTTGGTTGCTGTTGGTGGAAGTTTGTTAAGTAGTCATGCACACATTAAAAAACAACAAGAACAAATTAGATATCCTGCTAGCAAACATCTTACTTGTCCCAAGGAAGTTGATGCCCCTAGTTGCCAGGGCAATGACATTGCCCCCTTTCTCCGCGATCTTTTTTCTCTCCTATCCAGTGTTAGGGGGTTGAAAGAGTAGAATAAAAGGGGTAGGGAAGGATGGAAGAAAGAAGAACCCACAAAGTAGTCAATGTAGGCTAACAGATTAATAAGCAGATTAATGAAAAGCTGATGCTAAATAGAACAACGGAGTGGTGTCCTCAAGGACAAACCTCACCCAGAGAAACTCCCAAACTGTAAAAAGGAATTAAAGAAAAGTTTAAGGCCAGGTTCATACCTTTAATCCCAGCATTTAAAGGGTAGAATAAGACTAATCTCTGAGTTCAAGGCCAGCCTGGTATACAGAGTGAATTCCAGGACAGTTAAGCTTAAACAGTGAAGGAAACCATTGAAAATAGAAAGTTGGTTGTGATGGTTTGTATATGCTTGGCCCAGAGAGCAGCACTATTAGAAGGTATGGCCCTGTTGGAGTAGGTGTGGCCTTGGAGTAGATGTGTCACTGTGGGTGTGGGCTTAAGACTCTCATCCTAGCTGCCTAGAAGCCAGTATTCTGCTAGCAGCCTTCAGATGAAGGTGTGGAATTCTCAGCTCCTCCTGCACCATGCCTGCCTGGATGCTGCCATGCTCCTGCCTTGATGATAATGGACTGAACCTCTGAACCTGTAAGCCAGCTCCAATTAAATGTTGTTTTGATAAGAGTTGCCTTGGTCATGGCATCTGTTAACAGCAGTAAAACCCTAACTAAGACACTGGTGAAAATGTATTTGAATGAAGGGACTATATTGCAGCCCCAGCAAGCAATAGAACTTGGCTCCAGCCATGTGGTTCTGGCTTTAGAGTCAAGGATACAAGATAGAGGTTATGGAATCTCCCTCCATGACTAAGAAAAGCCACTGAGGCCAGGTGTATGCTGGGGGAGGGGGTGTCCCTATATGGAGGCTTAAAGAAGCCATTGCATGAAGCTGTAAAGGTGAAGCCTGGAGCCTTAGAGACCCCCAAGATATTGGAGATGCCAGAGACATGGGATACCTGCCAAGAAAAGCTGCAAACAGGAATTGGAGACAGCCCAAGAGAAAGAATGTGTTGCAGTTAACAAAGCTGAATGGAGTTGGAGATCTGAAGAGCACTTTAACATCAGACATCAGATACAGCTTGTAGTTTACCCAGCTGGTTTTCAGTCTTGCTTTGTTATACATTTCCTTGTTGCACTCCCTTTCCTCCATTGGAAAGGTACTATAAATTCTGTGCCATTGTATGTTGGAAATATGTGATCTGCTTTTTTTTTATTTTGATTTTACAGGAGTTAAAGTAAAGAGCTGAGTCTCTGAAGAGACTTTAGACTTGTAGACATTATTGAGACTGTTATAGACTATGGGGACTTTTGAAGTTGGACTAAATGCACGATATGGCTACAAGTTTGTGGAAACCAGGGAGGGTAATATGGTTTGAATAAAAATGGCCCTCATAGGCTCACCATTAGGAAGTGTGGCCTTGTTGAAGTAGGTATGGCCACGTCAGAAAAAGTATATCACTGGGGGGAGGGGTGAGTTTTGAGGTTTTTTTTGGAAATGGAAGCCAGCTGCAGTTAAATGCTTTCTGTGATGGATATTCTAAGTTGTCAACTTGACTACATCTGGAATGAACTACGATCCAGAAATGGAGGGCACACCTGTGATCCAGATCTTGAGGCATGACCTGGCCTGCAGGTCACGTTGTTCGGGGGAACGAGGAGGGTCACAACCTGTGAATAAAGAATGGGCGAGAGAGACGACAGGACTCCAGGAAGCATTGCTTGTCAAGAGCCGTTTACTTAGTGTAGCCAAGCATATTTAAGGCAAAAATCTTGGAGGGGAGGGGGAGAGAAGGAGGGAGATGGAAGTTTACAAGATCTTCTGGAGTTGAGCTCCGGTGTGACAGGTGGGGGGCGGGTGGATGGCAGGTGGGGAGGGGGTGGATTTCCGTGAATGTTCTTTTCTCAGGGCCAAGCCAGATCCTTGTGATTG
>NW_022196909.1:63068962-63069588 GCF_008632895.1 Mastomys coucha | reverse complement strand
GAGGTGCAGAGGAAGAAGGAAGGCGAGAAGGGGTAGAAGAAGGAGCAGAGGCTGGGGCAGATGGGCGTTTCTCAGACCAAGTGACAGGCGGTTGAGGCAGACGAGGACTAGAGGCAGGAGCGGGCTCTCCAGTAGTCTGAGAACGAGTGACAGGAAAAGTCAAGTGGACTGAGGGGCGCTGTAAGAGACAGGGATGAGCGTTAGAGGAGGAAGAGCAGAGAGTTGAAAGATGAGAAAAGCGTTCTTGGAGTTGAAGAATCTCGGTCAGTTCCTGGATTTGGGAGATGAGGTGAGTCTTCATGTCTAAGAAAGAAGGTGGAAGGATGTCAGGAGGCAGGGGGGGGCAGAGGACAGGGTTAGGGGAGGCCAATCTTCAGAATGATAACTGCCACTTCCTCCTCAAAGGCGGCAGCATCTTCAGGGTTGAGCGGTTCGGGAATTGAGAGGAAGGCAGCGGGGGCAGAAGGAGAAGAGGTGGGTTTTATGGGCGCAGACGGTTGGCGGAAGACTGGAGTGCAGAGAGGTTTAGAAAGGCCCTTCTCCGCAGCGGAGATACAGAGGGAGGAGGATGATGACAAGGGAAAGGAACCGGAGGGACCTGTGAGGGGAGAGGTGGATAGAGGGGA
>NW_022196909.1:63032614-63067970 GCF_008632895.1 Mastomys coucha | reverse complement strand
TGTTAATCTCCGGGTTCTCAATTAGCTGGGGCAGGATATTTTTCTCAGGGCTCTCATGGTTCCCAACAGAGGCATACTGGCCATGGAAAGCTTAGACCCAGGCAAGGTGGTACACATCTTTAACCCCAAGCAGATCTCTGAGTTCAAGGCCAACCTGGGAGAGAGTAAGTTCCAAATCCAGGAGTTGGGGCACACACCTTTAAGCTGGGTCACACCTTCTGCTGGAGGCCTACATACAGACAGTGGAAGAAGGATGCCTTCTTTGTCACCTGCTTGCACTTACTTGCCAGCACATCTGTTGGAACCTACTTCTTCCGGGTTCCAGCTTATACAGAAGGACAGCTGGAACACCTAGCCTCGTGGGACTGAGAAACTACTAGATTCTTAGACTTCCCATTCACAGCTTCCCATTGTTGGGTTAGTTAGATTTCAGGCTGTAAATCACTCTAATAAATTCCCTTAATATATAGAGGCATTCCATAAGTTCTATGACTCTAGAGAACCCTGACTAAAAACTTTCCTTTATAAGAATTGCTGTGGTCATGGTGTCTCTTCACAGCAATAGAACACTAATTAAGACAGCTAGTGAATAGCACAGAGCTAAGAGTCGTAACCCTTTCCCTGTAGGTTCTCCAAGAACTCACAGTTGGAATGCAGACAATCCCAGGCTGTGGTGGTTTGCCTTGTGATTTTCCAGGGTCACAGGGGTACAGACATGCTCTGTAGTCCAGAAACTACTCAGTGGGAAACTTAGAGACAGTTTAGCTGGGAATCACAGCCATAGTGTGGTAGGGCTTGGACTCTACTCAGATTAACCACTAGGCTCTACAGGCATTCACAGGACCTAGCCTATGGTAAGCTATCCTGGACCCAGCATTCACCACTTCCTCTAAATGAGCATGATAAGAACCTCAAGGAAGGGAGGGGGATGTTTGTCCATAATTATGATGTCTTATTTGCGTGTCCCCTTGTATTGATCTCTTTGCTATGCCTTGCCATCCTCATTCCTGTCTACCCAGCTCCATCTCATCCCTGCTTCCTTGACTTCTTCTCACCCAGTGTCCCAAGCTCCTCATTCATCTCTTTATATTTTCAAGTACTGACTAGGAGACAAGAGCAAGGGACCTGGAGCAAGACAGACTGGGTTCTGCTTTGAACTCTGTAACTCATTAGCGGTGTTTGTTGGTGTTTGTGAACTGCTTACCATGTACAAGGCTGGAATTTCTACACCTGACTATGGTGGTTTGACTTGTGATTTTTCCAATGTGCTCTGTGTCTATTAGGAACTGTATTAAGAATTCCGAACTTTGGTCCTTGTCAGGGTAGTGGCATGCACAAGGCTGCTAGGATTCTGGGCAAGCTCCAGTCAGCCCTACAGTCACACAGGAAGCAGTGAGCATACAGCAGTGTATTGTGTTGCCAGCATTCTTTACTCCCCTCCCCCCCTTTCACATGGTGTGGTGGGCCATGCTCATGCACATGCATAAGCCTGTGTATGCATGTATGTAGAGGCCTGAGGTTAATGTCATAAATCACATTTTGTCAGTCTTCCATCTTGTTCATTGAATATGGGTGTCTCAGTCAAACCTAGAGCTCACCAGCATGGCTAGTCTTGATAGCCAGCTTGCTCTGAGGATCAGGTCTCTACGTGTGGAATCACAAGGAGGTGCCATGCCATCCGGCATTTATGTGGGTGCTGGGGACCCAAATGCTAGTCCTAATGCTTACATGGCAAATGCTTAAGCACTGAGCCACCTCCCCTGAGATCACAGCTTTGAGACATTTGCCAGGGGAGACTCGGGACATTCTGCCAGAGCTGAGTAGCATTACTAGGCTTCCATAGCGTAGTGACATTAGCACGACCTCTCTTGTGAAGTGCCTAAATCAAAATTACGGCCCTTTGTGGCTGCACCCGGCATTGTTACAGTACCAGGGTCCCAAGGTTTCACCTCCCCTCCCTTGAATCTCTTGTCCCAGTATAGGCAAGTCTTTTCCAGTCAGCTTCAGAATCCATTCCTCAGGGACATTAGATATCCTTCTACCTCTTCCGGATGCCTTTTCTTCACTGGGCTCTTCCAAGGCCAAAGGGAACAGAGCTGCCACATGGCTACATAGCTGGGAAAACCAGCTGTGGTGGTTTGAATATGCTTCACCCAGGGAGCGGCACTATTAGGAGGTGTGGCCTTGTTGGAGGAAGTGTGTCACTATGGGGGTGGCTTTGAGATCCTCCTAGTTGCATGGAAGGCAGTATCCTTCTGGCTAGCTTTGGATCAAGATGTAGAACTCTCTGCTCCTCCAGCACAATGTCTACCTGCATGCTGCTGTGCCTTCTGCCAGAATGATAATGGGCTCAAACCTCTGAAACTCTAAGCCAGCCCCAATTAAATGTTGTCCTTTATAAGAGTTGCCTTGGTCATAGTGTCTTTTCACAGCAATGGAAACCCTAAGACACCAGCTTTGGTAAGACCAATGTCTGAGAACCTCTCTCACCCCCAGGGCTTGAAAATGCTAAGTCCCTTCTGAGAGGGAATGTAGAGTTGGTTTTCACTCCAGTTTTCCCTCCTGTTTCTTTGTGGTCTTATCTCTTGCTATGTATCTGTCCCGAGTCTCTTTTAACTCATCAGTAACTGTCTTCATATCCATCCCCCCCCCCCCCCCCGCCAGCCCATCAAATACTGTGGCTAATCACAGGTCACCTGCTCACAGGGTACAGAGCAGAAGAGCTTTCTAGACTCAAGCCAATGAATCTGTGTTCTCAGGCATCATCAGGGGTAGGAAGGACTTCTGAGCAAGTCCTTCCAATCTCACTAGTCTTTAGTACTCTGGCCAGGGGAGAAGCTACACCCCCCACCAGCACAGCAGCCTCCACATCAGAGTCCTTCTGGTTCATAAGCCACATGACTAGTGAAGCAGGCTTTGTCTTGCACACTCATACCATTAGAAGTTCACATACTGGGGCTAGGGGAGAAGGGTCCGACAATAAAGTCCTTACTGTGTAAATCTGAGGACTTGAGTTCAGTTCCCAAACATCCACATAAAAAGCTGGTGCCACAGCAGATGCCAGCAATCTGGGTTCTGAGGAGGTGGAGAAAGAGGGGCCTTGGGCTTCTCTGTTCAACCAGCTCAGCTTAATTAGCCCTGATCAGTGAAAGACCTTGTTTCAAAAACTAAGGGGAGTGACATTGACCTCTGGATGCATACACACACATATGCAGACTCATACACACACCTGCACACACACACACACACACACACACAAGCATTTATACACACATGCATACACACACACATAAACACTCATATACACACAACCAGCTCTCACACACACATATGTGCAAACTTACACACATATACTCATACATACGTATACACACTCACATACATGCATACACAGTTATACACACACACCTGCACTCACACACTTACACATTTACACATACATGCACACTCATACACTCACATGTATGAACACACATGCACACTCATACACATACACATACACACATACACACACATGCAGGAAGAGCTTACACATCTTCCAGGTTTATTTAGCCAATATGTAACTATAGCAGACACAGCACCAGGAAGCAGCAGAAGAAAATTCTTCCCCGGAACACCTCAATCATATCTGAACACCACTGTGTCCACCAAACCAAGATACTAGATCAGAGCCCCGAGTGAGCAGTCACTGACACACTCTGGGCATAAAGGGCAGAGCTAGTTGGAGGGGCTGCAGAGAACTCCCCGGGGGTGATCTCAAGAGTATAAGTTAAAGTGTGTTATTAACTGGGTGGGGTTTGACTGTGTGGTCAATCCTGAACTGGCTCACACGAGGCTATTCCACCTTTGTCCGTTCCCGGGAAGACAACTGTGGCATATGTCACAGGCTTGGCGGACATCAGAACCTTAGGAGGCAGAGGGGGCTGTGAGGGTGGAGCTGGGGCTTTCCTTGATGGTGGATCAAGAGAAGAGCCCATGTAGACAGAGTCAAAGGAAGGTGGCGAGTCGAGCCTCACATGTGGTGTGTGCCCGGGTAGTCCAGAGTCACTGCTACGATGGGCTCCTGAGGAAGAGTCCTGGAATACAATGCGGGCAAGTCACACAAAGTCACTCTGCCTGAGTTCCCTGTAATGGGAAGCCTGAGACCATAAGGGACCCACTGTAACAATCCCAATGTGCCAAAGGGATGAGGGGCCATTGCTTTGGCCAGGAATGGTGGTGTGTGCACATAGACAAATGCACACACATTTAATCCCTGCATCAAAAGAGTTCAACTTCAGCCTGGTCTATCCACATAGTGAGTTCCAGGCTGGCCAATGTTCTTAATGAGACCCTGTCTGAAACACAAAACAACAAAATCTGGGAGTGGCGATGCATGCCTTTAAATGCAGCACTTGGGGGCAGAGGCAGGTGACCCTCCACGAATTAGAGGCCAGCCTGGTCTACATAGTAAGTTGTAGGCCTAAGTATAAAGAGACCCTGTCTCATTTTTTTTTTTTTAAAGTGGAATGGAGTGCTTTGCAGGCATCCTGAACCCCAAGGTACTCCCTAGAAAATACCCCAAGGTACTTCCCCAGGAAGGTGAGGGTCTCCCCGACCTGTTCAGCAGTGCAATGGCTAAGGGAATCTGCAAAGGCCTCTTACCGTGCCTGAAACTCCAGTGCTTTGGGACGGGCCACAGTCACCAAGCCTGTTCCCTGGTAACAGAGGACAGTAGGACAGTCTACTTGCTTTCAGAGTAGCTCCAAGTCTCTCTAAGCCTCTCAAAACCTTTGCAAGTGCACAACTACTTTCGCCACTCTAGTCTCTAACCCTCTACCCCTCCACCTCCGCACCAGCAAGCCTGCCCTGCCTCCTCCCTCTCTCTAACCCTCTACCCCTCCACCTCCGCAACCCACAAGCCTGCCCTGCCTCCTCCCCCATTCTCTGCATCTCCAGCTGCCTCAACGCTAACCAGACTCCCTGGAATTCTTCCCTTCCCTCCATCCCTTTCTCTCCAGCCCTACTCCTCACTCTTCACCAGCTCCCTCGCCCTGCCCTAGCCAATTCCCTTCCTGCTCTCCCCATCAGCCGCTGGAATTCCAGCAAGATTTTTAGGTAGGAAACACGCCTGGACTCCTGGCCTCATCTTCAAAACTGATCCGTTGGAGTAGATGGGCGGCTACCTACCTTTCTTTCTGGCCATCACAGCAAACATGACCACAGCCACCACCAGCAGGGCCAGCAGGAGCACAGCACCCCAGATCAGCGGGATACTGAGAGACACAAAGGCTGGTTTAGCCCTGAGGGGAGCTGCCGACCAAGAGCCCCGGAGTAGTGGGAGAAACTGCCACTTTCTTTGGGAGGAGATAGGCTGGAAGGAGGAGGGCGGGCCCAGGTAGGGGAGAGGAGAGACACACTTTTATAGCGTCTTTGTTGGTGATCTACCAGAGTGAAGGGATGGTTACTGAAATGGATAGATGTCGGTCACATGCATGAAGGGAAGGTCACTAGCAGTGGGATGAGCTAGCAGTGATTTGATTCGAGACGTCTTCAACATTTTACTTGTGTGTGTCTGTGGAGTTCAGGCTGCTTCGAACTATTGGGGATGAGCCCCGTCCACAGCAAAAGCAGCAAGTGTTCCTAACTGCTGAGCCATCTCTCCAGCCCTCCATCCGACTGACACCACAGGTCAAACCCAGTTGTATGTTTAGTGCCCAGTTCCCCTAGCCTTCTACACCACTGCTTCCAGCACCTGTTCTCACGCCGTCTGAACTCGTGAGGACCAGCACTGGCAGAAGGGTCCACGGAGGGGTCCTCGAGCAGACTTCCGGTTCTGGTTCTATAGGTTTCTTTCTCTTCCTCTGCTTCCTCTCCCTCTCCTGGGCCAGGAACTGAACCAGAAGGACACATTTAGTGAGTGCATAGCCCTTGTGGAGTGGCTTTCCATAGCCTGTTAAGATCTGAAAAAAGAGATAAGCCTTCCCCCAACCTCCCCCACTCCCAGGAAGGCAAACAGACTGGGAACATACCATTCTTCATTCTATCAGTTAGGAAATACCTTCTTCTCTTGGTATCTCTGTCAGGTTGTAAGCACAGCCATTTCCCCTCTGCCACCAGCTTCCACCCATGGCCCCCTGCATTTCTTCATCTCTGCCAACTCCATCCCACATACTGGTCTTTCTCCAGCCCAACCACACTATGCCCAGCCATCACTGTATGATCTTGTATCTCTTTATAATTGCAGAATAGATTCTCTTGTTGTCATCTTCAGTGTCAACCTTGCTCTTGGCTCTCACAGGTCTCCAGTGAGGGCTTCCCCCCACGTCTCTGCAGCCCTGTGACCTCATCTTCAAGCTGATAGGATCCCATCCTGAGCTGCCCTCTGGATTTACAAAGATTCTGGCTCAGCATTAATGGGAGGCAAGACCCAAGGACCTTTCTGATAACTCAGCTAGTACCTGGATTCCAATGGGACAACTCTTCTGCCAGTCCTACTCCAGTGTCAGGCCTTCCTGCCTGCTGCCATGCTCCCCGCCATTTAGTCATGGGCTCTGTCTAGAACCGTAAGCCCCCAATACAACTTTTTTTTTCTTTTCTTGTAAGCTGATGTCTCATCACACCAATAGAAAATTAACTAGGCTACTCTCTAAAACTAAATGCTTGCCTGGGCACCATGTTCTACCCACACGGCTGGGCATTCCTTTTATGCAGCCCTTATACTGCAATGAGAGGAGCTCCATGTATTTGCTCCATCATTCTTCTTCCCTCGTCCCTGCTCCCAGCCAGACTGGTATTACTGCAATCTGTCTTTTAGGGAGTTAGAACCTGGAGTTGCACCAGGCAGACTACAGCATACCTGTAATCCCAGCATTTGAGAGACAGAGGATCTTATCTAGCTTGAGGCCATTGTGGTCTGTGTGAGTTTCAGGTTTACCAGAGTTGCGTAGACGATGTCTTTAAAAGTAAGAAGGGGCTGGGGAGATGGCTCAGAGGATAAAGAGCTTGCCACTGAAGCACAAAGAGCCACATTTGGATCGCTAGCGCTGTGTACAAGCCAGACATAAGGTGCATGTCTGTAACTCCAGCACTGGGACAGAGTATGCTTGGAGACAGGAGAGTCCCTGTAACTAACTGATCAGCCAGCCCAGCAGAGCTCCAGGTCCCAGAGACCCTGTCTCCAACATAAAGTGGTGAAGAAGAAACACAACACTGACCTTTGTCCTCCACATGCACACATGCACACAAGAACATGTATGTAGACTACAGATGCACAAGAAAGAGGGAAAAGTAAAACAAGGCAAGACCTCAGCGTGTCAAGGATGGCAGGATCCTGAGAAGGACTCATGTTGGCCAGCATCCACTTACTGTGTGAAATGATGGCCATGGGCCAGCAAGATGATTCAGCAAGTAAAGCGACTCGCTGCCAAGCCCGACAGCCTGAGTTTAAACTCCAGAGCCCAAAAGGTAAAGGAAGAATCAGCTCTCGCCAATGTCTTCCTACCTCTGCGCACACACACACACACACACACACACACACACAAGAGACAGAGACAGAGAGAGAGAGACAGAGACAGAGACAGAGACAGAGACAGAGAGACAGAGAGAGAGGGAGAGAGAGAGGGGGAGAGAGAGAGCGGGAGAGAAAGAGAGGTGAAATTTTAAATAATCATTGTGGAGTAAATATGAACGTGATCCAACGACATTTTGACCCACCCCTCTTACTTATCCAGGACAACCATAGAAATGAAATGACTTTATAGTGGGGATTAGACCTAAGTTACAGCTCTCAAAAGATGAAAGGTGCCATTATCTAAAAAAGCATCAGCCACCTCCAGCCTTCTCCCCCCAGAGCAGTTTTTTAAGTACCACTCAATTTTTTAAAAAATGCATTTTTTATTATTTTATTTTATGTGTCTGCATGTTTTGCCTGTATATGTGTGTACACAGTGTGTGTTCCTGGTGTCCAAGGGGGCCAGAAAGGGCTAGCAAGTCTCCTGGAATAGGGGTTGCAGAAGACTGTGAGCTGCCGGGTGGGTCCTGGGAACTGAATCTAGGTCCTCCGGAAAGGCAGCCAGCTCCTTTAAGCACTGCTCCATATCTCCAGACCCCTAAAAATAGGCCTCAGTTTTTAAATTGCATTTTTATTTTAATAAATGCCTAGAAAGATGTGAGCTGTGAGAATATTGCAAAAGCAATATGCTTTCTATATTAAGGCTGCTTAATGAGTTTAAACATTAATGTATTTAATATCAATGTATAAATATTAAGTTTAAATATTCTTAAAAATTTTAAGAATCCCCCCAATTTTAAAAACTGAATGGAATCACGCCCAGCATTGCACACCTATAATTCTCACATTCAGGAAGATGAGTTCATGAGATCAGGAAGATCATGAGTTCAAGGCCAGCCTGGACTACATAAATGGGTTCTAGGCCAGTCTAGGCTACAGACTTCTTAAAAAAAGAAAGACAAAATCTGTGTGAGTTGAAGTCCAAAGCAGGAACTGATGGATCCCACCTGTAGGCCAGGCTCTTACTAAACTCTGTTAAGATAAACTTTAAATCATCAGAGGAAGGCAGGGCTGGGGAAATGGCTCAGTGGGCAAGGGCGAGGTCCTGAGTTCAGATCCCCCATACCCACATAAAAATGCCGCATCTGAGAACCCAGTGCTGGAAGCTAGAGATAGGCAAATCCCTACATGGCCAGCCAGTCTATCCAAAACGGGAGCTTCAGGGTTAGTGAGAGACACTGTCCCAAAGTGATTAGGTAGAGATAGAACAGGACATCCTCTGTAGCTGTGCAGGTGCTACATGGGCACTCACGCGCGCGCGCGCACACACACACACACACACACACACACACACACACACTGGAAGGCACAGAAATCAATTTCTGTTAATATGCTTGAAGTCCATGTAAAGTAAAACAAAGATAGTATCAGCTTGGGAGAGTTGGAGGAAGACACAGGGCCTTGGAGATGCTGTGATAGAAAGCTACTGTCAGGGAGAGGGAGGGAGAGGTGGCTGCCTAGCTACTTATCTCCAGCTTCCCAAACAGTTCCGTTGCCATTCAGTCCAGAGGAGCTGTCAGAATGATATCTCATCCTGCCTTCCTAGTGGGCCCTACACCCCAAGGCCCCAAAGAGTCCCCATCACAGATCATTTTTCTGACTACAGGGGGGCAGCTAAGGGCAACTCACCTGGTGGAAGCACCAGCAGGGAGACTCTATGCAGGGTCTGGGGTCCTGCAGCTCCCTCTACCACACAGCCATACTCCCCTGTGTCCTCCTCCTGCAGGCTCACCATTTCCACCTGCAGGAGCCCCCCACCCAGGTCAGTGAGGAATATGTGCCCACTTCCTGGAGCTCTTCGGTCCACTGCTGAGGTCACTAGTGGGCGGCAGCCTTCCTGCAAGAACCGGCACCACACCTTGTGAGCCCTCACATCCTGGAGCCGGTAGTGGCACTGCACTAGAATGGATGACCCCACCGGTGCCTGTAGCACCTCAGGATGACTGTCAGTTGAGCCTTGGCCTGTGGAAGGAAGCAATGTGGGAGTGAGGGTTGGATAGAAGCAGGCATGGTTCCTAGCCCATTCTCTGACATAGGGACTTGGGGACCAGAAGGAGTAGCTATGGCATCTGTGACACTAATGCTGGTGAAGGAGGTGTGGCTACATCTGCACCTTACCTGCTAGTCCCAGGAGCAGCAGCAGCAGCAGGTTGTGGTCCATGGCTGGGCAGTAGTAGGTTCTGAGGGTGGCCTTGTCTCTAAAACTGTAGGCCCCTGGGGGCAGGAAACATCTGTCTCATACAGTCACGTGGGCTCTTCCAGCAACCATAGAGGCTGGCAGTTACACTGGTGGGAATCTCCAAGGTTGGGGGCAGGGAACTTTTCCAAGTATTTCTTGGCTCAAGGTTCAGAAGGCCCTGAGAGACCAGTAGGCGAGTGAGGGAGAGGGTGGAAGAAGGGGGTCTGACACCCCACTAAAGGGAACAAAGAATGGAACCAGCAACCGGGGGCAGGAGAATAAGGAGAGACCAGTCTCCTACATGCAGTCTCTCTACACACAGATCTGAAGAAAGAGCTATGAGGGAGAAAATTAAGAGCCATATTCTTCCATCCTGGCTCTACTCAATCCCATACCACCCCATCCCCCAGGAGACCCCTGTTCCCTCACTACAACCTCTTCCCTAGGAACCCCTGGACCTGTCTTTGCCTGTGTCCCACCTAGATGCTCTAGGCCCTTCCTTTCAAACCGACCCTCAGTTCCAGGAAGCATGATTTTCCTCAGAGGGCGCATGCCATGCTCTCTCCTCTTGCTGTTCTGCACCCACCCACTACTTGGCAGCATGGATCCTTCCTTTCTTGCATGTTCTTCCCGTTTTCATAACTTGTCTTTCACGTTGTTCATTTCTTAATCCATCAAGCTTCTAGGATCTGAATACTCTTCTTCCTTACCTTCTATGATCTTCGCTTTGCTTATGGAGATAGGGTCTCACGTAGCCCAGGTTAGCCTCAAAGTTATGTAGCCAAGGGTAATCTTGAACTTCTGGTCCAATGACTCTACTTTCCTGAGTGCAGGAATTTCAGACTTACATCTCCACCTGGGTTTCTGGCTGCTGGGGGTGGAACCCTGGACTGTGTGCATGTGAGCGAGCCCTCTGCCAATGGGGATATATCCTCAGCCTCTTTTTCATTATTTTGTTTTTAAAAGAGATTTATTACTTTTATTTTATGTGCGTAATTGTGTTGCCTTTATGAGATCAGGAGAAGGTGCCTTATTCCCTGGAACTGGAGTTGCAGATGGTTGTAAACAGCTATGTGGGTTCTGGGACCTGAGCCTGGATCCTCTGTGAGAGCAGCAAATGCTCTCAACCAGGGTGCCATCTCTCTTACCCAATTTTCCTTGACAGTTTTAATTTAGAAGTTCTCTTTATTTTTCAAGGGTTATTATTTTTCTGTAAGCAGAGTACTTTTGTGCCACAAATACTGTGTTGTCCATGAATATTTCCACCTTCCTACATGGTCCTGACAGTACGTGTAAAGCCTTTATGCTTCGGTATGAGCGAGCATTGGACGTCCTTCTGGAGCTAGAGACTGGGAAACACCCAGAGAGACTTGTATCCTTCACTTGCCTTCCTAAGGACATTTATAGTGCAGAATAATGGTGTCTGTCTGGTTCTTTCTCTGTCTCTGCTGCTTTCTAAAGTGGAAGAAGTGTCAATGAGCCAGTGTATTACTGACAAAATAACCCTGAGGGAGGAAAAGTCATTGGGGTTCACCATCTTAGGGTTGCTGGCCTGTTATGACAAGCATGGCAATAGAAACATGGAGTATCTGGCCACACCACGGAGGCAGACAGGAAGCAAAGGATGATTAGAAGCAGGGCGTATCTGCTGGGACTCCTTTGGATTCCATACCCACTTCCCCACCAGCACTACCTATGTTCAAGCACAGGAGCCTGTGAGGGCCATTTCAAAACCCTAGAGCTCACTTGTTTCTTGAACTGCAAGTCTATTTTGGGGTTCTTGAGATTCAGATTCACTGCCTACGGAGGAAACATCTGACTTCCAAATTGCCCTGGGGGGTTGGGCTCTGGAGAACCAGACGGAACACATGATAAAACACTGTCAGAATTAGACCTATGTGTAGGGAAGAACACATTGCCTTGGTGTGGAAGATGAGCTCCAGAGAACAGCAGTAAGACCTTTTCTCCCTCCCTAGGTCCCTCCCTTTCTCTCTCCCTCCCTCCCTCCTCTCCCCTGCCTACAACTATCCTGGTGTGGGACTGTGAAAGGCAGCCTGTGTTGAGCTAGGTTTAAACCCCTGAGACTCAGCAGGTGTTCCTCCAAGGGATGAAAGGCCATTTGCCATGACCCCAGGCACCAGGCTCCTGACAGGAGGCCTCAGCTCCATAATTCTGTGGCTGTCAGTCACATAGGACAACATCCCAAGTCCCTGGTATTTTGTCTGGACTCCATCCCCACAGTTACCTGGCAACAGCCAGGTAAGCCTGGCCCACTATAGAAGGGGCTGCTTGCCCCCTCCTCCCTCTCTTACTCTTGCCTCTCTCTTGCCCTCTTGCTCTCCCTCTCACCGCATTACCTTCCCCGTCTCTCTGTGTGGCCATGACTGGCCTCTACTTCTCTACTCTCTCCTTCTCTCTGCCTTTCTCTGCCTCTATTACCCTCTTAGCTCCCCTTCCCTAACTTCAGGCCCACCCTGAGAAAAGGAGGTATGGTTTCACTCATCTCAACTCTCCGCTATGACAATGAATCCCTTAAAACCATGGACTGTCTCTTCCCATTGGGACCCGCCATGGCGAACAATGGAGCAGGTCCTCATCTAAAGAGCCACCTCTAATCTCCCAGAGGAGGCCTTTCTGACTTCTCAGCCATGGTCTCCACCAAGCCAAGCAGCCTTCTAGAGCAAGCCAGAGACTCTCTTCCGAGAGAACCAGCCAGAGTTCTCCTCCTGCCCTTTTTCCTTTGTCCCTGGGCTAGAGCCAGCCCTGTGGGCCCCCAACTCCATTCCACAGCATCCAGTGGCATCTGAGGTGCCCAAGAGTGAGAACCCGCCCTCCCTGGCCTCTATGTGGCCTGGGGACCCCAGAGCTGGCTCTTCTGTGGCACCCATCAGTGTCTGTGGTGCCTTAAGTGTCCAATCCAACTCCTTTAGTCTGCAGGAACCTCAGACTCTGCTCCCTAAACCCCGGAGTGGGGTCCTGTGGCTCCTCAAAGCCTGGCATCTGCCCAGCCATGAGAGTGGGGTGCGTGCAGTCCCGTCTCCACAAATGGCCCTAGCCCTGTGGCAGATGGGATGCAGGACACCATTTCAACCCACATTCTGGTAATAATGAATATATTCTAAAGAGACCCTCATGCCCCTTCTTTCAACCATCAGACAGTTGAAGCAATGACTCAAGCCCTGGTGCCATCTCTCAGAGGAGGAAACTGCTTCCCAGGGAGAGACCTCTCACAGGTGTAAGGATTATCAGATCACCAAGCAAGAGCCTGAAGCCTGGACAATGATGTCGAGCAGGATCTGGGCAGAGACTGCCTCCTTCACACCCCTTGGCCTCTATTCAAACCCAGACTTCACTCTAAGACCCCAAAGGTGGGTACTGGAGTGATGGCTCAGCAGATAAAGCACTCGCTGCACAGGCATGAAGATTGCAGTTTGGATCCTCAAGAACCCATAGGTTCAACCCTGTCATAGGCATGGTGCCTTACCTGGAAGTTCATCCTCAGAAGACAGAAACAGGAGATCCCCAGCATGTATTGGATAGAGAGACTAGTTAGAGCAGGTTTGGCTAGAGACTTTGACTATAATAATAAAGTGGAATCATGTGAAAAATCCATCAAGAATGATTCTCTTCCTTCCTTCCTCCCTCCCTCCCTCCCTTCCTTCCTTCCTTCCTTCTTTCCTTTCCTTCTTTCTTTCTTTCTTTCTTTCTTTCTTTCTTTCTTTCTTTCTTTCTTTCTTTTTTCCTTCCTTTCTTCCTTTCTTTCTTCCTTGGAACTCTCTATGTAGACCAAGCTGGCCTTGAACTCAGAGAACCTTGAACCTCATGCCTCTGCCTCTCTATTGTAGGCATTATAGGTATATGCCACCATGCCCAGCAAGGATGATTATGGATATCAACCTTGGGCCTCCACAAGTACAAACAGGCATCCACATATGCAAGTACTCATACATGCAAAAACATATAGACACATGTGAAAAATAGAGAAAAAGATCCTGAAGATGGTTTTGGAGAGAGCATGGGACCTTTTTGTTTCCATTCCCACTGTGACCACATTGAGTACATTTTCTTTCTCTGCTTTCCCCAATATTTGACTCTTTAATTGGCTTAAAGAGGAACCAGGCTCTGATCTTAGCTACTGGGTCACATGTCTTTCCTCCCTTCCTCCCTCCCTCCATCTTCTTCTTTTCCTTCCTTCCAGGCACAGTCTGTTGATAAACTAGAAGTACCTGGGAACCCACTAGAAATTAAACTGAGCCTAATATAGAAGGGGTGATAGGGTGGCCCAGTGTTCCTGTGCACTGAGCACAGAGCAGGACTTTCTCCTGTCTTAACAATGCACATAACCCATATAAGTAGCCACAGAGGTGTTGTGTGCACCTAGGATAGTGTCATACATTAAACAGATCTTCAGATGAATATGGTGGAATGCTGGACCAGAGGGCCAGGAGGGACTCTGGCCTCTGAGGAAGCATGATGTGCTGACTTTTACTGTGAGAAAGCCAGTGTTTGTTGAGGACCTACAACGTACTGGACACTTGGCTGTGGGGCAGTGGTCTGTTCAGGCAACCTGGGCCCAGTCGAGAATAAGTCTGGAACTCCGGTGACCCAGAGGGCAATAACTTCTGCCTGCAAGGGACAGAAGGAGTTTGGCCATGACTCCTGGGTCTCTGGCTTCTATTTCAGTCCCAACCCCCCTACAACTCCCCACCCCCCACAGGAGATGTGTGTCCTGTCATTTAGACAATGCCCCAACCTCCCAGCATTCTAGAAGGATCCTACCCCCAGTCATCTGACCACAGCCAGATAGCCCTGCCTCACAATGTAAGGGGCGGTTTGCCCCCTCCTCTCTCTTTTGCTCTCCTCTCTTTCTTGCTCTCCCCTCTCTTGCTTTCTCTCTTGCCCTCTTCCTCTCTTGCCCTCTTCCTCTCTTGCACTCTTCTTTTCTTGCCCTCTCTCTTCCTCTCCTTCTCCTTTTTCTCTCTCTACATGGTCATGGTCGGCCTCTTTTCTCTTTTCTATAATAAAATCTCATGACTATGCATTGCCTCCTTTTAACTAATGTGTTGCGCAGCTCCAGCATCATCAACATCAGGACCCGGGCTCACACCTGGCCCCAGGATTTCCATAAATGTTACATCTTCTTATTTTGCAAAAATCCAACAAGAACACGAGATGACTCCACTGATAAAGCTGCCAAGCCTAACAACTTGAGTTTGATTCTGGGGATCTACATGGTGGAAAGCTGTAGAGAGAATTATGGATGCAGCACTTGTCAATAATAAGTCTGATGGTCTATGACTTAGGCAGGAAATAGAAGGTGGGACATCTAGGAGTCAGAAACAATTCTGGGATAGAGCCAGAGGGGTGATTCACCAGGAAGATGTGATGAGACACATGGTACCTGAGCGCAGGTAACCAACCATGTGGCAGAATGTAGGTTAAAATAAATTGGATAATTTATGTTATGATGTAATAAGGAAAAGCCTAGCTATATCACTAAGGTTATTGTAAATGTATTTTGAGTCTGAGTCTTGTTTCTGGGAGCATGGGCTGGAAGGAAGAATGGGACCTAACATCAACAGAAAGAGGCTAAACTGTCCTCTGACCTCCACATACGCACAATAGTGTGTGTGTGTGTGTGTGTGTGTGTGTGTGCGCGCGCGTGCGCGCGAGAGTGTACAGGGGAGGGCCATAACTGAGGAGGTTCAAAGAGGCTATCAGACCACCTTGGGGCTGGAGTTACCGGCAGTCACACGCAGCCTAACCTGGTCCTGGGAACTGAACTCAGGTCTTCTATAAGAACACCACGTGCTCTGAACCACTGCACCTTCTCTGCTGTGAATGTTTGGTTCCCAATTGGTGGCTTGCCAAGGATACTGCCTTAGATACTGTTGTTTTGCTGTGAAGAGACACCATGACCAAGGCAACTGTCCTAAAGGGAAGCATTTCATTGGGGGCCTGCTCACAGTTTAGAGCGTTAGTCCATGACCATCATGGTAGGAGACAGACAGTGTGACACTGGAACAGTAGCTGAGAGCTTTACATCCTCATCAGCAGGCAGAGAGAGAGGGGGTGGGGAGAGAGGGAGGGAGGGAGAGAGGGAAGGAGAGAGACAGAGACAGAGATAGAGAGAGACAGAGAGAAGGGGTGGGGAGAGAGGGAGGGAGGGAGGGACAAAGGGAGGGAGAGAGAGACAGAGACAGAGAGAGACAGAGAGAGGGGGTAGAAAGAAAAAGAGGGGAAGGAGGAGGAGAAGGAGACTGGGTTTGGTGTGGGCTTTTGAAACTCCAAAGCCCATTCATTCTCAGTAACACCACTCCTCTGACAAGACCACACCTCCTTTGAGAGGCCACACCTTCTAGCCCCTCCCAAACATATCACTCCCTGATGACTAAATATTCAAGTATATGAGCCTACATGGGCCATTCTCATTTACAGAAGGATAAGGAGCTGTGGCCTTGTTGAAGAATGTGTGTCACTGGGGGTGGGCTCTGAGATTTCAGAAGCCCATGCCAGGCCCAGTTTGTCTGTCTGTCTGTCTGTCTGTCTGTCTCGGTGTCTCTCTGTCTCTCTCCCTCTCTCTGTCTCTCCCTCCCTCCTTCCCTCCCTCCCTCCCTCTCTCTGTGCTTGCTTGTAAACCAGATGCTAAGTTCTCCGCTGCTGCTCCCAGTATGTTCCAGCACCATGCTCCCTCCCACCATGATGATCAAGGAAGGACTAACCCTCTGAAACTGTAGTAAGTCCCAATTATAAGTTGCCTTGGTCATGATGTCTCTTCACAGAAATAGGACAACGTAACTAAGACGCTATCTCTCTAGCCCCCGCTAAAAATAATTTTTAAACCCCAGTGAAATAGACAAAGGGAGTGTTGGTTGACTCATTGCTTGTTTGCCCAATCTATTTTTACAATCAACCAACTGTTGGGGGTTGAAGAACCTGCTTACTACAAGTTGTCAGGAGGCAGAGATGAAACTGAAGCCCATGAATCTCTCTACCTTTCAGCCCATGGTGATCCTTAGCTCAAGGGAGAGCATACCAATGGTCACCCTAACCCAGAAGTGGGCATCTCAGATGTGACAGAGCAGATAAAGTGTGAAAAGCAAGCCCAAGGTGACACAGCCACCCCTCTCCAGTGCAAGTCTCTGACAGCCTCTCAGGCCCTCTTTACAGCCCTGTGCTCATAGTGTAGGCAGCTGAAAGGGCCTGGCTAGACTGGGCTGGATCTGTGAGGGCGAGCTGATTGCCTTAGGCCACAACGAGGCAGTCAGAGAAGTCCAAAATGCAGGCTGACCCAGAGCTATAATCCAGGGTTAATGGAGAAGCCCAAGTAGTGGTGACAAAGCATGGTTGGAACCCAGAAGGGCCATGTGGAAGTGAGGCTGGAGCATGCATACCATGATGGACTTTTCCCATAATTCTAAGCTCATGTTAGATGGTAAAGCACACACATGCCACCATGACCACAGGGTGTCTACTTCTGAGGACTAATAAAAGCTTGAGTGTGTGGCCAGCTTGATCCCTCCACACTCTGGTCCATCGGGGAGTTTCTACCCTGTTCTCTCTCTCACCAGGGTGTTGGTGCATGTTTGTGTGTTGGTTGATTTTAACAGTCAACTTGACACAATCTGGAATCATCTGCGAAGGGTGTTCCAAAGAGGGGTTGTCTAGATGACTTTGGTGTGTGGGCATGTCTGGGGAGATTGTCTTGACAGTTAGCAGAGGGTGGAAAACCCAGCCTGAGTTCGGACACTGTTGTTTCCTGGACTGAGCCTGGAACTGCACAAGGGAAGAGAGCTCAGTAAATATGGACACAACAAGCAGGCAGAATAGATGCATTTGCTTCTCTCTGCTTTCAACTGAAGATGTAATATACCTAGTTGCTTGAGTTTGCCTCAACTTGCCCAAGTTGATGGACTGTAACTTGGAATTATAAGTGAAGCAAGCCCTTTCCTCCCTATGTTGCTTTTGGCCAAGGTGTTTTACCACAGCAACAAAATGAAAGGACTCACACAGGTCTGACTGTCCTCTTTATCTCAAATTCTTTCTCTGCACAATCCCTTATTTATTTGCTAACATCCTTTGTGTGTCCCCTTTATCCTGCTCAAAATGGCACATCCCATATCCTTTGCACTCAGATTTATTTTTAAGTTTCCCTCAACACTTTTTGACTTTGGACATAACCCATATTATTGTGTTTATTACTACATGCCAGCTCCTCACCCTAGAACAAGAGCTTCAAGGGCAGAGTCTATGCTGTATCTCTGGGGCTCAGATCACATTCAAAACAACAAGTCGAAACGTACTTATCCATAAACACACTAGAAGGATAGAGCTGGAGAAGGGGGTGCCATGAATGTGAAGGGAAACTTGATCTCCAGGCTCTACTGGAGATGAGGACTAAGCCCCCCTCCTTCCCTGAGCATCCATTTTCTCTCAGTACTCCTAGGGCTGTAAACTATCTGTTCCCAACTTAGATACTGTGACTCAGTCTTTGTCATTTCTCCAGAAGGGAAGTTGCAAATGGAAGCGCAGCTCTGGGAGGTGAAAGGACGAGTCAGTGGCTTGGATGTCCCCAAGTAGCAGAAGTAGGGACAAGAGGATGGAGCCAGGAGATGGGAAGAGGCAACTTTAGCCCAAGGGTAACCAATGAAGACAGTCCCACCAAGGCAGGAGGAGGAAAATGACCAGCTATCCCACACGAGGACTTGGTGATCAAATGCTAGGAAGGGAAATGAGGATGGAAAGATTGGAGCCCACGAGATAGAAGACATGACACCCAAAATGGTTACTTTTAATTGTTATCTCAACACAATCCAGAATCACCAAAGAAAGTCTCGAAGAGGATGAATAGATGAAGTTGGCCTGTGGGCATGTCTAAGGGGGTTGTCTAGATTACATGCTGACTGCTGTGGAAAGACCTAGCCCACTGTGGGTAGCATCATTCCCTAGGCAGGGGCTCCTGGACTATAAGTGGTAACAGTACAGAGAGGAGCTGAACACAAGCAGGCAGGTCTGCATCTGTTCTTTTTCTGTTCTTGACTATGGATGTGCTGTGATTCAGGTTCCTGCCACCTTGACTTCCCTTCTGAGATGAGCTATAATCTAGAATTATGAGTTAAAATAAACATTTTCTCACCTAAATTGTTTTTGTTTGTTTGTTTGTTTGTTTGTTTGTTTCAAGACAGGGTTTCTCTGTGTAGCCTTGGCTGTCCTGGAACTCACTCTGTAGACCAGGCTGGCCTCAAACTCAGAAATCCGCCTGCCTCTGCCTCCCAAGTGCTGGGATTAAAGGTGTACGCCACCACTGCCCAGCACCTAAATTGTTTTTGTCACTTTTTTCACTATTTTATCACAGGATATTTTACTACAGCAACAGAAATGAAACTAAGATAGTTTATTACCTTTTCCCCCTTTTCCTCATCCAGACATATAATCTTACTCTGGGAGTTATCTTAGTGGTAAGCAACATGCCTAGCATGAACAAAACCATGAGTTTAGTCCCAGCACTGGGAAAAAAGAGTTGTGGGATGGTGTATTAGAACTGTGGGACAGTGGGTTGTGCCAAGAAACTTGATAACGTAGAACAGGTCTGAGACCCAGGCACTCGGGTACTCACCTGCTCCCTTCTAGATTCCTGGCCCGGAACATGTGTCCAAATTCCTCATGTTGGTCATGTAGCCCTGTTTGGAGGTCTCCTTGCTCATGAGCTACCTAGAGGCCCTGAGAGTTTAGCCAATAAGCTTTCCTTCCCAGACATTCCTTCCTGCAAAAGGTCTCTGGTCCACCCTGAGGAGTTGGTATGCACCCATTTTCCACAATGAACAATCAATACACAGTATGGATAAACATGGACTGTCTCTTTCATTGAGAACCACCACTGGGAGCATGGAGAAAGCCTTTCACTACAGAGACACTGCCTAAATCTTCCACAGAACCCCTCTCTGTGCTTCCAAACAACTGCTGCTAAGCTAGGGACTTTCTCTGATATCTAAGCCAGAATTCCCTGTTCCCCCGGCCCCAGGTTAATTGTTGTCCTCAGCCTGAGGGCCCTCAATGGTTCCAGCTTCATCAAGGGCCTGTGGACCCCCGATCCTTCACTCCCAACTCCTCTGTGGCACCCAGCGGCAACGGGATTCCCAGGAGTCAGGGAACCTCAACTTTGGCCTGCCACATCTTAGACTGCATTCTTCCACTTCCTGAGTGGTATCTCAGCACTTTCCTAAAGTCCAACGCCAACAATGGCAGTAGTACAGAGAGAACAATCAAGCACTCCCTGTGCTTCACCTCCCAGCAGCTGTACCCAACACCCCAGTGGTGGAGCAGAACGTACGAGGACCCGCACGGAACCATCTAGAAAGAGTAGTCAGTCCTGGGTTGGTGTGTGGAGAGTGTTTAATGTCCAAAGTGCAGAAGTTGACAGACAACCATCCAGCTGTCTTCCCCACTCAACACAGATGTACACACCAGTATTCCTGCTCCCAGGATAGGTGGGCTTTAGGCAGAAGTGGCCTCGGAAGCAAAAGTAGCAGAAACAGAAGTCTTGGTGGCAGAGGGGAGAATATGCAGACTGGATTGGCTCCTGGCTGGACTTAACCTGTAATTCTCCTCCCACTCGGAATTCTCTCACGTACCTCTGGGTCCTGCAACAGATACCTCTCAGGGTTCCCATCCTTCCCTCATCCATGCCCAACATCCCCCTGGCTTGCCCCACTCACCAGTGAGAATCTGAAGTTGGTGCCCAGCATCTTGGCTGCAGTCCAGCTCTCTGACCACAGGTGTCCCCAGCTTCTGCCTGCCCCTGGCCACAGCCCAGAGGATGATGGCTGCAAGAAGCTTGCTCAGGAGGACACAGGCCAGGAGGAGGAGAATGGAAGTGGGTGGGAAGGAGGTCTCTCCTGATTGGCTCCTTGGAAAGAGGAGGAAGATGGTAGGCTAGAGGTGACCCACAAGATGAAACCTGCCTATGGAGAAGGAATAGAGAGGAGCCAGGAATTCCTAGGGATCTGGGGAGGGGTCTCATGTGGCTCAGGGGAATCTGCTGTTAATTTTAGGATCTACTAAGTGTACAAAACGCATTCCATTTCCTCTATGAGCTCTTCCCTGTAGGATGCTGTGGTGATGTGGTTGGTGCACAGACATGCAGCTGCACACATGCTCAGGAGTTGTCCAACACAGCACTTCTATATCGTGCATTGGAATGGACCATCCAGAATAGATTATGGTTCTCCCAAGAAGCATGACTTCAGTTTTAAGCTAAAGTACTGAGATTCATTGCTGACTTTTAGGGGCCTGTAGGGTCCCTGAATGTACTTTTGTGAGTTGCTACAAAGGGCTCCAATATCTCAATTTCTAGTCCCAAAACACCAATATGCTAGTGGGTGGAAGGGGTGCTTATACAAGACTGTATCTGGGCCTTCGCTGATCTGTCTGTCCTGGAACCTCCATCCACAGTCAGTGCCAGGGGTCTAAGAAGGGACCACTACTGTACCTGGAGGTGCTGTGTTCCACTTGGGCACCCTCGAAACTCTCTGACTCCTCGGGGACCCAGAGATCTCCAGCATCTTGATCATCTAGAGGGTCTGTGATAGACAAACCATGAGGTCACAGCTTTCTATCCATTCAGGCCACTGCTGGTGGGGGAGGAGAGAGCCCCTGCATATGCACTGAAGCCCTCAGGGCTCCAGTCTTATGTAAATCAGGTCATTAGCTTGTAGTAAATCCCCTAGCCTATAAGGGGTGAGGAGTGGAGTGGACACATAGCTCAGTTGACAGAATGCTTGGCAACTATGGGCAAAGCCAAGAATGACAGCACAGGCCTCCTGTGAACCCAGCACTTGGAAAAGACAGGAGGATCAGAAGTTCAAGGTCACCCTCTGCTAGAGAGTGAGTTTGAGGCCAGGCTGGACTACATAAGACCCTATCTCATAAATAAGGGGGTGCTGCCGGGAGCACCTCCTTAATGGCGGCAAGGTTTGACCTCAGCCTAGTGCCTGGCGCCCAAGTGGAGTCAACGCTCACAGCAATTCTCATCCTGTTGTCTGCCCATGAAGAGCAAATGAATATTGAGAAGCCTGAAAATCTTCTACAAGTCAGGCATGGTGACATGTGACCCCAGCACTAAGGTACTGAGCCAAGAGGGTGGCGAGTTCCTGGCCAGCCTGTGCCCAAACAAAAGGAAACAAACCAAAACTTTACACTACCAGCACCACGACCAAGCCATAGGAAAATACTATGTAAACTGGGGTATAGGGCTGGGTCAATGCTACTGAACCAGACCCAAAGAAGTCCTATCTCTTGAACCCCTCTTTAGGAGGGTGGTGGAAGTAAGGTTTATTAAAAGCTATAGCCTCTCCACCCCAGACAAATACTGAGTCTAGATATTCAATTCCATTACAGAGGCCACAGTGTGGGCCGAGCCCCAGATCCTCGAAGCAGCTCACCTATAGGCCTCTCTCTGCTAGTCCTGAAGGTTAGGCAGAAGGCAGACTCCATTTTAAGAGGTCAGTTCCCCTTCCCCCACCACAACTCAGTTCAGAGCATCCAAAAGACACCACCATTTCTCTTCAAACCTATTTTTCTGGGATTCTTAGGATGGAGTCTGTATGTTAGGTAATAGTCATCCCCATGATGTCCTTTGAGAGATGAGGCAATGGAGGCTGGTAGAGAGACAGACAGCACATTGCCGAGAGAGAGGGACGGACAGACAACACATGGCCCAGTATAAACAAGAGGTGTTTTTCTGCACCAGGTTGTGTTGTTGAATGAGTGGATGAATTCATCTGCTACTCTTTAAGACCCGCACACACAGTGCTCACCTACTAAGGGGATGCCAATTAGATTAACTGCTTCAAGGACACAAGGCTGGGACTAACTCAGTGTCTGGATATAAACTAAAGAAAGATGTCCTTCCAGCAGATGACACAGCCCTGTACTGTGCAGTACAGCATGCTATGAAGAGGGCACCCTAGATGTTAGCTCCCATGTACAGTGAGTACTCTAGGACCATAGGATCCATGCAGTATATTTTCCTAAGAGCGAAGAGATGGAGATAGCCCTTCACATATATGCCTGAACTTGAGTGCTGTAAAACCATTTCCTCTGAACTGAAACATATCCTCCTGGAGGGAGGAAAGAGGGCCATATAACTCAAAGAGTAAGAGAAACATACAAGGCCCAGGCACCCCATGGAACTTTATAGGATTTGTACACACAAGGTTTTATCTCCCATTACAGTTGTCAGGGAAAGGAGACTCTAACTAAGACCTACAAGTTGCTCAGGGAGCCCCAGGGATGCAGGGAGCCCAGGGATGCAGGGAGGCCAGGGATGCAGGGAGCCCCAGAGATGTGGGGAACTCCAAGGTTGCTGGTTTTTTGATTCGTCATCCATGCTGGGATGTTTTATTTATTTATTTATTTGGATGACACAGTTGTTTTTAAGTTGCCTGTAAATAAACCCTTGCCCATGTACCTATAAGTAGCCCCCAATACTCACTAATTCACTAAGCTAGACCTGGATCAAATAATTTCTTAGATCTGTTCCTGATGGCTAATCTGGGACAGGCATTTGTTTATGTTCCCCTGAAAAAGTCACTCTGCAATGAGACCTGGCCCAGGGACCAGCCAAAGCTGCAAGCCGCCGCCGTGTACTCACCCTCCAGCACCTCCACCAGGACCTTCTGCAGGATCTCAGCCTCTCGGCCTCGAAGGCTCTGACACTGGTAGAAGCCCGAATCACCTGCTTGGAGGTTCCTCAGAGTGATGGTGACGGTTCCAGCGAGCGTGTCGTCTGCGATCACCGTGCTCCCGTTCCTCTTCCTCAGGAAGGCTAGCAGCCACACACCATGGGTGCTCACCACACGCTGGCATGGGCCCTCCTCACCCAGCTGGCGACACCAGGCCTTGCGTCGTCCCCAGTGCTTCAAGGCGTCATAAGTACATGACACCCTCAGGGACTGGCCGGCCGCGCCCTGCAGCACTGTGGTGTTGAAGGCTTGGGACCGCTCTGCAGAGGAGACAGCCACTTGCCACTTTCACCCACCCACCAAATATTCACTGAGCATCTTCCAGGAGCACTACCAGGAGTAGCAAACAATACAGACAAGGATCCTACCTTTAAAGAGCTCAGTGGAGCTGGGCGGTGGTGGCGCACGCCTTTAGTCCCAACACTTGGGAGGCAGAGGCAGGCGGATTTCTGAGTTCGAGGCCAGCCTGGTCTACAGAGTGAGTTCCAGGACAGCCAGGGCTATACAGAGAAACCCTGTCTCGAAAAAAACAAAAAAACCAAAAAAAAACCCCAACCAACCAAACAAACAAACAAAACCCAAAAAACCAAAAAAACAACAAAAAAAAAAGAAATTAAAGAGCTCAGTGTCTCTAGGGAGAGGTGGCACATCTTGGAACTAGCCTCCCCGCCCCTCAAGGTAGAGTCTCTATGGCTCTGGCTGTCCTGGAACTTTCTTTGTAGACAGGATCAGCCTTGAACTCACAGACATCTGCCTGCCTCTGCCTCCCTAGTGCTGGGATCAAAGGCATGCATCACCTGGCCACTTGGGATCTAAGAATCTGACTGTTTTTCTCTGTTTCCTAAGGACTTCTTAGAAGCAGCTCCAGGAGTGCAGGGAACACAGTGTGTGCCTGGTCATTAGGATAAGCTCTGGTCCTTGGGCACTGTCTACTTTTTGTTTGAAGCAGGAAACCTCACCCATGTGCAGGATAGTTAATGACTGTCGCCCTGACAGGCTCTAGAACCACCTAGGGGCAAACCTGTAGGTCAGGTATGCCTATAGGGTTGGGTGGATGAGAGAGTGTCAGGACTCAGGTCTTTGGTGTAAGAAGATCCATGTCAGGTCAGCCTATAGAGATATGGATGGGTGAGAGAGTATCTGGAGTCAGTTCTCTGGTATAAGACGATCCATCCTGACTATGGGCTTTAACATCCCATGGCCAAAGTCGGTAGCTACGTCAAAAGGACAAAGAGAACCCAGAAGCTGCATTTATCTCTCAGCTTCCTGACGGAGGATGGCCCCCTCCCTGCCCCTACCTTGCTGACAATCTCTCAGCTGCAACGTACAGCTGTCTCTGGCCACCATGCCTTCCCCTCCAGGATGGATTGTAGCTCAGATACTATAAGCCAAAATGGACCTTTCCTTTGCTTAGTTGCTTTTGTAAGATGTTTTGTCATAGCAACAAAACAATAACTAATACAGTGCAGAAATTCACACTGTGGACCAAGACAGCCTGTGTGCTTCTAAGCATCTGACTATCTCTGCCATTTGTGTCTCTGTTCTTGGGAGACAGGCATATATATGCCACTGTAACTGGCTTTTCTTGTGAGTTCTGTAAATCCAGACATGCTTGCAAGTCAAGCAAGATTAATGGATCCTTGGAGTTCAGGCTGGTTCCCTGGAGGTTGGGGTGGCCCCCCTCCCTGCCCCTACTTGGCTGTCCACTCCTCAGCCATCCATACTGGATGCCTCGCCTCTCCTAACTTTGAACTCGGCTTCCCTATTTCTGTGGCTCTGTTCCTCTTTTAAGAAGGACTTGTCTCAGAGCTATTTTGAGGGGAGACATGAGACTGCTATTTTGAGGATCCTCTTGGGGTAGAGGAGATGGCATTGGAGCACCCAACAATTATGGCCAGGGCAGGGGGCAGGAGTTCACCCAAACTTTCTACCTCTTGCATCCTGCCTCCAGCTATTACTGGGATGGAAACATGAAAGGGGGAATTAGGGAGCTGGTGGCCTGCCTTTCAGAACTACAGACCTCTGTCCATCCACCTAGAGGCAGGCTGAGGTTCCCTACCTCTCCTTCCACTTCCAGCTGAGATGCTGCAGGGACAAGACACGGGGCAACCCCTTCTCTTACCTGGGTTTGTCCATTACTCTGTAGGAACAGGAGGCACCCAGCCCACAGTGGGAAGAGGCAGTCCATCACAGGTGAGGATACACTCACTGATGACACCTTAAGCATCCTCACCTCCCCTGAGTGCTGGGGACGAATATGGGAGGAGCTCTCCAGGAAGATGCAAGTCCTAGTCTGTCTCTCTCCTTCTCTCCTACTCTGCCCCCTCCGCTTATGGTTTAAGGGCTTCTGAGTGTTTAAGGGCTCTTGGTAGTGTCTCGATGGGTCCCCCACCTCTCAGCTAGTGCCATCTTCATAGCTCCTTCAGGGACCAAGTCCAGCAGCCTCTGAACCCTTCCTAAAGGTGGGCCCATTAATCTCAGAGGGGATATGTGAGAAGAACACTAGCCGGTGAGGAAGAAAGCAGAGTCAAAGCAGGACACTTGAACATGCCAGGACTCCAGCCTCCATGACAGTCCCTCTCCATGCCACCCCGCTCCCACACCCCAGCCATCTGCTCAAGAAAGGTGAGGAAAAGAAAGGTTTGAAGAAGGCAGGTCCCACCTGTGGCCAGCAGCAGGAGAAACAGGTGGAGAGGTCCCATGACACCCTTCCTTGGCCAGCTGGAAGGGACAGACGCAAGGGTCCCCTGTGCAAGATCTTGCCTTTCCCTTGAAGTTCAGAAAAGAGATGACCAAGCCAGTCAGGCTCAGCCCACAGGAACTGTGCTCCTGGATTGAGCAACAGTCAGGAAGGACTAGGGTAGGCGCTGTGATTCAAGGAGGGAGAAGGGCCTGAGGGAGGGAGGGAGGAAAGGAGGCTTCTACATCAAAGGTCAGCTGCCTTCCTGCAATGCTGGCATGGTGGCCCTGCATAGCTGGTGCCGACAGGTTTTAGGCTGTTCTGTCTCCTTGTAGAGCCTCAAGTGGGGCTTTGACTCTGTAGCCAGGGTGCCTGCCACCTCCACCGGTCCCAGCCTCCCCCAGAATGAAGGACAGCTGCTTCTTAGAAGGCTAGCATGTCACCAGAACACAACCCTATTGTGTAAGGCAGCAGCTAAGGATGCAGACCAGAGCCAGAGTTCCCATTTGTTGTGTGTACACTCAGGCCTGTAACCTTTCTGTGCTTCATTCCACACATCTGTAAGGTGGGACTATTGGTGATGAGCAAGTTTATCCCGGGGCTAACGGTGGTTCCCTATAATCAAAGGTCCAGATGCATGGGTGTCTCCAGCAAGCATTAACTGTGTCTATTACCCCAATCAGCAGGGAATGGGAAAATGGCCAAGCTCTGCCACAAACTAAAGATTCCACCAAGATTCACTTAGTCTGTGTTCTATTGCTGTGAAGAGACACCATGACCAAGGCAACTGTTATAAAAGAAAGCATTTAACTGAAGCTACCTTACAGTGTCAGAGGCTTAGTTCATTATCATCATGGCAGCGGGTATGGCAGCATGCAGGTGCTGGAGCAATAGCTGAGAGCTGCATCCTAATCTGTAGGCAGAAAGGGAGAAGGAGAGAGAGAGAAAGAGAGAGCACTTTTGCTTGCTCCTCAATTTCCTCTGAAGAGCTGAGTGTCTCCCTCGGGGCACACATGTCCACACAGCCCAGTCTTAACTTCTGACCATCCAGTGACACAGTCCAGTATTTTCCTGGAGTTCTAGAGGACAGGGATTCCATGGATGGGGCTCCCCACAAGGGATGGTCCAGGCCCAGGGTCCAGCATGTGCCAAGCCACAAAGGTATCTAGCAAGTCAGGGGCGGAGCTCAGAAGATCTGAAGGCATTCCCAGCCTGGAAACTGAGCTGTGCCATCAATCATGAGCAGAGAAAGCCAGGAGCCTGGGGGTGCATTAGAACCTGGCTTTGGCTCTGCTCTCTGTTGTCATGATTGTGTCTAGTTATTCCTCTGTGAGGGTCACCTGGGGTGGGAACTCCTGAGGAATAGGAGACAGAACTTCATACCACAGCACTCGAATGCATGGAGTGGCCTGAAATCACTGGGCAGGGACCATTTTTGGGTTGTGTGTGTGTGTGTGTGTGTGTGTGTGTGTGTGTGTGTGTACTTGTGTGAGTGTGATGAGGTCAGAGGCGTCTTTCCTCAGGCACTGTCTATTAAGGTCTAGGTAAAATGTTAAGACCCAGATGAAATGTTAAGGCCTGGGTAACTGTCACCTGGCTAGCCTGCCATTTTATGCCGTTACTAATATTATAAGGCAACTTTCCCATGTGTTGTTTCTGCTGTTACTAGGAAACCTTCTCCTGCCCAAGTTGATTACATTCTGTTATATTTTATGTCCTTGGAAATCAATCGCAATAGAAATCAATAGAACTGCTTTGTGTAGTTACCCATAATAAGCTTGGACCCGAACCAACCATCCAAGCAGCACTTCCTGCACCTGTGTATGAGCTTTTATGATATTTGCTTTCATAAGCTGCCCCTGGGATGGATCCCAACATAAGAGAGACATTTGCACCAGTATAAGAAGCTATTTGGAATAAGACTTCCATTTTGAGTAAGGGTCAAGTAAAGTTTAAATTCCCAAGACCTCCCTGGAAACCGACATCCTAGTTGGCAGAAAGAGACTTGTACATGGGTAACTAACATCCTGGTGGGCAAGTTAAGACATGAATCTTAGACAAGTCCCCAACCAACGGGAGTAAGAAGAGTGTACAACAAAAACGTGTCTAAAAGAAATCTCTTATTCCTAAATCCAGACGGGTGCCATAACTTGGCATAGATGTTTGTTGATTTTAGGCTTAAAAACCCTATAGGATCTTAACTCAATGTCACGATTCAGCTCTCAAGCCTGAACCATGGCCCTAATCAATCAGTCCTGGAGCATAGGCTCAATAAACTATCCCTATCTAAACTGGAATAGGTGTGGTTTGTGAGGCAACTCCTGGACACCAATACCATCTACCTCATCTTTTGAGGCAGGGTCTCTCATTTGGCATGAAATTCACCAACTGGGCTGTACTGTCTGGTCAGGGAGCCCCAGGGATTCACCTATCTCTACCTGCCCAGATCTAGGATTATATATGCACACCATTACACCTGTGTCTTTTTTACTCCAATGACTGCAATCTAACTGTAATGATTTATGTTACATAATTTTATGTACATTGGATAACAATCCTGAGATTCACCAGAGAAAACCAATTCCAACATTTCGGCCAGGCTTGAAACAAGCTATATTAAATATTAAATACTGATCAAGAGATAGACTTTGGTCAGGACCGTTTCCTAGAATTTCCCAGCTAACTCCCCCTAGACAAGTTCTGCAGGGTTTTTTTTTTTTTTAAGATTTATTTATTTTATTTTATATGTATGAGTACACTGTAGCTGTACAGATGGCCATGAGCCATCATGTGGCTGCTGGGAATTGAACTCAGGACTGCCCCACTCGATCAGGCCTCTCCGCTTGCTCAGGCGTAATACACTGCAGCTGTCTTCAGACGCACCAGAAGAGGGCGTCAGATCTCATTACTCATTACGGGTGGTTGTGAGCCACCATGTGGTTGCTGGGATCCGAACTCAGGACCTTCGGAAGAGCAGTCAGCGCTCTTAACCACTGAGCCATCTCTCCAGCCCCTCTGCAGGGTTTTTTAAGATCCATGGGGCTTTGTTATTTTCCAGAGAACTACAACTCCCAGCATTCCAGTAAGTTACTGGGTCCTTGGGCAAGTGGGGCTATTGGTTAATTCTGGGCATTATACAACGTATTTAATGATATATCCATTCTGACTGAAGACCATGAGGATGAAGTACTCTTAGCACATTAGCTCTATAAAATACAGTTATTTTATGAGTTTTTCCATCAGGCCTATCCACCACTTGTTGCACATTTTGTGTTAGGTGCATCCCTCAGCAAACATCTTCCTCTGACACAATGGGAAAAACAGACAGTGTTTTCACCTGGCTCTTTCTGTGGGCTCTGGAGAGTGAGCTTCGGTCCTCAGGCTTGCAAGGGAAGCACTTCCTGACGGAGCCATCTCCCAGTCCCCCACCATGCCATATATATTTTATAGATTTAAGAAAACAGGGACACACACTCGTCGGCACACACGGTTGGCAAATTCGACTCCTCTGTGCCTATTTTTAGTCTCTAGTTCCCGCTACTTCTTCTTTTTTTATTTCTTCCCTTGTACTTTGTTTGCTAAGGAAACCAGATAGTTTATCCCGCGTGGTTGTCTACAGTGTGTGGCCTGCTGATTCACCCCAGGGTTGCTTCCTTTTCTCCTCTGGCCTCTGCATTTCCTTCAGTTGACTTAACTGTTGAGGAGAAGCCTTGTAAATATGTCATAGTCATAGATGGCGGTATGATGGCGGTATGGTCCCGGGGGCCTCAGCCAAGGGGCGCGGCTTTTTTTTTTTCTGTGACAGTAGCAGTTTGTGTTTAATTCTTTAGGGGCTCTGGAGTTGTGTTGCTGTAGTTGATTAAAGCTATTCAAATGAGTTCCTCGATATCCGCCCCAGTACTCTGGATTCCTGAATGAAAGACACACACACACACACACACACACACACACACACACACACACACACACACACACACACACACGAGCCTTCTATTTTAATATGCCTTAAACAGCTCAATGGCTGGGCCACTCCCAAACTTCCATGTTGCCTTCCCTCCGATACTCCTGAGTTATTACTTCCTAAAATCTATATTCCATCTTTGTTACCCTAGACCCAATTGGCCGGGGTGGGTGGGTGGGGCCTGGGGCCCACCCGGCTCTTACGTGATTGGTTGCTGTGTTCTCTCTTGTGCAACTCTCAAGCCTGGATCTTATTTCCTTCCCAGCCTGGTGATTCTCCTTTTACCTTGGTCCCCTTGCCCATGATTCCTAAAGTCCTGCCTCTGTCTTGCTGCCCAGCCGCTGGCAACTTTATTTACCAATCAGAACCAACAGGGGGGAGGAGCTCTCAGCTTTTTTTCCTACGGATTCTTGGGCAATTTTAGGAACTTAAATAACATAATGCAAGTGTTAGACCAAATCCAAAACAGACGTAAATGCTCCTTCTTCACAGGTCACCCAACACTTCTTTGAGACACGCTTTCTCAGAAAAGCAGGAGATGGGGTGGGAGATGGCTCAGTGGTTTAGGCAGCTGCGGTTCAAACCAGGTGACTCGAGTTCATTCCCTGGGGCCCACCTAGGAGCAAGGAGACACAGAGTTGTCCTCTGACATCACATATATGCCCACACATCACACACATACACATTAATGTGTATTAATAGTGAGTAATCTTAATAATAAGTAATTTTTAAGTGACAAAAAATGGTGAAAAGCAGGCTGTGCTGCACACCTGTGATCCCACCACTGTGGACACATAGTGTGCTGCACACCCGTGATCCCACCACTGTGGACACATGGTGCGCCCCACACTTGTGATCCCACCACTAGGGAGGATAAGACACAGAGTCACCATGGCAAAATAAAAAGCAGGAGTGCTTCATCCTCTCATTTATAAACTGTTTTGTTGTTGGTTGGTTGTGTTCGATATTTTACACAAGTGTACAGTTTTATTGGCAACTCTAGTTGCCATTAATATCTTTTAACAAGGTAAATGGATTTGATACATTTAAGATTTAATGTATTTAAATAGGCTTGATACATTGAATAGAATGATATATTTGATACGTTTACATTTGATACACTTACATTTGAAACAGCTTAACTTTGACATACATAAATTTGCTGGTGGCAAACTCATAGAGATCTGCTGGGATTAAAGGCACCACCACCTCAGGTACTGTAGCTGTTGCTTTTGTTGCCATGGGAATCACTCAGTCTTTGACCCCTGGTTGGTTACTGAGTCCTTCCAGTTGATGTAAGCCCACCACCTTCCTCGCCATACAGCATGACAAGATGTCTCAGACCTGGCTTGTCCATTTCTTATTTAGACTTGGCTCAGTCCATTTCAGGAAACCTTGTTTCCATTTTTAGTGAGAATCAGTATTTTGATGCCAGGTCTGTGTCTTACTTTCTTCTCCCATGGCTGTGATAAAATACTCAGACAAAAGTGGCTTTAAAACGAGATGATGCAGTTGGCTTGCTGTCCCATTTTACAGTGCATCATGGTGGGAAGCCATAACATCAGGGGCTTGAACATTACATCACAACCACAGTCAAGAAGGAGAGAAAGACAATCCATGCTTTCTGGTGCTCAACTCCATTTCCCTGTTTTCAGGATGGTCCTATAAATGTAATCAGGATGCTGTCCCACAGCCAGGTTCCAGGGCCCAGGCAATCCTAGAGTTGGTCAAGTTGACAATTAGCACTATCACTTGTCATAGCAGAGGACTGTGGTCCCAACAGTTGTAAAGCCAAGGCAGGAAGATTGCTTTGAAGGCCAGCCTGGGATATGTAGGGAGGACCTGCCCCAAAATTAAAAAAAAAAAAAAAAAGTATTTCAAGAACATTGCAGTGTATGTGATCATCTGTAAAAGTATATTTTATTCTTCTGGTGTGATTGTCATTTTGGAAGCTTACTATCTCTCTCTGCTAATCTAGGCCTAGTCCTGGAAGCTTCTAGTCTCCATAAAATCTTATCTAGGCCTAGGATATTTTGAACCACTACGACTTGCGGCTGACTACGTGCATCCTTTCTAGCTCCTTCTGAACTCTGGCTGGCTGGTTCAGCTCAGCCAGCTGTTCTGGTTCAGACTCCTCTCCAAGTCAATGGATTCAATCTGGCTTCTCTCTTGGCCTCTGACTTTTTGTTCTGCTTGGCCTGGAACTAACTCTAGCAATATGTTCTAATTTTCTGGCTCCTTCTCATTCTCTGTCTCATTCTGTCTTCACCTGTGTCTAGCTTGTTCTCTCTTCAACCTGTCTCCATAAAACTCTCCTGGTAACACTGCCTTTGCTCTCTCTGCACTGCCCCTCAAGTAGCTTCCCTTTCCTCTCTCTTCTTGTGAGAGTTGGACAGATCCTATTCTGTTAAATCTTTCTCTGATTCATCACTTTGTCTGCCTCTCAATTAGACATCAATTTCAAACATGGGTGCTTCTGTCTACAAACTAATTTTATCTTTATTGTTTGGGATTAAAAGTGTATACTAAGGACATGTCTGTATTCCAGCCAGAGGGATTAAAGGTGTGTGCTAAGACTGAGCCATGTTACAACTAAAAACAGGTTTTGTTTTTTTTTTTCAGTAAACACGATCTCAGAATTGATCACAGTGTGATCAAATATCCTGCAGGAATCATTACTTTAGTACAGCCAAGAATCACCTGAGAAGACAGTCTCAGTCAGGGGTTGTCTAGATCAGGCTGGCTGTGGGCATGCCAGTGGAAGAGGGATGAATTATGGTCTTCACTGTGTTAACTGATATAGTAAAACCCAGCCCACCATGGGTGGCACCATTCCCTAGGTAGGAGATCCTGGACTAGGTGAGTAAAGAGAGGTGGCTGAGCACAAGAAGCATGCAATTATTTATTCTCTCTGTGCCTTTGACCCTGGATGTGACTAGCTGCTTCAAGTTCTTACCTTCACTTCTCTGCAATAGTGAACTGTACCCTGGAATTGTAAACTGAATAAATGTTTTTTTTTTTCCTCCTAAAGCTGCTTTTGTCAGTATATTTTATCACAGCAACAGAAATGAAACTATGATGACCACAATCTGAATACTATGGGCCTCATGGCTACTGGGCTAGTCACTGACTCTAGGCTTTTGTAGTGGGTAGAGGCAAGAACTCTTAATTCTTAATTTTTCAAGATGGCATCTTATATAGACCAGGCTAACCTTAAACTTGATTTATACCTAAGGATAACTGTGATCTCCTGATCTTTCTGCCTCCACATTCCTAGTACTGAGATTACAGGATTACATCTAGCCATTGACTAATTGTTTGTTTGTCGGACATTTTCAATAGAAAACTAAGAGGAGAGCCTTTGAGATGGCTCAGCAGGAATGAAGGCTCTTGCTGTCCAAGCCTGAGAGCTTGAGTTTAATCCCTAGAACCCCCATAAAGGCAGACAAAAAGAATCAATGCCACAAAGCTGTCACCTGATCTCTCTCTATGTCCAGATTGTGCCAACTGTGACCCCCACAATAATAAAGTAATTCATAGAAATGTAGAACTACAGATGGAGTTTCCACCTTCATTTTGTGTCTTTGTCTTTTTCCCACACAGAAAACCCCACCCCCAAAGAGTAGTGTTAGAGGCTCAAATAACAATTGACTTGCTTTGTGTCACATAGGTGGCACAAAAGTCACAGCATAATGACAGTAATGCCCTTGCCAACATTGTGCTCTCTGACACTGTTATCACTTTAAATGTTGTTTTATTCTTAGGGCTTATTACACTCGAGGAAGCGACAAATTACTATGCAAATTTGGTATTCAGTTCATGCATTTCTTTGCCTTCTGCCTGCCTCTATCCTCATTCTCCCTCCCTTTCCTCTGCTTCTTACTCTTGCCCCACATATTCTCTCCTTCTCCCTCTCTCTACCCTTCTTCCTCTCCCTTCCCCTCCTCCTCCTCCTCCCCATCTCCCTTCCTCATCTTTTCCCTCTGCTTTTTGTCTTTTTCCTCTCTTTCTCTCCCTTCTTCCCCTGTTCCTTACTCTTGCCCCACATATTCTCTCCCTCTCCCTCCCCTTCTCCCTCTTCCTCCCCATCCCTTTCCCTCTCCCTTCCTCATCTCCCTCTCCTTCTCTCTGTCTTCTCCCTCTCTTTCTCTCCCTCCCTCCCCTGCTTCTTACTCTTGCTCCTACATATTCTTCCCCTTCTCTCTCCCTCTCCACCTCTCTTTTATGAGCACTTTTGTGACACTATGATGTATTAAAAATACATATTTGGTCTCTATATCAGGTTTTTGAGACAGAATCCCTAATGTCTTTGTAGATGTAAGTTGCCAGAAAAGAACTTTGTTCCATTTGGAGTTTTTTTTTACTCTGGATTCTTGACTCTGGTCTCCTAAGATAGTTGTAGTCTGAGTGGGGAACAGCTGACAGGAACACCTACATATCCTAAGTGGTAGGAGCCCCTTGATGGACTCTGAGGTAACATCAAGATGGGGACTGGTTTCCAGGGCAATCTGGGCTAAGAGGGCTGGGAATTTCAGCTCTACTTTCAAATTTCAGGGAAGGACAAAGTCTGAAGATAAGTAGTCAATCACGGCCAATGATGTCATTGATCCTGGTAAGGATGTGACAAGACAGCTGAGTTCAGAGAACTCCTCAACTGCTGGGCATGTGGGGGTACCTGGAGGTGGCATAGCCAGAAGGTGGCATAGCCAGAAGGCAAGGATGCTCTGCCCACAAAACTCTGCGACCTAAAGGCCCTTTAGGCATAATTCCTTCATGAGAAAGGGTTATTAGAGAATCCCTGCTTTACTGAACATAAATAAAGCAGACATTGAAGTCCCACAACACCCAGAGGAAGCTCCACTCCCAGGTGCTCTGACACACCCAGGATCAGAGGTAAGCAGGAACCAACATCTGTCCCAACACTGGGAGTAACTAGGACCAGTGGGACCAGGCACACAGGAACTCCACCAGCCCAGTGACTCCGGTTCCTTCCAGTCTGTCTGGGCTGGGTTCTAGAGCAGACCTTGTGCTCAAGCTCCACAGCCAGTCCCACAACACCCAGAGGAATCTCCACTCCCAGGCACTCTGACAGGATCAGAGGTGAGCAGGAACCAACATCTGTCCCAACACTAGGAGTAATTGGGTCCAGTGGGACCAGGCACACAGGAACTCCACCAGCCCAGTGACTCCGGTTCCTTCCCGTCTGTCTGGGTTAGTGTTCTGAGCAGACCTTGGGCACAAG
>NW_022196909.1:63009311-63030127 GCF_008632895.1 Mastomys coucha | reverse complement strand
ACTTATTTTTATTGTTATAATATTTTATAAATTTTAAGGAATATGACAAAAAAGATATTGTAGGTAGTAAAGGGGGGTCTCTGGGAGGAGCGGTGGTACAAAAGGGGAACAAGAATGTGATTCAATTCTATTTAATTGAAATATGTTTTTAAATGTTAACAAATTCAGATAAATTGAAATCATGTAACTTTTCTCATCATAATGCAATAAAAGTTTTTTTAAAAAAATAAATTTAAAAAAAAAAAAAGCAGACATCTCCAAGAACCAGGTCTCTCCGCCAGCCTCAGCGGACTCCCCGCATGGTGGCGCTGTTTCCCCATGATGTCCTGTCTGTGCTGGGTCACAACCCTCTTAGTGGCAAGAGCTAAAGCCATCCTGACCTCTGTTAACCCCCAAATGTTCCTATTTTTAAGGTTTTGGAACATCTACCCTGAAATTATCATTTGATTCTGAATTTGAATAGCAAGCAAAAATCATCCTTAAATTGGTTGCTGGAAATTGATACTCAATTAAAGATTCAATCTAAGTCTTTTTAAGGGGAAATTTTAGAGCAACAACTAAGAAAAATTAATATTTGAAGACCCATGTGTGGAAATTATAACTCAAGTTATGAGACCACTTATGAAGAAGCTGACACATACGACACATATAAATGTTGTCAATACTTAGGATAACATCTCTCTTTGGTTTTCTTTTGTGTTTGTTTATTTTAAGACAGTCTTTCCATGTAGCCCAGGCTGCCCTAGAACTCACAGAGACCCTCTTACCTATGCCTCCAGAGTGCTGGGATTACAGGCCTGGTCCACCACAGCTTGTTTAGTGTCCTAAAAAAAAAAAAAAAAAAAGGGTAGCCTATGCCTTCTAAATTCTTGTGCAACCAGAGCTGGCCACATACTGTGTTCTAAGAGAAATGAAGGTTACCAGCTCCAGACCCGGCCCACAGACCTTCTGATTCAATCCCCCATGTCCTCCCCATCTCCTCACCCAGATGGAGAGGGTCTCTCAGAAGGTCTAGTTCTGAAGGTGACAGATACACTTGTGCGAAGTGTGAATGTCTATGTGGAGCAGAGCCTCCTTATTAACTGACACTGGAGCTGGAATGAGAAGCAAGCTTGTGCCTGGGTGGTGTGTTACCACAGCCAGCTCATCTGCAGCACAACAGTGTGTCTCCTGTGTCTGTGAAAGCTCTGGCCTCTTTCGAATTCACTCCTCTCATTAACTCAACAAAAGTGTCAGAACTTCTCAGGTTATTTGCCTGGGGTCACCAAACTACCCTCACATTGACCTCTTTTATGGAGGCACAATCTTTCCCAGCTCCTTCAAGATTTAGTGTCCTTCTAAGACTGGCCACCAGACTTCTCATCAGAGGCTACATAACTGTGTTGGTTAGCTTTTTCTTAACTTGACACAAGCTAGGGTCGTCTGGGAAGAGGAACATTACTTGAGATAATGTTACCATAGGACTGGCTTGTAGTCAACACAGTGGGGCATTTTCCTGATTAATGATTGATGTGGGGAGGCCACAGCTCACTGAGGGTGGTACCACCCCTGGATAGGTAGTCTCCTTCTGTACATAAGAAAACTGTGGGGAGCAAGGCAGTAATCAGGATTCCTCCATAGTTTCTGTTTCAGTTCCTGCCTTCAGTTCCTTCCCTGACTTCCGTCATTGGTGGCTCGTGATGAGGAAGTGAAGCCAAATAAATCCCTTCTTCCCCGTATTGCTCTTGGTGGTGGTGTTTATCACAGTAATAGAATGCTAACCAGAACACTATGCCTGTGTTTCTCAAGCCCTCCTCCTCAGCATCCATGTTCCAAAGAAACGGATATCGCTCCTCTGCCTCCTGCTTCATAGCAGCCCCAAGCCTCTGAGTCTCCCTGTGGCTTCACCTCTGTCCTCCTCTGGGTGGTGACAGATCTGGTCTTCTCCCCAGAGTCCCCTCTTACTCCAAGCACAGCCCCCACATGTGCTCTTGCACCCACTGTTGCAGCATGTTTAAAATGAGCATAAGTTGTTAACCCCACCAAACAAGATTACCCAGAGTCTTTAGTCCAAATTAAGCAAGTTTTATTTTCTGTCAGACAGGGCTGTCTCCCTAAAGTGGGGTTTGAGGAAATAGCATTGAACATAGGAAAAAGGAGGGCTTGTATAGCTCCCCAAAACCTGCAAGACTGGAGGGGGTTCAAGGGTTGGGAGATTTCCAGAGGAATTTTGGTAGAAACTTGACTGAACATCTCAAAATTATTTGGCAGAACATCTTATCAGGGTGGAGGTTAGGATGTAGGGTGTGGAACAAATTCCAGAATATGGGTCAAGACCAGGTTAAATCCAGGTTTTACAAAAAATAGGAATGACTTTACAACAAGATGGCTTTTAATCTTAAAATGGAGTCAGACTGACCCATCATCCTGTCAGATCTGATGTGTCCCTTTCAAATTCTTAATAGGGAATGGCCGTTTATATCTATTATCTGCTGAAAATGCCAGCAGACAACAAGTATCTTAGCTGTTGTTGAAAATGGTTATTAATTAACTCTATTTGTTCTTAATATGATACAGCCAGCCCCCCCAATAATCAAGACTGAGTACTATCAACATATTTAATCAGCTTAACACAATGACTGGGTTTATCCTTAATCTATTTTTATACACTTGACTGGCTAATTCCCGGCTGTGCTCCCCAAGTTACTCGCTGTTTGAGTCTCCCTGGGCTGCCTTTCTGCTCCGTCTGCCTTTCTGCTCCGTCAGCCTGTCCGTCAGCTGTCCGTCAGCTTGTCTGTCAGCTGTCCGTCAGCTTGTCTGTCAGCTGTTCGTCAGCCTGTCCGTCAGCTGTCCGTCAACTTGTCTGTCAGCTGTCCGTCAGCCTGTCCTCCTCAGGATGCTCTTCTCCTGGCCATGTGCTCATGGGCTACCTCCACTCATAGTGGCCTCCTTCTCTCTTGTCTTTCTTTTTCTCCTCCCTCTTCTCTGTCACGGCCCTTACCAGGCTGTTAACAAAAACACCGCCTACCTTCATTCTCCCTAGTAATTGGCCGTGACCATTTTATTTAGCCACTCAGAGAAGTTTGTCAAGCAATGTTTCTACAACATTATTTGGTGTACGTGAGAATTTGTTCACTGGGACTGTAGCCAGATCTTGGGGACCAGCGTTTAACATCTGAATATGTTTTCTATTTGGCAAGAGACAAAATTTGTATTGTGGCTAGGGTCTCTTTAATTTGGTCTGACTGGTTAGCATAGAAAGAATAAATTTTTCTTAAAGTCATCTTCTTTGTTCTTTGCACAGGGCAGGTCAAGTGCCTAATCATACTGTAAAGCTGTTTTAGCTAATGAATCTACCTGTTGGTAGTCCTTGCTCGATTTGATTCCAACAGGTACATTTTTTATCAATGAGAGAGCCTGGTGTGCCAATAGGCAATACACATAGTCATTTTGTTCTCCTTGCCAAGATGTTTCCTTTAGATCTGACACTCTAGCCTCGGTAGAGGATACAGGGCAATGTATTCTCTTAACTACTTCCTGCTGATTAGGGCTCCATCATCAGAGCCCAGGAAGGCTGGCTCATTAGCCGGAGTCCAGGGAAGGAGGAGGGCAATGGGTATTCATCAGAAAGGGAGGAGGGCAATGGGCATTCATCAGAAGCATCTGGCTGGCTCACTGTCCCAGCCAAAGACACATGGAGCAATCCCATCAGCTGGAATGGTTCACATTCTTTATCACAAGTGCAGGCCTTCCCAGTTCTGTAGGGCCACTTAGGGCTCACATGGTGTAGCTCATCTTTGGATCGGTTGGTAGCTCATAGCTGATTTCTGGATGCCGTTGAGCAGCCAAGCAGGACTCTGCAGACACAGATACACACTAGGGATAGAAAATAAAGTTAAGGAATTTAAAGAAAAACCTTAAATTTGGAGATGTCGCTTTCAGAACAGGCATCAGGCAGAGATATTTATTTGGAGACCATTTGCTCTGTGACAGATAGGAGCAAGTTGGGGACTCCCTGAAGCATATATGAATCTTTAGCAAAAAAGATAAAAGTTTTAGTAACATCAGCATTTCCCGTGCTTGCAATACGGACTGAAATCCATGTTGTAGAAGAAGCAGCCAACAGGTGTCTGTAGTAGACTTGTGGTTTTGAGTCATAACACAAGTTTTGGTTTTGGGTTAAAAAGTGTAAACATTTTTTTCTATATCCAGAGGACTGGATATAGATAGGACAGAGATGATTTTAGAATTATGAGAAGTACCTTCAAATCTATATTTAGAAGACAGTCAAAGGTAATTAAAATCTTGAGCTTGTGACTGATAATAGTAGTCAGCGCTTTGCCAGATTATCAGAACGCCATCGATCGATGTTAAAACTTGGAAATCTTAGTGTAACAACAGCATAGAGTAACACATTTATATCTCAAATCATTTTTAGAGCTTCGTAATTTATTTAAGTTTTCATATCCTCAGAACTTTATATAATTTGTATTACTTTAGAATAGTTTTCTTAGACTCTCAGAATCTACATAAATTTAAAACCCTTTTTATTCCAACCATTCCACAGGATACGCAGGTAGTTCATTACTGAAAGTCCCTTTAATGAGAGGAACAGTAAAGAGTTACATCTGAAACCTGTCTATCCGTTACCATGAAGCCTGTTTGCAAGGCCAACCTTACTGTCTGTTGAATTCTGCCTGTCTCATCAGGAGACCCAATGGCTCTAGAAAGGCTGGATTCTTATATATGACATGCAGTCACCAGGCAGTCACCAGGCAGTCACCAGGCAGCTGTTGTTTAATGAAGAACATTTATTAAACATGATCATCAGAGATCTGAGAAGGATAAATTACAGCAGGGAGTACAATCCTAATGGCCTCTATATCAGTACAATGACAGAGACTTACTGTCGCCTGGACAGTTACCTAGGCTCCAGGGCTAGTTTTGGTAAAGGCAGAAGCCAGTCTTCGACTATGACACAGATCAACACTGCAGCTTCAGCTGCTGCCTAGGAGACCCTAAGTCTTTGGCCACCAGACCTGGAAAGTCTGAGAGTTTTTCCCGTGGCTGAGAAACTTGGGAAAATTTTGACTTAGGCAGAGCAGAGCAGTCAACACAATAGTGTCCACAGTTTGTGCAAGGCCTTGGCAACAGGTAAGGCTTTGGGGCAGCTTTTCCCAGTAGTTAGTGTCATCTCAATACAGGATTGTCCCCAGGTGTCTTCTTTGGAGACCTTAGGGTTGCCGCTAGGATCTGGCATGTCTGTCTATTATACGAACCTTTTCCCATTAAACATTTTAAATGCCATATTCAGCAGATCTCTGACAGGTTTTGAGAGCAGTCTATTAAGTATACTAGATTTTAAATAAGCTTTACTTGTTTTTAGTTATTTGCTTTAGGTTTAACCCTGAAAACATACATGGGAGGCTAGATAAGGCTTATTCCTGTAAATAAATTACATTTGCAGCCAGCATGACTGCAGTTCTCAACATATTGAAGAAGTTTGTCAATTACTATGTGACTACCAACCTGAATGCATTAACTTTCTTTTGTATAGCAAGTTAATGATTTTTATAAGATTAAGATTCAAACTTAATTCTAAATTGATTAGCATTTTTGTTTCACCAGTATCCCTTAGAAACACCAAACTTGTAGTGCATGGTCTACACTGGGTGTGCTGTAGGCCCAGTAGAATTAAACTGGAAACACAGTAGCCATTGGTATTCAGCTACATCCAGCAGTAAGAGCCAGTCCTTAGGGATGCATAGCTTGCTACCAATAGCCCGCATGCCAGCACCCGCACAGGGATCCTCTGGCCTTTCATCCTCTCCTATAGTCCTGCAGAGGCAGCAACAGGCTTGTGTACCTCACCAAAGCAAGCGTCTTCGTTTTGAGGCAAGACAGGCTTTCAGATGCTGTCTTTGTGCTAGAGTTCCCCACAAGGGCAGAATTTAATGGGATTCTTTTAGGCTTAGTTCTCTATGTAAAGTGTACGCTAGGACTGACAAAATTACTAGAAGACCTTTTGCTTATTTCAAATGGCAGCGACTCTAGTTTGAGAAATGCAAACACAATGAATGTGAAGACATTTAAGAATGAACATCGACGTGGGTATCTCTTTACATTTCTAATCAGTACTGATTCAGGTGTCCATTGAGTGATGTATCTCTTAAATGTTGGGGGGAGTGACGTGTCAGAACCAGTTATCTGGCTTCTGTTTTGTCCATAGCTTAGATTTGTTCCGTTGTCAAAACTGTCCCCCGCCTCCCCCAAATGGTGTGACACATACTCATGCATAAACTGTTAAAATGAGCATCTTTGTATCTGTATTGTTTTCAACATTGCCAAGGTGCTATGGGAAATTAAAAGTACAAAATTAGAAAAAAATAAAATTATTGAAAAACAAACAAACAAAAACAAACAAACAAACAAACAAAAGAATGAACATCGAAATCGTCATTTCCCCTCTCCGCTGCTTTTGGTTTGGTCTGTCATACTCCATCTTCCTTCTGGTTGGCTTCAGAGCCCCTTTTAGCCGTGTTCATCAGTTCCTGTGGCTTAGGAGCCGTGTGCCTCAGGTCCTGGGGCTCAGGAGCCTGCTTCTAGGAGGACCTTCTCAAGTAGCCATTAGCTCTTCACCTGATGAAATCTGCACACATATTTGTTGATATCTGAGGCTACCTAGAAATCATTTTATGTAACATTCCAGCAATGTCTGCTGTAAAAAGGCCTTTTTTTTTTTCATAAAAATAATAAAGAGGAAGTAACCCATGGGCTGGAGGAGAATCTTGCTAGGCATAGTGACAGACTTCAGCTGGGCCTGTGTGTTTCACCAAAGGCAAATACCTCATGTATCTTTGTGCATATGGCTGTGGCCTAAGTCTTTAGGTTTTTTAAATCTTTTATTTAGAACAATATAGATTTTTGCCATCTTTGTCTGTCTAAAACCCTGTCCAGATCCTATCTCATGACATTAAACCTCAGCTGATCCTTCTCAATTATATTTTAATCAGAAGAATCAACTAGGGATGCTGGTCCCTGCTAGTGACTGTCGGGTGGCATCAAAATCAATCTCTCTCTCCCTTTCTCTCTCTCTCTCTCTCTCTCTCTCTCTCTCTCTCTCTCTCTGTGTGTGTGTGTGTGTGTGTGTGTGTGTCTCTTTCTCTCTCTGAGACAGGGTTTCTCTGTGTAGCCCTAGTTGTCCTGGAATTCACTCTGCAGACCAAGCTGGCCTTGAACTCAGGGACCTGCCTGCCTCTGCTTCCTGAGTGCTGGGGTATGCTACTACTGCCTCCCTGCCTGAGATGGTTTCTTTTATCTCCTTTCTTATTTAGTTTTGCTTTTGGTGGCGTTTTTATCTTGACTTTTAAAATGGAATTCTGTAGGCTTAAAATTTTCACACCCTCCTTTTAATAAAAAGTTCTTAAATGTTTTAACTTCCCTTCTAGCCCACCACCCAGCTGAGGTAGTGGAAAAGAAAAGTTATTAGGATGCAGGAGAAGTGGACCTGTCTAGAAATTGTTCTTTGGAGCGATTTCAATATCCAATTGTCAGGATACTAGGAGTCCAGTTTGTTAGAGTTGGAATAGCAAACAGGGATCAACAGCAGTGGCACGACCTAGCAGAAACCACCAGGCCTCTACCTGATTGGCAAGGGTCAGCGAGAGTGACCAGGACCAACAAAGACAACAGGAAAAGTTCTCAGCTGTGCCTAAAGATCAGCGAAGACATGAGACCAAGAAGCATTGTAAAGCTAGCTACGCAAACAAGCCCAGCCTCCATCACTGTCCATGGAGCCCTATTTATACTCCCTCCACACATCACATGTCCTCCACTGCCTTGCCTCACCACCTGTCTTACCTCAACACATGAGTCTGTCTTAGCAAACTCCATGAGTCTGTATCCGCTGACATCACTTTGCCAATTGGCCCAAGCCCACGGACGTGGCTAGAGGCTGAGGCATGCCACAAGTAAGGCAGACCAATACATGTGTGTCACCCCCTCACCCCCGACCCCGCACACATATGTAGCAGATATACAGCTTCATTTTGATGTGGGTCCCCCAACAACTCAAGCAGGGGCTGTCCCTGACTCTGTTGCCTGCCTGTGGGTCCCATTCCCCTAACTGAGCCGCCTTGTCTGGCCTCAGTGGGAGAGGATGTGCCTGGTCCTGAAGTGACTTGAGGTACCAGGGTGGCTTAGTACCCAGAGAGGACCCCCTCCTCCTCAGAGGTGAAGGAGATGGGGTAAGGGCCATGTGAGGGGACTGAGATCAAGATGTAAAGTGAATAAATAAACACATTAAAAAATGTTTTAACTTAACTTTTTGTTATAAGCTTAGAGTTAACCTTTTGTTATAGACCATAAATCTTTATGCATACCCAGTATGTTTACAAATCTTGAGGTACAGAGAGTTCACATAATAGTTTATAACTCTTAAGATAAAGTTTATATTTTAGCAAAAGTCTTAGAAAGTTAAATAAAACAAAGTCTTTTTGTTTCTGTTTTATTTTGCTACCTTTTTTCTGTCCTAAAACCTATCATAGGACAGACAGAAAACTTTTAAATAAGCATGCTTGGTCTAGAGAATATGGAGCCATAACCTAACACCAAAGCCAACTTTTCAATAAATCAGGACAACATAAAACAATATTTCAATATTCTCCATATCTAAAGGATATCTGCATCCCTAATAAATTGAATTCAGTGACCAGGGGGAAGGACTAGAGCAAGCTGCTATGGTTTTCCTTGGACACTTTGCTTCATCCTGCACCCAGTATAGGCCAAGGGAAAACAAAGCCTGAGTCTATGAAAGATTTGGGGAGCTGGGGCCTGTCGGGACCCTGCAGCAGCATATTTAAAGAGACAGACACAGCAAAAGCCACAACCCGTAAACATAGAACACAGAAGTCAGAAGAGACTGGTCAAAAACAAAACCTACAGTGAACACCTTTATTCATATATTCAACTTAGCTTGACCAATTTCCATTTTGGTTCCTAGCAGTCGAGAACCAGGCAGGCAAAGTGACTCTTCCCTAGCTCCCTGGGCCAGAGACAAGCAAAACCAAACAAAACACAGGGAACCAAGAACCGGACACCAAAAACCCAAATGGGCAGTGCAAGGACTTGCTAATGCCAAGGACAGGAATACACAGACCTCCTCAGGTACCTCTCTGTCCTCCAGATGGGATCCAACCAGAAGCAGTACCAAATGTCATATAAGGAGACGCCTTCTCTGACTTACTGATGGAGGCCTCCTCAGACAGGTGCCTGCTGGTTTCTTTTTAGTGCAGCAGTTTGCTCCAACAAGCCACCAAACTGAAAGCATGCTTCAGAGCCCTGGAGCACCTGCAGGACGCTCACCACCCAGACAGAAGACAGCATTCCCATCTACAGCCCAGAGTGAAGGCCGGCTTCAGAAGTTGGGTTGGGGTCTTGTTGAGGCTACCAACTGCTAATCCACCAAACAAGACTAAAGACCAATACTCAAATTCTTTGGTCAAGTTAAGCGAACTTCATTTTCTATCAGACAAGGCTAGCTCCCTATAGTAGGGTTTGAGGAAATAGCATTGAACATAGGAAAAAGTAGGAGCCTTTTACACACCTCCACCCCCCAAAAATACCCTGAAAGACTAGAGGGTTTTTCAAGGGTTGGAGGATTTCCAGAGAAATCTTGGTTACATAGGAACCTAGCTGAAACCTCCAAATCATTTGACAGAACATCTTATCAGGATGGAGGTCAGGATATAGGGTATGTATGGAACGTGTCAAATTCCAGAAGATGGGTCAAGACCTGGTTAAATCCAAGCTTTACAGAAGACAGGAATGAACTTATTTTGACCTTGTAATAGATGGCTTTTAATGTTAAGCTGGAGTCAGGTTGGTCCATCAGAGGATATCGAAGCCTACAGAGAGTGTGCACCTTACATGTGCACCATCTAATGGCTCCAGGAAGCTTGGTGAGCATCGTTGTTGCTGGCTGAGATGTGTGTACTTGAAAACAAGGAGTACAGCGGAGGAAAGATGGCTCCTATCCAGAAGATGAAAAACGCACACTGTCTCTCACACGGCATGAAGTGGACTTTTACACTGACTTTTCCTCATACTGAGGTTTGTATATGACACTGTATTTGAGGTGTTTCTTTTTTCACTCCATGTCAGTGTTCAAGTGTTGTTTTCTCTGTCTTATAAATATCGATGCACTACACACAAAGACTCTACTGTGCTTTTGCAGGAAAGACCTTTTGGGCCTCCGTATTTGGAAGAACTACATTATTTTCCAGTCATGATTATTAGGACTCTTCAGAATTCAAAAAGCCGAAGCCAGGGCTCAGGACACAGCTTAGTGACTGAACACCTGCCTAACGTGTGCATGGCCTTGGGTTGGGTTCCTCAGACCCACGGGGAAACAGGAGTGGGGGCGGGGAGGAGAGAGGAAAGAAGAAAGTCAGAGAAAAGGATGGGAAGGAAAGGGAAGAGAACAGAGGACAGGACAGGACAAAAACAGGACAGAGACAGTATGCAGCATTTATGTATGCCTCTGTGAATCTGGTATCTCTCTCTGTGTGTATAAATATATATGATAGTCCCGAGGATTGAACCCAGCACTTTTATCAAAACAGACAAGTACCCTGCCTCTGAACAACATCTCCAGTCCTGTATCTAAAGGCTTCAGGTGCTTGGTGGGCATCAGTGCTTCTGGCTGAGATGTGAGTTTTTCTGAGTGCTATTGCTGGTGAAATTAACAATATGGTATCCCTCTAGTGTCCACTATCCCATGAAGGCATGTGAGGGTTTACGAAGGCTCTGCAGGTTTAGTCTTCCCGACATTGCAGTTGAAAACGGTTTGTCTTTTTTTTTTTTTTTTTTTTTTTTTTTTTTTTTTAGACGAAGTACATGATTTTATTATGAGGAGGACATGCTTATGTATGCCACAGTACACATGTTGAGGTCAGAAGAGGACCTATGGGAGTCTGTTCTCTCCTTCTACAAGGTGAGTTTTTGGGATCAAACTCAGGCTGTCAGGAGTAGCAGCAGGTACCTTTACGTGCTGTGACATCTTGCCTGGCCTCAGATTATTAGTGAATATTTGGTTTCAAACCTGGGCCTGAGGTGCGTATTTTACACATCAAAGCAGACCCGGCCTCCAGGTTCTCCCAGCACCCCTCAGTCCCTACCTGGCATACCCTGCCCCCAACCCTGAACTTTCCAGCCCAGCGGCTGGGCTCCCCTTCCCTCAGAGGCTCTTCCCTGTATGATCCAGGCATTTTCACCAGCTCTCTTTTCCTTCTCTCCTTTTCTCTCTTTCTCCACATCCCTGTCCCCACCATGGTGACTTCACTGGCCTTGGTCATTGGGGTCAGTGAACTTGCCAAGAGCAGTTTCTCAATAAACCTGCCTTTAATATATTGTAATCTGGCTTGAACTGGCTCATTTCACCACCGGAGAAATGACCTATCAGAGAGGAGGGTTGGGTCAGGGGAGGGGGGTAAATGCTGAGGTGCATGCTGGGGAAGAGCGGGGGCCGGGGGGAATAACTCTGGAGTCAATTCTCTCCATCCAGCTTGCTATAGATCTCTGGACTAAACTCAGGAGGCCAGGTCTGCCCTCTAAGCCATCTCAGCCCCTCTCTATGAATTTGGAAGCCATGTCTGTTACTTGGGCTAGTTGTCTCCTCCCAGGTATGTGCACCGTGGGTCCCGTCTTTGTTTATGCTGCTCTTCCTGTAGCTGTTCTAGAATCTCCTTCAGTGACAAGGTTTTCAATTTTAATCCAGTCAAATATGTGACTTTTTAAAAACCACTTATGGTTTATTCCTTTGCTGACTTGTAAGTAATCTGCTATCTTGAAGTCATATAAAAAAAACTATCTATATCTATCTATCTATCTATCTATCTATCTATCTATCTATCTATCTATTTTGACTGGTTCTCACTACGTAGCCCTGGCTATCCTGGAGCTCTATGTAGATCAGGTTGGCCTCAAACTCACAGAGGCCCACCTGCCTCTGCCTCCTGAGTGCTGGCATTAAAGGTGTGTGCCACTATGCCCAGCTCACATAAATGCTTATATTTTTTTTCTAAAAGTTTTATTGTTCAGCTCTTCATATTTAGCTTCTGTTTCACTGGAATGTATTTCTGTGTAAAGCATAAGGTAGGAATCTAATTTTATTTTTCTCCATATGTGAGAGATGGCTGCGTCAGCCTTTCCCCCAACAGGGAATGTCTGCTCTGTCAAATCCCACACCTCCCACACAGCTCAGAGTGCCTCAGTCTGTTCTTAGCTCTGGAGCCTCAGCCGGTTTTCCATTCCAAGTACAGTGGTAAACATTAGCAGTTTGGGAGTGAGTTCTGGAGGGGTAAGGCCACCGCATCTTCCAATAGCCTGTCCTCCCAATTTGTCTTCAGCTGTGGTTTTGTTCTCACTGATGTTTTGAGACAAGGTCTAGCTATGCAGCCCTGGTTGACCTGGTTAAAGATGGAGCTGCCCTTGCACCCGAACTGCTCCTTCCTCTGCCTGGGATGAAAGGCACTCACCCCCAAACACATGTAAAGAGGTTTTAGCTCTTGGAGCTCAAAAGGTTAAGAAGTATCTCTCTATCTGGGATGGCCAATACAAGATGTAGAATCACAAAGGCAGCAAGCCTCTGGCTATGCCTGTGAGGGTTATCTAGCTTAGGTTAATGGAAGTGGGAAGATCCACCCTGAAGGTAGGCAAACAATTCCTGGGTTTGGGTCCTGGACTCCAAGAGGGAAAAAAACTAGAAAGCACTATAAATGCCTGAAAATTTCAAAGCACAATTTAAAAAAAAAAAATAAGGAGAGGGACCTGCTGAGATTAAGGGTGCTAGAAGTTACGGGTGTTGTTTACTCTTCCTGAGGGATCTGAGCTCAGTTCCCAGCACCCAGGTTGGAGGCCAAGGGGGAGGCTCAGGACCACCTGAAACTCTAGGGAATCCGACGCCCTTTCCTCGTCTCTTTGGGAACCTGTATGCATGTGGCACCTGTGCGCGTGCGCGCACGCGCACACACACACTGCACACATGCACACACACATGTACAAATAAATAAATAGGAGAAAGGAAGCTGAACACCCACAATCACCGCTGCCTGCTTATGGACTGTAGCGTAACATGGCGGCTGCCTCTGCCGGGACTGCCCAGCCACTGTGGAATGTACCTTCTGACTGTGAGACTCACCCTTTGCTGATGTAAAGGATCATGGTGTTTTATCACAGCAACAGGAAATGAGGCGCCTCTTTCTCCTCAAACACCCCTGGGATAGAGTACTAGCTTGCTGCGGAGGCCTGAGGTAAGAAGAGGCGAGAACCTGCTCTGGAAAGGCCTCGGAACCTTCAGCGGTAGCAGCTCGATCTGGAGCCACTGATAAATTAGGAACTGCTCATGTCAAACGTCTCAGCAGTGTAAGCTGCACTGTTGTCCTCTGTTACATCCTGAGGCCTCTGTCACTCAGGTCCCGCTCCCTGTCCTATCTGGCCCTAGTACATCCCTACAGCTAAGCCTTGATTTCCACCGTTCCTTCAGATGTCTCCCCCAGAACATACACAAAGAGATCCTTGAGGGAGCAGGAACCAGAAGCGCAGTAGCAAAAACCAACATCACCTGCAATCTACTGTTTATTACCTGTGAGACCCAGTCTCCTTGTTCCAAGGATATCTCCATTTGTAAAATGGAGGAATGCATGTAAATAAGAACGTTTGGGCTCTTCATCCATATAGAGGCAAGGGATACATTGTAAGTGTTCCCAACTACATCCTAGAATCAGTCTCTCTTGTCCTCAAGCTTGAGTGTAGATCCTGGGAGTATTAAGCATCCACCGATACTGGTCCAGCGAATACAGGTTAGTCAGCTCCAGGAGCTCCAGTCTGAGAAAACCTTTTGGGTTTATGTCAGCTCATGAGAAGCCTAACCTTCAGGATGAGCCATAGACAAGAAGAGCAAATCAAAGAACATACGATAAAAAGCGGGCTTCCAGGAGTCGGTGTAGACGGCCCAAGAACAAAGGAGGCATGAAGGCCCACTGGTCAACTGAAACCATGAGCAGAGACCGATAACCCAGGAGCAAGACCGAGTTGGGTCTGAGGCTGGAGGTTGTAAGCATCCTGTCTCTCCCAGGCAAATCTGTGTCCTAGGAGGAGGACATGGGCAGGCAAGGTGAGGCAGTGCGCTCAGGAACAGGCCAACACTCACAGCATCCCATTCCTTCCCTGGAACTACCTCCCCTAAGGTCTGCCTCACAGGGGTAAGCAGTCCGTATCCGGACGGAACCACATCTTCAGTGCTAGGACCCTGGAAGGTGCATGTGGTCTTAGATGGTGCAGGTAGTCACAGTTAGCAGAGTGAATGCTAGTCCTCTAGAAGGCTGGGGAGCCCAGACACATTCTGGAAGAGATGTGTGACTGGCTACAGTAAGGAAGCTCCCACTTCCGTCATGATTGGAAATACCTCAGAAGACAGGTCAGGGATGGGCACCAACCACAACTTAGTATTCATCCTGGCAAGATCACCAGAGTTCTCCAAGCAGGATGGTTTTAGAAACAGGGGCCAGGCTGGTATGGGGAGGGATTGGGGGTTGGGCAGAACCTAGCAGTTCTGCCTAGAGTTCCTGAGGAACTTGCATCACCCATTTGGATTTCAAGAGCCAGTGGGGAAGGAAGCAATGGTGACACAAGGAGGGGAGGTTAGGGTCACTCAGAGGCTCTGGCCCAGCTCTCTTCCACACAGACTATGTTAGCAGCATTGATCCTAGGCCTCCAGAGTCCTTCTCCATTGCACTTTCAGTCACCTTCCTTGAAGACAGTGTGTCCTCCGCCGTCTGAGGCCGTCTTAGCTGTGGGAAGTTGCTCCTCCACAGGGACAGTAGTGTTGTGCCTACATGCTCGCTGCCCTGGGAGCTCCGCCCTCAGTTCCTGGTCTCTACCTCTTGGGTATCTGACTTGGAAGAACCGAGTCTGTTTCTAGAGATGCTGGCATATTCCACAGACAGAAGCGGGTCAGGAGATGGCTTTGGGTAGGGCTGGGTGTTGCTATAGATGGAGTCCTGAGGGTTCACCTGGTTTAGATGGATGAGTGAGGCATAGCAGATGTTTTCAGCGTCCTCATTGGAGAGGACCTGCTGATCGAAGCTCTGAAAAACCAAAGAAAACACATGTTTGTTGAAAGAATAGCAGCTGGAGCGGCCAGTGGCCTATGTGGAACCAGAACTGGGTGGAGGGACACAGGCAGAGTTTAAAATGTTGAACATGGGCTGGAGAGATCACTGGGTGGTTGAAAGCATTGGTTATGCTTCCAGAGGACCTGGGTTTGGTTCCCGGCACCCTTATGGGAGTGTCTGTTAACTCTAGTTCCAGGAGATTTGACTCCCTTTTCCAGGCACCTCAGGCACTGCAGACACTTGATGTACATACATACGTACATGTCGGCAAAACACTCATACAGACCAAATAAATAAATATTTTCTTAAAAAAGAGATGAGATGTGACATCGGGCCCGTAGAGCCTCTGGGAAGGGGTACCTGGGAAAGTCGCCTTCCCTGTCACTAAGCTGAGAAGCAGTAGCCTCCCCCAGGCTCCAATTCCAAATGGCTGGCAGGCCTAGATCCAGATCCATGAAAACAAAGGCCCCGTGGGTGGGGACTAAGGAGCTACTGATTTGCATATTTTTCAATGCTAACACAGAATACAGGGTCTTGCGTGTACCTGTGCATGGCAAAGACTCTCCCACTGAGCTACAACCTTGGCCTTGTGTTTTTGAGACTGGGTCTCATTATGTTGCCCAGGCTGGCTTGAAATTGGAGAGCACCCTGACTCAGCCTCATAAAGGTTGGTACCAACATTTCCTGTGAATGCACCCTCCACACTTGCTCCTGGATACTTGCTCACACGTACTCTGAGATGAACACGAAATGAGACTATGTGTTTAGAGTCCAGGTGTTTTGCTGCTCCTATTGCTCTTCAAGAACCATTTAAACAAGTTCTCTAGGGTAATCGTATGCACATTCAAGCTTGAGTAGGGCTGAGTTAGACAGGGACTTGTTGGGTGTGCATTTCATGGTGACTCTAGCGTTCTACAAACAGCTGAGTTAGATGACCTTGGAGCCTTCTAATTCTATGGATCTCACATCTGTAGGTGAGATAGAATTGCCTGAACCACCTAGTTCTCAGAAGGACTTAGAGAGCCATGGATCATCACGTGTTTTCCTGCACTGATTGGACCAATGGCAGCCACTCTGTAGTTTGGCTGGGGACCTAAGACACAGGAAAAGCTGTTTCGTATTTGAGGTGATAGCCAACGGCTCTACCAATCTCTCTCTCTCTCTTCTGTCTCTTTCTTTTTCTTTGATCTCTATCTTTCTCTGTCTCTCTTTCTCTGACTCTGTCTCTGTCTCTGTCTCTCTGTCTCTCTGTCTCTCTGTCTCTGTCTCTGTCTCTGTCTCTGTCTCTCTCTCTCTCTCTCTCTCTCTCTCTCTCTCTCTTGTTTGAGTTCGGGGAACATGAGGAGAAGAAACGCATAAAGAGGAAACACACAAACAGGTCATGAGTACATGAGCAGTCATGAGTGTTTCTCACAACTTAGAGTAAATAGAAACTGAATGCAAGCTAAAGTTCACAGCAACAGACGTACACCAGAAAGCCAGGGTTCCCTAAGTCCTGGGGGAGAATCATTTTTACTTACAGTGGTCTCCTCCTTCTGGCCTGAAAAGTCTTCATAGATAGGGTGACATTGATTCTGAACTGTGAGGAAACCAGCAAGGTTAGTGGAAGGACTTTCCATGTACCAACTTACCCACTTCCCACGACAATCACAGGCTGGGCCAAGGGATCCCAATGGAAAAGAGACCATGCCTGGCCAAAGGATAGTTTCCGCATAGGGAACTCCCAAGTACCCAGCACTGAGTAGTGTTTAGGGATTCTAAGAAGCCAGATAGCCTGGCTGCCTGTGTTTAATCTGAACAAACCCACTCAACTTTCTGATCAATTTCAGGACACTCCCTGTAGATTCCAGATTTAAACATCAGATTTAACTATAATCTGTTCACCAATGGGGTTATCGGTAGTAAGAGGTTGGATTTCAGGTTTCTTGTGTCCCGAGCCCTCAGTGTGAAGAGCAGCATTTCCTGTGAACACACCCTCCCACACTGCTCTTGGATGCTAACTTACAAGCACTCTGAGATGAGACTGTGTTCAGAGTCCAGGCATTTTGCTTCTCCTATTTTGTCTTCTAAAAAACATCAACAGCTACCCACTAAACTGAGCGCACAACACTTAGAAAATATGCATAGAGACTTTCAAATGTTTCTCCTCTCTAAGGATTTTTGTTATTTGAGCTTGAAAAGAATAGTGTTCACAAGCTCCAGGAGTATTCTGATTCACTCACACATTTAATCTTGTCCACAGAACTATCTGGCAAGAGCAGTTACAAGCTACCTACTTGGCAAAAATATAGGGTATGACCTACTGACCTACTATTCTTACCCATGTTCCTCATGTTGCACATTATATCCTTTTAGTCATTTATTTTACATATTTGCTACTTTGTATTTTTGACCTACATACTTCTCTGCACTTCCTTCATATTGAGAAAAACAAAATTTAAAGATTGATAATGATATCATATACCATTTTCAATATCATTAACCAGAAAGTTCTTTATGTAAACTTATTAACAAGTTGCTAATCATAAAGTTGAAAAAAGTGGGGACTGGAGAGATGTATCAGTAGTTAAGAGCATATATTGTTCTTCAAGATAACCCAGGTTTGATGCTTAACACCCACGAGGTGGCTCCTAACTCTCCGTAACTCTAATTCCAGGGGATCTGATAAGCATCAGGCACACACATGGTGCCCAGAAATATGTGCGAGCCAAACCTCCATTCCCACAATATAAAACAATAAAAAATTAAGATGAGAAAAAGCTATGATCCAAAATCCTAGCACACCTTGTCTTAAGCAAATGGATAGGGAGTTGAGGTGCCCTAGGTAAGCCGACCTGAATGCTGAGTGGGACTGGTGTGTCATCATCCCCATGCTGCCCACGCCCCCTGACCTCTGGCCTGCCACCTTGCAATGGGCAAGCAAGCCACTTGGACACTTTGCCTTTTAGGTCAGTTTCCTTGTTGCCAAGACAAACAGGATGAGCTCACCATTCTGGGCCTTCCCTCGAGCTTTCCTCAGGTACAGGACCAGAAGGATGACCAGTCCAAGCAGTAGCAGAATAGCCACAACCGCCCCAGCAATGATGGCCTTCCACATCGGGTTATCCAGAGAGCTTCAGAACAAGGATTAGCCAGGTAAGGAGAGTCAGAGCCCAACTCTTGCCAGAAACCCTTCCTTCCCCAGGCTTGCAGTTCCCACAGGTTCTCCTCCAACCTCCGCTTCTGAGGACCCCTGCTCAGCTGGGCAAGGGACCACTTTCATATGCAGGGAACCTGTCTCCTAAGTCCTTCAGTCTCCAGTATAGGGTAATATCGATAATGTCACAAGCATTGTTCTTTTTCCTGTTCCCATTGTTCCTGTCACTTAGCTTCCTTTGGGACTCTGGACTTACTAGCTCCAGCCTCTTTCTTTCAGGGGTCCTTGTCCCCATCTTGCAGCTTTACCTCAGATCTTCTCTGTGAGACAGTCAGCTCCCAGGAGAACCAGGGGACCTGACAAACAGCTTTGCCAGCTAAGTGCATTTCAATATGTCCTACTTTGGGTCTAAAGAAGGACCTGGAGGTAGACAAGACCTTCCACATCTGGTTGTCTTGGAGTAGCCTCTAGGGGAGGGGTCTGAGTGGCCAGGCCATAGAGAACAAGGAAGTGTATTCAGGAAGCTGAAGCATGAAGGCCAAAACTTAAGGTCAGTTTACAGGCCAGCTTGGGTTACTTAGTGAGATCTCAATCTCAAAATCAAAAGGGGAAAGCTGAGCATGCAGTACAGTCATAAAACTCCTGCCCTGGAAATGTGAGGTCTCAGATTCAATCTGCATCATAGAAGATAAGTAGAAGATAGAAAGATAGATAGATAGACAGATAGATAGATACATAGATACATAGATACATAAATACACAGATAGATACATAGATACATAGATAGATACATAGATACATAGATAGATACATAGATACATACATAGATACATAGATACATAGATACATATATGGGTAGATCAATCGATGGATGATAGATAGATAGATAGATAGATAGATAGATACATAGATACATAGATGCATAGATGGATAGATACATAGATAGATACATAGATAGATACATAGATAGATAGATAGATAGATAGATAGATAGATAGATAGATAGATACATACATACATACATACATACATACATACATACATACATAGACACATAGATAGATAGATACATAGATAGATAGATAGATAGATACATACATACATGCATACATACATACATACATACATACATACATAGACAGATACATAGACAGATACATAGATAGATGCATAGACAGATACATACATAGATACATACATACATAGATATGTAGATACAAAGATACATACATACATACATAGATATATAGATAAAAAGACAAGTATGAAAATACTATTGTGATTTTGTTTCACAGATGAGAAAACTGAGCCTATATAAAATGATCAGACATGCCAGGCATTGGTGCTGCACGCTTTTAGTCCCAGCACTTGGGAGGCAGAGGCAGGCAGATTTCTGAGTTTAAGGCCAGCCTGGTCTATAGAGTGAGTCCAGGACAGCCAGGGCTCCACAGAGAAACCCTGTCTCAAAAAAGAAAAACTAAAAAAAAAAAAAAAAATCAGAAATGACTATCTGACTCCATCCATCCTGTGAGCGTTGGCATCTATTAGAGTGACAGTTAGTTGGAGAACTATAGTTTCCTAATTATAACTATAGAATGGAAGGAAACCCAAGATGGGGGACAGGCCAGGGAGCTTGTAGTACCTACCTGTCAGTGACAGGGCTGTAAGTAGAGGCCGGGGCTGTTGTCATCCAGGTGGTTGTGGGGTGGTTTGAAGCTGTAAGAGACCACAGTGAGTACAGCATTTTTCTTTTTGCCTCCCCAAGCCCCTACTCTCCAGCCCCGGAAAAGAAGGAACCCATTCATGGCCATGGAGGCAGCAAACAAGAACTCAGGGTAGCACCATCCACTCTTGCTGCACAGAAAGGCAGTGCTGGGCTGTGAATGTGGCAGGAGTTACCTCCCAAGAGAAAGCAGGGTAGCACCATCCACTCTCGCTGCACAGAAAGGCAATGCTGGGCTGTGAATGGGGCAGGAGTTACCTCCCAAGAGAAAGCACAGCACAGTTACTGTAAAAGAGGCCTCTCGTGTTCCAGGGCCTCTTCTGTTTCCTGTGTTCCCTCATTTTATGATTTTTAGTATTTTTAGTTATGTGCATGTGGAGAGATGATATGTACAGGTGAGTACAGTCCCTATGGTGACCAGATGCCCTGGAGCTGGAGTTACAGGCTTCAATGAGCTACCCGACAAGGATCCTGGGAATCAAACTCAGGTCCTCTGTCAGAGCAGTAAGCACCTTAACCACTGAGCCATGTGACCAGCCCCTGGTGTTCTTTTGTACAATGTGTCTTTATACACATGTACCTGCATGTTTGTGTGTGTGCAGGTGCACACGTGTGCGTGTGTACATGTGCTTGTGGAGGCTAAAGGATATTTTTAGCTGTCTTGACTCAAGTGTAATCCACTTCATTTTTATTTTATTTAATTTTTGAGACTGTGTTTCTCACTAGCCTGGACCTTGCCAGTGAGCCTGGAGGATCATCCTGCCTCCACCTCTCCAGTGAGCCTGGAGGATCATCCTGCCTCCAC
>NW_022196909.1:63007611-63009173 GCF_008632895.1 Mastomys coucha | reverse complement strand
GATCATCCTGCCTCCACCTCTCCAGTGAGCCTGGAGGATCATCCTGCCTCCACCTCTCCAGTGAGCCTCGAGGATCGTCCTGCCCCCACCTCTCCAGTGAGCCTCGAGGATCGTCCTGCCTCCACCTCTCCAGTGCTGAGATTACAGACACAAGCCTCTGTGACTAGCCTTTTCTTTAATGTACTTTTGGGGAAATGAATTAGGGTCCTTAGACTTGCATAGTTTCTCAGATACTTGTTGCGTTGCTATGATAAGACACCCTGTCCAAAGCAACGGTGAGAGAAAGTGTAGAGTTCAGAGTCCAGTCCATCACAGCAAGTCTACAGAAGTCAAGGCTATGGGAGCTTGAAACAGCTGGTTACAAGTGTATCCATCCAGTGTCAAGGAGCAGAGAGCAATGAATGCACTCAGCTCACATCCTCTTTTTTTCTTTTTTTAATTTCATCCCATACCCCAAGCTTAGGGAATGGTGCTGCCCACCTTTAAGATGTGCCTTTCCACCTCAAGCTAAGATAATCTTTCACAGCTGTTCTGAGAAGCTTGTCTCCCTGATCATTCTAGGTTCTGACACTTTGACAACTAAAGTTAACCATCACACATGGCAAGCACTTTATTGTCTGGATCATCTCCCAAGTCCTGTGTCCACTATATTTGAACATGTAGAAAACTCAACACCTACTGCCTCCTCTACATGAGATGTGCCTGGGCCAAAACTTTCAGAAAAATCATCTCCAGGCACCCACTGAACAAAAGTGCAGGACATGTGCTACAGCAGGGAAAGCCCTGGGACTGGGGTTGTGAACCTATGAACCTCAGGTTCAAATACGGAAAGCCCTAAGCTACTGCGGTCTTCAGCATGAAGTCCACGGAAGACTCAAGATCGGCAGCAGTAGCCTCTGGAGCACTGCCTGAGAGCTCAAAGTCTCTCACTTGTCAAGGGCAGAACCCAGAAGAGAACTCCTATCTGCCCACCTCCCCAACTAAGTCTCAAGTCGGTAACCCTTTCTACCTGTGTCTTCTGAGTCCACATCTCTCGGTGCCCCGCCCACTGACTATGAAATCTCTCCACCACCCCTGCAGAGAAGGTTTCTGATGGGATTACCGGCACAGGATGTTCAGAAATGGAAGGTTGTGAATGCATAGGGGAGCTTTAAGATCCATCCAAAGAAACAGATTTCTGTTAGCAGCAATGCAGCAGAAGTGTTCAGAGAAACCAGTAAGAACCAGCCAGGGGCCAGCAAGCTTGGGGTTCAGCTGGCATCTGGCTTTAACTAGCTGGTGGCCTTGTGGTAGGGATCATTCTTCTCTGTGCTAGTTTTCAGCGACTAGAGCACTGGTTCTCAACCTTCCTAATGCTGTGACACTTTAATACAGTTCCTCATGCTGAGGTGACCCCTGATCACAACATTATTTGGTTACTACTCTGTAACTGTAATTTTGTAACTATTATGAATCATAATATAAATATCTGATATGAGACCCTCCAGAGCCTTCGACCCACAGGTTGAGAGCCTCTCTACTAGTGGAAGCAGTTTCTTGAGTCGTCTCCAACTCTGGAACCT
>NW_022196909.1:62992946-63002034 GCF_008632895.1 Mastomys coucha | reverse complement strand
TACAGGATGAGCTCCCATGTGGGTTCTGGGAACTGAACCTGGGTCCTGGCAGGAGCATGAGCATGCTATGCATGGGCCATCTTTGCAGCCCCTGGTCAGAGTGTGTTAGCCACAGCAGCAGGAGGAACACTCACCCCCCCCCCCTCGGTTCCTAATGAGCATTAGGACAGGAAGGAACTCCAGGGAAGCCTCACAAGAGGTTTGCAGGTCGCACAGTGTTTATGTCACCCATTGTGTCCCCAATCAATCTTCGGAGGCAGGAATTATTGTCCACTTTCATAGGAGAGAGAACTGAGGCACAGACAGCATTAGTGTCACAGACAAGGTCACACAGGAACAGTGGCATCACTGGTCCTTATGCCTGACCTCCCCATCATAAAACAGAGCTGTGGGGGACAATGAAGTGACAATGGAGGTTCAGGGCCAGTATGGATGTGGGACTGTCGAGGCAATGTGAGTTAATCCTCCCTAGTTATCCACTAGGGTGGTGGCTCCATACAGATGCTTGCTAGGCAGAGGTGTGTGTGTGTGTGTGTGTGTGTGTGTGTGTGTGTGTGTGTGTGTGTCCATCCTTCTAGTACTTGTTTTGTCAATTGTTCAGTCTAATCTTCCCTCTTCTGCTCTCTTCTGGAAACAGAGAAGAGATGCCTTCTCCCTTCTGTCTCCTGACTTTACAACTTTGCCCCTTCCTCTTGCCTCAAAGCTATCCTGGACTGCACACCAAGGCCCTAGCTGTGTCACCCTCCTGATTGTGATGTTTGCTGTCCTGTCAGGATGTCCCTGACTCAGGGCTGAGAGTGTAGATGTTGCACTTGGCTCCAGAGTCCTTTCCATGCCATGAACTAGTGGGCATCCCTGCTAGGGAGGCAGTTCAGCCCACAGCCCACAGCCCACAGCCCACAGCCCACAGCTTACAGCACACAGCCTACAGCCTACAGCCCATAGCTCATAGCCCACAGCCTACAGCCCACAGCCTACAGCCCATAGCCCTGCTCTACTCTGGACCAATGATCTAGATATTAGAGGGCAAGTCTGAGCTGCCTGGACTCTCTTCTCCCTCTCACCCCCCTCCTCCCAGTTCTCCTCTTCTGCTTCCTTTCCCTCTCCCCCATCTCCCCACCATACTGTTCCATGTATGTATATATGTGTGTGTGTCTGTGTGCCCAGGCGTCTTCCCATCTTTCTGTCCTAGAATCTGATTCATCATTCTCCCTCCCTGCTCCTCTCTCTCCTGCTGTTTTAAGCAGAGCAGCTCCTTGTGATCTTTTCTCAGAAGTGGCCTTGCTTTGGTCCATGGCCAACTCCAGTGTCTAGAGGAGGGTATCCTCTAGATGAGGCTGCAGACACCCCGTGATTGAGTCTCTGTGCTCCGTCTCTTCCATGAGCTCATCGTTGCGGCATGGGAGCAGGAACTCCAGTGGGAAGCCAGGTTCATTCAGCCTTTGCACTGTCTTTGCACTGGTCTTGGGAGAGTATAGCCCCGTAGCTGAAGGCTTTCACTGGCCTGAAGGGGATGGGAGGCAGGAAACAAGTGGAAACATATGTGACCTGTATGTGCCCAGGACAGAAGGGACCAGCAGCCACAGTCAGAGAACATCAGAAGACATGTGGCCTTTATCAACTCTGGGACCTCCCGCTACCAATTCCTCTGTGGCCCAGGACTTAGTCACTGTTCCTTCTCATCCAAAACAGGACTCTAGAAACCCTGGCTGCCTCGGGGTCTCCTGAGACCTGACTCTTGTCTCCAAATATATAGAGGTGTTTGGAGGGAGCAGAGGGAGCAGAGGGATGCCGAGGACACGGTGAGCCTGGGTGAAGGGAAGGCAGCTCTACTGTCCTCCTGCCCCAGGGCCACTGCCTGGTCTTTGGTCCTCTTCTGGCCTTCTGAGCCCACTGGAAATGGCTTCCCAGCTCACTGAGTTATCTTAGACCAAGCAGGCTTCCACAGCGTCTCTGGTCCTTCGGGAAGGTGTATCCAGGGTTTAACATAGTTGCTGCCCAAGTTGTATCCTACAACACATAGGAAGATGGGATGAAGGGCCATGCCCGGCAGCTCTCGGTACCCCAATACACCTGGGTGACTCTCCCCCTCTCCGGACTCTGCAAGATTCCTTCGTCCCCTTAAGAGACATATAGGGCCATCCATGCCTGGCCACAGGCAGAGATCCCCAGATCTTGACCCTGGAAGGCCAGGGTGGATGTACTCACTTCCCATGTGTCTCTTCTTCCAAAACCCGTAGGCCACAACCAACACCACGGGTGCTGGAAGAAATGTCAACACCACCACCATCGCAGGGATGTAAGCCTCCTGGGACCTGAGGAGGCAGGACAGAAGGGAGGAGTCAGCACCAGGCTCCCCAGCATGGCCACAGCAAGCACAGACCAGGCATACAGCCTCACAGCACACCCATCCAACCCATCCAGGTATCCAGGCAGATGGTCTCTTTCCCTCCCTCTCTCGCTCTGCCTCTCTCCCCCTGTCTGTCTTATTGTCTGTCTGTCTCTCTCTCTGTCTCTCTCTCCCTCTGTCTTTCTCCCCCTCTCTCTCCCTCCTTGTCTGTCTCCCTCTCTGTCTGTCTGTCTCTCTGAGGACCAGATATGGGAAGAGAAAGGAGACATCAGAGTCCCAGGATGTATATCACCAGGCGTCTCCACTTGATACCCTCCCTTCCATTCATCCGTGAAGACAAGGATACTACAAAATGCCTGCTCGGAACTGGAGAGATGAAGAGTTTTGTCTCCACGGTGGCTGAGGAGTCCTCTTGCCTGCTGTCTTCTGCAGCAGAAGCACCCCTTTATGTGTCACTTAGGACCTGCACCCTCCTTTGTCACTGAGCCCTTTATGCTACTCCCTACTGACCAAGAACAGGAATTGGCATGTCACTGTCCCTTGGCCTTGAGTGGGCACCTGACAAGTGCTGCCCGGGAGGATGATGTTCTTGTGTGCACAGCAGAGGCTGCCTTAAGCATGGTTTGCCAGCCCTCTTCCATTCTGTGTCCCCTTGGCCAGGTCCTCCCCTCTCCTCTGCATCCATCGCCCTAACCCTCGTCCCCATTGCTTTCCAACATGACTCTTCCCATCTCCCATAATCCCATTCAGCAATGGGACACTCTGAGTCCCTGGGAGGAGCAACAGAGATGGTTAGAAGGAAGAGTGGCCTCTTTGGATCTGTTGGGCTCTGAGTGATGTGCTGGGGCCACACCTGATAAAATATCACATAACCTGTTGGGGGTTAGTTGGTGGCATGTCCCTGTGGTGGACAAGATGCTACTCTGGTATCTGGACATGGTGGAGGTGGTCACTGGATCAGCAGAGAAGGGTCTTGCATTGCTAGGAGACACGGTTGCTGGCTGGGACTCTGTGCTCCTCTCAGGCTCTGGAACGGTGCCACTGGTGTCAGTGAAACTGTAGTGTGTCATGGGGGTTGGTGCGGTGGTCCCTGAAGCCAAGGCGAGGAGTCCAGATGTGAACACAGTCGCGTCAGATGTGGAAGAAGCATGAGGGTCTGAAATACGGACTTGGCTGGTCATGACAAATTCATCCATGAGGGTGTTGGCAAATTTGTCCTTGAGAGTGTTGGTAAGATGTGTGGGGCGAACGTTTCTCTCAGTAGTGAGGGCTGAGGGACCAGAGAGGGAGAAATATTAGACTAAGCCAGAGGCTTGCATGCGAGGGGCAGGATCCTCAGATGTTGGGACAATGGCAAGAGCCTGCTGCTCTGTGACTCTGGGCTTGGCTCCTGGTTACAGGGCTTGTGTTCTTTTGAGAGTGCCAAGAAAGAGGGGACATGTACGGGAGGGAGACTTTGGAACAATCTCTTTAGCCTCCCCTCTCTGGCTGCTCCCAGAGCACAGCTCCATCTTCCTTCCTAGCTCCCTGTCCTTTTCCAGGCCCTTCTCAATCGCAAACCTCAGAGAGATCCCCTTTTCATATTATATGTGTAATATGTGTGTTCATATGTGTGTGCATGTGCGATAGTACTCGTGTGGAAGTAGAGGACAATTGCAGGAGTTGGCTCTGTTGTTCCATCCTATGGGTCTTGGGGTTTGAACCCGGGTCATTTGGCTTGATAACAGGTGTTTTGACCTACTGGGCCATCTCAGGGCCCTTTTTTTGAGTTTAAGAGATATTTCTACAACATGATGTTGTATAAAGGAAGCTGCCTCATAATCGTCAGATGGGAACTAGAACTGGGGACAGAGAGGGGCCAAGAGTCCAAATTCCAGAGGAAACTGCAAAAAGTCAAACACCTTCCTTAGGGCGCACTAACACACACAGGAACAGATCCTGCCCCTCCAGGGTCTCATCCCAACCCTTTACTGTCAGAAGCAGCTGGGAGTCTGAACGGCATGTGGGAGAGGCAATCAGGAGCTCTTGAATCTTGTGGGAGCAAGAGAGAGAGGCTTCCAGCTCCTCTACTGAGCACAGAAAAGACACTGCAGGGAGGCGTGAGCCATTGCTCTGGACAAGGGAAGCCCGAACACCAATTTGGTGAGGCAAGAGATGGAGGAAGAGGCCAACTATGACTAAGACTCTCGTGGCAAGGACACCAGAGGAACCCTCCAGAGGGGTATTTTGGGAGACACGAGTTTAGACATTCACATCAGAGACTTTCAAAGCATTGGCAAGAAAGGCCTCAGCCAGCAGAGGGGATCCCCACACCCGCTAGCTAAGTTACACCACTAGTGATCTTCCCCCACTCCTGCTCAGCAGACCAGTGTGGTCTGAGAGGGAGAGTCAAGAGGAAGCCATCCTCACCTCCAGAAGGGAAGGAGCCGGGCAGGAAAGCAGCTGCTTCCTTCCACGTGCAGTTGCCCTGGGCTCCAAGGCCTGGTTGGTGTGGGTGGAGTACACACTGCTACCATTTTGTTTATTTATTTGGGGGTAGGTGCACACTTTCCTGGCTTGAGTATGATGATCACAGGAGAATTTTCCAGTCCCAGGGATTGAACTCAGATCACCAGGCTTGCCATCAAATGTCCTTTCCCACTGACCCATCTCCCCACTGGCAGGAGAGTTTTTTTTTTTCTTACAACTGGAAACATTTTCAAAGTCAAAATGTCCCCAACGTTACCCCTAAGAAGCAGAAAATGACGATCTGGAAGGGGGGTCTTAGTGTTGTGCCTGCCATACCAGCATGAATCCCCAGAGACCAACATGGTGGCACACGCTTACAATCATCAGGCTGGGGAGACAGAGACGAGGGAATCCCAGACAGCCAAACCTACTTAGCAAGTTCCAGGCTAGTGACAGACTCTGTCTCAAAGAAAATAAATAAAAGAATGGATGGCACCTGGGTATGACACCCAAGTTTGTTCACAGACCTCCATATGCAGGTGCACTCATGTACACATGTACGCACACATACCCAGACTGACGCATACACACAAACATGCACACAAAAATAATAAGAGGAGAAATGACCATTAAAAAGTAAGTCCATTTCATGATGGCATTGTACCCCCACATGAAGGCCTGGAGTCAGTTTTACCTGCTTCTTGGGTTGACCTCTAACGGGAGAGCAAAGAAATGAGACTCGGCCCCACAATTGAGAGAGAAAGCTCTTGCTGGTTCAGACCAGGGAAAATGGAGATGCACCCAGGAGAGGGGACCAGGCGAGGGCTGGTGGCTTTCCCCAGACACTTGACGGCTCCTCATCCTTTCCTGTCTTATAAATGTGGGAACCCCACGAGTCCATTTCAACACTTCTCCCTTATTTTTGTTCACAAGAGAGAGATTTTTCTATCCCCCTGATTAGTGATGAGCAGTTTTACTGGAGCATCCTGAGAGCTCCTTGTCGCTTCACACTCATCCCCAGCCCTAAGCAGTGACCTTTGAGTGCCCCCGACTGTCTTTATAGAGACACTTTCAAGGGTACACCCCAGTTCTGCCCTGTCGCTAACACTTCAACTACTGGGTCACCTCTCCCCTGGGTCCTACAAAGTGCCTTTCCCTGACCAAATGGTTCATGATCCCCTCCCAAGGAACTGGCTTTGGGAGTCTCCCTATTCGATAAATGCTACCATCTCCTAGCAACTGATCAGTCAATATTCTCTTCCTATCTCCCACTTGAGCAAATCCTGAACTCACTCCAAAATATAGTGAAAGCCTGAAAAAGAATAGAATTGATCCATCTATCACACACATGCATGCATGCTGCCCAAGTCCCACTTGTCCAAGCCACTGCTTTTTCCAGTCAGGCATCCACCTAGGTCTCATTGCCTCTTCTCACACTCTCACCTTCTGTAAGCAGTGAGTGTTGCCTTACAAAGAAGGGGCTGAAGACGTGGCTCCATCGACAATGTGCTGCCTTGAAACCATGGAGACCTGGGCACATGGGGGTGGGGGAGCTTACTCGGCATGGTCCAGGCCAGTAACAGACCCAGTCTCAAAAAACAGTGTGGACAGCCGGGCAGCGGTGGCTCACACCTTTAATCCCAGGACTTGGGAGGCAGAGGCAGGCGAATTTCTGAGTTCCAGGACAGCCTGGTCTATGGAGTGAGTTCCAAGACAGCCAGGGCCAAGGTTTCTCACAGAGAAACCTTGTCTTAAAAAACCAAACAACAACAACAACAACAAAAAAGAAACAGTGTGGACAGCTCTAAGGAATGCTGTCTGAGTTTGGCCTCACACATACAGAGGCAGAGGCAGGGACAGACAGACAGACACACACACACACATACGGGGCAGGGGGAAGGGGAGAGAGGGGAAGCAGGCAAAGAAAGATGTAACACGCTTTTTTTTTCTTCCTGTTGCAGTTAGAATTAGACCCAGCTCCATATTATGGAATTCAGGACAACTCGACTCTCCATGCTTAAAGCCTACTTAAAAACAACACATTGGTCAGGTGTGGTGGTGCACACCTTTAGCCCCAGCACTTGGAAGACAGAGGAAGGTGGATCTCTGTTAGTTCAAGATCAGCCTGGTCTACAGAGTGAGTGAGGTCCAGAACAGCCAGACTACATAGTGAGACCCTGTCTCAAAACAAACAAACAACCTCTGTGATTCTCCACAGAAAACCTGATCCATCTGGGGTGTCTCCTCATTCAAAGCAGCTGGTCCATTCAGGGAACTTACTGTTGTCCTTCCTTGTCTCCTAATCCTTTCCTCACCCCCAGTCTGAGTGGACCAGTCATACCAGTTCTCCTTGTGCAGGCCTGTGTCTGCAGTTGCTTGTCCAAGCCTAGGTGAGAGAGCTGTCATTGGAGCCCTGCTGAATGCTCACTGCATCAGCTGCAGACCTGACTCTGCAGTTCATCATTATTCTCTAAGGACATCTATTGTGCTGTCCAACGATTTGTCTGGATTGGCATGTTTCTGTCTGGCATATCTCACAGGGCAGGGCTGGTTTTGTTAGTTATTACATTCTCAAAGCCCATATGTGACAGTGCCTGGCACACCCTCCAAGCTTCCTGAGTATATGACATTCAGATAACTGTATAAAACGAAGTAGAGTCCTGAGTTCCAGTCTTGCTCTGCCCAAGGGCAAGGTCAGAGCCACACAGAGCTTGCCCAAACCCATTTTCTTTGTCTGTGAAACTTATAGGAGGCTGTGCATAGCAAAGAACTGTTGTTAGACTATCCCGCCCACCCAGGCTCTGCACAGGTCTGCTCACCTGGATATACTTCCAGCTGGAAACCCACCAAGGGGTAGAAATTCCCAGCTGTGTTCCGCATACACCAATATCGTCCGGAGTCCTGGACTCTGAGAGCCTCCATGGTGATGCGGACCACCTTAGCCTTGGCATCATCCCGCATAGAATAGCTGGGACCCCTCACCCAGCTCCGGATGAAGTTGTGGTCACACTTCTTCCTCTTGACTTTGCACCAAGACTTGGCTTCAACGGTGTTCCGGCGGTTCTTGTAGGAGCACTGCACAGACAGAGTCTCCCCTTCACGCTGTGACACTTTCCTGTACAGGTTCTCACTGGAGGGACCTAGGGAGACAGGACTTTCTGACCAAGGTCGGCTGAGAAAGAAGACATCTTGAAACTGGAAGCTGGGGGCGGAAGGAGAGGGGATGCTGCCCTGACTCTCCTGTAGCTCAGTGTGAGGAGAGAGCAGAGCTGTACCCTCAGAGAATCTGACATGGAGACACGGCACCTCTAACCCCCAGAAGCTGGCTCCCAGCTTCTGGGATGGAAGAGGCCCCAGTCCAATGAGGGACACACCCCTAACACAAGAACTCCACCAGACATAGTCTTGTTCCTCTGGATAATTTCTGGTCTTCAGGGATGCTCAAGATTTCAAGACAGATCCAGACCCTGCCTTCAGGGAGACAGATGCAGACACAAACAGCTCATCAAGCTCTGGAACCAGAGAGCACAAACTACTGAGGCCATGAGAAGGTCCAGTGTCCAGGAACATGATGAAGAATTATTTCCTCCTCTTTCTCTCTTTCCTGGACACTCTCTCCTTCTAGTCTTGCTTGGAGTTGTGGGCATCACCACGCCTCATACCTCAAGCTCGTTAGGCAAGCACTCTAACCACTGAACCACACCCCTGTCCCTATTGGATACCGTTTAAGTAGCACTCTCCATGGTACTTAATTTTTAAATACCCTACTTTAACACACAGATTGAGCTGGCTGCACACACTTAAGCCCCACTGATGAGCCTCCAACAGGCACAGTATTCACTGTTCATCCAACTCTTTGTCATCAGGACTTGACTTTGACATCTGTAGATGTAGCAGGCAAAGTCACGGCTGTGCCAGGATGCTTGGGGCCTGCAGACCACAGGCTGGCCATGCATAGCCTTCTAGGTATAGAGTCTCTATACCTAGAAGTGAGATGTGGCACAAGCCTGGAACAGCATGAGGGAGACTGAGGGAGGGGGATCCGGAGTTTAAGACTAACCTGGGATACCTGGTGAGTTCAGCCTAGCCTGGAAACAAAGTCATCCTCATCCTAATCTGTACCTGTAACACTGGGGATGGGGTGGGAACGAGAGGATGGACTGGAGTGCACACATGTGTGTGTATAACTAACAGAGAGAGAGAGAGGGGGAGAGAGAGAAAGAGAGAGAGAGAGACTGAATATGAATGGGGATGGGCTGGGAGCAAGAGGATGGACTGGAGTGCACACAT
>NW_022196909.1:62988196-62992699 GCF_008632895.1 Mastomys coucha | reverse complement strand
GGGCTGGGAGCAAGAGGATGGACTGGAGTGCACACATGTGTGTGTATAACTCACAGAGAGAGAGAGAGGGAGAGAGAGAAAGAGAGAGAGACTGAATATGAATGGGGATGGGCTGGGAGCAAGAGGATGGACTGGAGTGCACACATGTGTGTGTATAACTCACAGAGAGAGAGAGAAAGAGAGAGAGAGAGAGAGAGAGAGAGAGAGAGAGAGAGAGAGAGAGAGAGACTGAATATGAGTGAATACATGAATGTGTTCTATGCCTTTCATAATCCAGTCTGTTGAAGAAAGCAGAGCTAGTGGTCGACAGTACAATCCAGGAGACAGAGGGAGGGAGAGGGTACCCAGAAGCCCCACCACCTGCCCTTGTTTCCAACACGCTTGTCACTGTAGCTGAAACTCTGAGGTCTCTTCCCTTGCCAAGTAAACAGAAGAGTACAGGCCTCAAATTCACCTCAGCTCAGCCCAGGGTTTCAAGAACCGTCTCCCTGCAGAGCAGCAGAGATGGGAATCACGTGGAAGAAGCCTCTTGGGGTCCTGGGTTCATGTGTGCTTTCATTTTCTGCCAATTGGTGAAGGGTGGGTTTGCCAGCCCTTACCCTAGCCAGAACGGAACAGGAAGTGGTAAACAGTGGGCTTGGCAGCCAGGAAGGCAGAAACCAGTGAGCCCCTGGCAGAGTAGCCTTGGGTCGGGAAGGGCATTTGGGGATTGGTTCCCTTCCAGTCAGAGCTGAGGGACCGGATGTGGCATCAGCATTCTGAGAAAAACGAAATTTACAGTGTGCAGACTTGATACAAGAACTCATACTGGCACCAGTCAGACAAAGGCCAAGCATTCCTATGAGAAAATGAAATGCTCATTCTCCATAACAAGGAAGCCCATTAGATAAAGGGCAACATAGAGGATACAGCTACATCTTAGCCTGTCTAAGCTCTGCCTGGGGCCAGATATTAGCAGGGGACATTCTCACCGGCCTCTGGTACAGACCTGCCGGTCAGCCCGACCTCCTTCCCCACCCCACGAAACATTAAGACAGTGGAGCAAGGAAAGGCAGCGTGGGAGAGACAGAGGGATGTGGTCTTCCTCTCCTACCACCCCCTCCCCCCACCCCACCCCCCAGCCTCTCACCTGACACACAGCCGGGTAGCCCCAGTAGCAGCAGCAGCAGGAACATAAGTGGCCATGGCTCCATCCAGATGCAATGTCACAGTCACCCCGAGAATCTAGGGGCAGGACCCACACTGACCCCAGGCATGCCACCTGACCTGCCAGGGTTGGATTGTCAGGCTCTAAAAAAATACAGTCGCCTGTTTGGGGAAGTGAGCCAGTGTGGCACACAATGCCCCAGTGGAGCCTATCACAATTGTGGGGAGAGAAAATGAGGGCGGGTGCTGTCTGTTTCCGCCCTCTTCCTCAGAACTTCAGGCAGGTGTGGCTGCTCCACCCTGTCTTGGGGCCCCTGGGTCAGAGAAAACTCCAGAACCCCACAACCTCTGTGATTCTCTACAGAAAACCTGATCCATCAGGGGTGTCTCCTCGTTCAAAGCAGCTGGTCCATTCAGGGAACTGGAGGAGAGGTTTCTGGAACATTCTGTGGAGACTTTATGGGGTCTTCTGGGTTCTGAGATTCAGGGGCAGATGCTCTCTGTCAGGCCTTGACACTTCTTCACAAGGAAGGTCTTTAGTCTGGTAAAATGGATTCCTTCAGTCACCCTGACCCTCCTCTGTCCAGGCTTGTCACATCAGTCACTCCTGCTCTCAGTTGCAAATAACTTCTCAAGGACTCACGTGCGGTGCAGGCTTATTTTTGTCATAGGGGTGGGGAGAGATGCAGATTTTAAAACACACACACACACACACACACACACACACACACACACACACACACACACACACACACACACACACACACACCTCTCCCTCTCCCTCCACATATTTCCCTGGCTCTGTCCCTCCTGGTTCTAACTCACCCAGCAGTTCTCTCTAGCCTTCCACTGCTCCAAGGCGCCCAGGCTCCTTGAAGAGTGGTAAACCTTCCCCTCCCCCACCTCTTCTCAAATTACCCTGGGCTCCGAGCCCCTCCCTCCCCTTATTCTGCAGGCTTAGGCAGCAGCAGAGCACACAGTCCTGTCTCTTCAACTTCCTTCCCTCAGCCATATCTCTCTTCTACAGCCACCAGGCTCTAGCTGAAATGACCCAGCATTTGGCCCAAGACTCCACCCATCCCTCAGTCTCCAAAGAATCAAAAGACTCTACTGACGTCCAAGAGCTGGGCAACCTGCTCTTGTGGATTATGGAGGCTCGGGGGACCCCGTGATTATGGGATCCCTCCACTTGTTTAAGACCCTGAACAAAATGCCTTTTGCACAGTCACAGTCTTAACACGAGCTTGAACACCCAAGTCACAGACCAAAAGAATTGTAGTTCTGCTCTCTTCAAATTTCTCACATTTTAAACTCATTCATTCACTCATTCATTCATTAGTTCTTACAGCGTGCTTGCTCTGCATGGCCCTTGACACTATGGGAAAAGATGGAAGGGTTCTGATGTGACATTCAAAGGGACTTGAGACACATTATCTTTTGGGGGAGAGAACTGTATTTAATGCTGTGAACAGAAGTTCCTGGAAAGATCTGCGGAACCTTCTACAAGGCTGACTGACTGACTAGAATGTCAGTTGACACATTCAGAACTCTGCTTTCTGTTTGTGAATCCCAGCTGCTCCAAGCTGCCCCCACCTTGGCTGCCCAGCACCCTAAACTGCACTCCCAAACCAATGAAGTCCATTGGCAAGATGGCTCAGCAGGTAAAGGAGCTTGTTGATAAGCCAGAGAACCCAAGTTCCATCCTCAGACCCCAGAACAAACAGCTGAGATGCATATCTTATATACCAAAACAGACCTGGCCTCCTGCTTCTCCCAGCATCCCTCAGTCCCTCCTTGGCATACCCCCACCCTCTACCAGCCCTTACCAGCCCAGAGGCTGGGCTGCCCTTCCCCCACAGGCACTTCCCTTATATGATCCAGACTTTTTGGTCTCTTTGCCACTTCCTGCCTTTTCTCTTCTCTTCTCTGTGAATGCTCTTTCTCTTCCCCCTCCGCTCACTCCCCTCCGCTCACTCCCCTCCCTAGGGCTACCTCCCTGGCCTCTTTCCTTGAGACCAACAGACTTGCCCACCCAAGAGCAGCCTCCCAAGAAACCTGCTTTTATACACTCTAATCTAGTTTGAGTCGGTTTGTTTCACCAGTAGAGAACTAACTTATCACACATGATGGAAGGAAAGGACTGAGTCCAGTGAGGTGTCCTCTGACTGTCACATGTACACACACATACTCACGCACACGCAGATATATACACACAGACACACATGTGCACACACACACATGCATACACATTTTGATGAGGTCACCCTGAGGAAAGGTTAGCTTTGCAAAATTCAATTCAATGAGCAAAGAGAAAGAATGGCTACTTATTAAGACCACATTGGGCTGAGCAGTGGTGGCACATGCCTTTAATCCCAGCACTTGGGAGGCAGAGGCAGGCAGATTTCTGAGTTTGAGGCCAGCCTGGTCTACAGAGTGAGTTCCAGGACAGCCAGAGCTACACAGAGAAACCATGTCTCCAAACACACACACACACACACACACACACACACACACAGATACACACACACACACACACACATACACACAAAGACCACATTGATACATCTATTACTATCTGGTTAAATAGACATTATAATGATGTCATTAGTTTTTATTCTCATTGTTTTCAGACAAGATCTCATTTACCCCAGGATTAAACACTCTGGGGTAGGATGATTTTATAATTTAAACAACAAGATTTTTTCCAGGTGCGATGATGAGTCCAAGGACAGCCTAGTGTACATAGTGAAAATCTGCCTCAAAAATAATAAATAAATAATAAATAATCTCTCTAGGTTCTGTGCTTTTTAAGGCCAGCCTAGTCTACATAGTGAAAATCTGTCTCAAAAATAATGAATAAATAAATAAATAAGTAATAAATATTCTCTCTAGGTTCTCTGTTTTTAAAAATATTTTTATTTGATCTCTGTGAGTGTTTTGCCTGCATGTATGTATGCACACCGCATATGTGCCTGATGTCTGTGGAGGTTAGAAGAGGACTTTAGATCTCCTGGGACTGGAGTTACAGATGCGTGCGAGCTGGGAATGGAGCCCAGATCCTCCATTGAGCCAACTCTCTAGCCCTTTAGCGTCATTTTTTTGTTTTTGTTTTGTTTTTAAAAAAAACTTACATTGCATTATGATGAGAAAAGTTACATGATTTCAATTTATCTGGATTTGTTAACATTTAAAAACATATTTCAATTAAATAGAATTGAATCCCATTCTTGTTTCCCTTTTGTACCACTGCTCCTCCCAGAGACCCCCCCTTCATACCTACAATATCTTCTTTGTCATATTCCTTAAAATTTATAGAATATTATAACAATAAAAATAAGTATTATAAAAGTTGTTTGA
>NW_022196909.1:62982398-62983604 GCF_008632895.1 Mastomys coucha | reverse complement strand
CACACACACACACACACACACACACACAAATTTTTTCTAAAAACTGCATGGAAACATTAACAGATTAAAACAAGGTTAGAAATTTGGGGTTACCTGGACTGTACTCTTAGACAACAATCACTCTTATTCAGCTCCCAGGGAAATTCTGTATTGTACTCTTTGAGGTGAGAGTTGTATTTTTGCACCTAAGGTGCCCTTGACATAGGCAGACAGCATCATGATCAAGGATCTGGGAAAAGCTCCGAGGAAGTGGGAGGTTCCAAGCTCCACTCATGGTTGATGAGTGCCCATAGTACCCTCTTGCAACTGAGCTGTCTCTTGAGTCAGCTCTAAGTGTGGGCACAGCACAAATACAAAACAAGCTACTTTAGCTCTGAAAAACAGACAACTTGGCTTCAGAAACTGCTATAGTTCAACCAAAATGGAGGAGCTGGGCAAAATGGCATGGCCCTGGCTAACTGACTCTTCAAGCCTCCTCACTCACTGAAGACAAGTTGTTTCATTCATTCACACTTTTCCAAAACGCTTTCCCAGGACTCACTGAGTTCAGGGACTCTCCTTCCCTTCCCAACACACTCCTTCCCATCCTTCCATTAAAGCAGTGGCTTCAGGCATGGGGCTTCACGCTCACCCCTGGGAGGGCTTTGTCGGCTGAAATCAGGCATCTCTCAGGGACTACCCTAAGTGTATCCAGCGTAGAGTGAGGCATGGTAACTCCTGCTGATGGACTCGCTGGCCACTAAGAACCGTTCAGTTGGGTGCTGAGCACCAAACTCTGGTCCTCTGCAAGAGAACAGTGCACCTTCTTAACTGCTGAGCTCCCACTCTTTTCTTTTCTCCAGGTTGGTCTTGTGCACTGTGTACTCAGATGCTGAGTTCTATGCCCCAAGACAAGGCTGCAGTCTGGACATGGCATTGTATTGACCAGTGTGCTGCAGAGAATGTTCCCCAATAATCTCTGACTGGGTAATAGAAGGCTAGAGCCTGTGCCTGGGCAGGAGAGGGAGGAAGGCAGAACTTGAGATTGAGTAGGTGTCTTAGTTAGGGTTTTACTGCTGTGAACAGACACCATGACCAAGGCAACTCTTTTTTTTTTAATTAGATATTTTCCTTATTTACATGTAAATTTCTCCATTCTCAGTTTCCCCTCCAAAAAACAAAGAAACAAACAAAACCAACAAAAACAAACCCCTGTTGCCTCCCCCC
>NW_022196909.1:62980491-62982387 GCF_008632895.1 Mastomys coucha | reverse complement strand
GGGAGATCTTTCCATCTACTGAGATCTTCTTCAATTTCCTTCTTCAGAGACTTGAAGTTCTTGTCAAAGAGATCTTTTACCAAGGCAACTCTTATAAGAACATTTAATTGGGGCTGGCTTACAGGTTCAGAGGTTCAGTCCATTATCATCAAGGGAGGAGCATGGCAGCATCTAGGCAGGCATAGTGCAGGAGGAGCTGAGAGTTCTACATCTTCATCTGAAGGCTCCTAGCAGAGTACTGGCTTCCAGGAAGCTAGGATGAGGGTCTTAAAGCCCATGCCCACAGTGACACACCTACTCCAACAAGGCCACACCTCCAAATAGTGTCACTCCCTGGGCCAAGCATATTCAAACCATGACAGTAGGGGGTGTTTCAAGTAGAGACAAGAGGAGAAGGATATAGGAAAGAGAAGGTAGCCATGAGAGAGGCTGGACCACGAGCATGTGGCCAAGAGAAGCTTGCCCTGGGGCACACATGGAGCAGAGCTTCTCAGGCAAGACTAAAATAGCAAGTAAGACAGGCATATAGCTGGGATACAGGTTAGAATAGCTCAGACTCTGCCCTGCACAGTGCCAATGGCTTATAAATAAAATACTAGATTTCTGTGTTCTTTATTTGGGAGCTATACAGGCTAGAGTGGGGCAGTGTGGTCCTTTGAATATGCTTGGCCCAGGGAGTGGCACTATTAGGAGGTGTGGCCTTGTTGGAATAGGTGTGGCCTTGTTGGAGGAAGAGTGTCACTGTGAGGGTGGGTTTTTGAGACCCTCCTCCCCTCAGCTCCTCCCCAGCCATGTCTGCCTGGATGCTGCCATGCTCCTACCTTAATGATAATGGACTGAACCTCTGAAACTGTAAGCCAGCCCCAATTAAATGTTATCCTTTATAAGAGTTGCCTTGGTCATGGTGTCTCTTCATAGCAATGGAACTCTAATTAAGACAGGTGGAAACCCCCCACAAAAATACTTCTACACTTTACATTTATTTTTCCACTTAAAAATGAAGTAAAATTCACCTTCTTCAATGTGCAATTCCGAAGTCTTTGTGTCTACTAATGTAATTGAATTCTGCCACTTCCCCAACAGTGCTTAGTAATTCTCAGCCCCTGGCAAACCCGGATGTAGTGGGTGCTCTTCTTACAGATTTTCCTTTAGGAAGTGAAAATTATATAGGATGGACCATTTTGTGTGGTTTTGTTGTTGTTGGTGGTGGTGGTGGTGGTGAAATCCTATATATAATTTTAGTGGCTTATATTTTTTGTTATATCAAAGAAATCTTTGCTTAACCTAAGTTCACAGACTTTTAACCAATTTATAAGATGTAATTCACATACTGTAAAATTAACCCATTAAAAATATATATTTCTGGGAGCTAGAGATATAGCTCAGCTGTAGAGTGCTTGCCTACCGTGCATGAAGCCTTGGCCTTCAATCCCCAGCACTACATAAAAGGATATGGTGGTACACAAATGTGGCCCGCGCAGTCGTCTCACCAACAAGAAGAAGACACGCGGACACTAGGATCCTTCTGCAGCAACCGTTTTATTGCCTCCTCCAGAGGAAAAAAGGGTCGAGCCAATAATCCGCACTGCTTATATACACCATAGTGCGGCGTGTCCGCCCACAGTGCGGCGTGTCCGCCCATGATTGGCTGTTCGCTCATTACCCCACGTGATGCCCCGGGATGGGCTGTGACTGGGTGTCTTTTCATTCTACTCACTTGTGCAAACAGTTCTCTACGCACATGCGCAAACAGTTGTTTATCAGGAGTTACAGCGGAAGTAGGCGCCATCTTGTCATGGCGAATGCCTCTCCTGCTCGACCACTTTCCACATCTCCCCCTTTTGTTTTAGTTAAAAGGGAAGGCCAAATATAGCAAGTCAGAGAGTGTTTTTGCTC
>NW_022196909.1:62978519-62978990 GCF_008632895.1 Mastomys coucha | reverse complement strand
TTTTTTATAACAAAAATGGGTGTGTTCCAGGGCGAGGTGGATGGTTCTAAATGACCTAGTTGCAGCTGTTCTGCAATCAGCCTTGAGGCAGCTTCCAGCTTTTCAGAGGATAGGGGCCATTGAGGAACCCACACGGCCTCCTCCAAAAGCTAGGGTATGGGCATCGAACCCTCAATGGCCGCTAGGGAAAACCCAGGCCCTGTCTTCCCGGATTGCCCTCTTGTGAGATTGGGCTCAATCTTCCTTGCTCCCTCCTGCCAAGACCCTTTCCTTCTCTATATCCCATCCTTTTCATAATTTCCTTAGCTTGTTGAGAATACTCATTGGTCAATGTAAGTCTCAAGTCTTGCAAGACATCTCTCCCCCATAGGTTAACAGGAAGAGGAAGCACATAAGGTGCAAAGTCTGGCCCTCTGGCGCACACCACGCCAGGGTGCGTGAGCTGACTGCAGGGCTGGCCTCATATCCCAA
>NW_022196909.1:62974027-62977641 GCF_008632895.1 Mastomys coucha | reverse complement strand
TCCTTTTTTCTCTTCTTTCTCTCTCTTTTATCCTGGCTAGCCTCCACTCTCCCCTCTGTTTCTGACATTCTATCTTGTAACTCCTCAAGTGCCCTCTGTCCTGAAGCTACAGAGGCACGGGATTTCTCATCCTCCAGGCAAGAATGTATCAAATGCCAAATGGACATCATAACAAGCGCCATTAGCACGATTACCGCAGCTTTGGCCGCGCTCTCTAACCTTGAGGAAGGGTTGGAGGAATTAAAATCAAGCAGCATGCCTCTCAGAGCTTACCTTGTCCTGTAGTTCTGAACCCTCTCTGTGAGCTTCCCCTCGGCACCAGCGGTTGTAAGGCTCTCCCGGCATCCTGGGTTTTGGCACCAGCTGTGGCCCACGCAGTCTTCTCGCCAACAAGAAGAAAATACACGGACACTAGGATCCTTCTGCAGCAACCATTTTATTGCCTCCTCCAGAGGAAAAAAGGGTCGAGCCAATAATCCGCACTGCTTATATACACCATAGTGCGGCGTGTCCGCCCACAGCGCGGCGTGTCTGCCCATGATTGGCTGTTCGCTCATTACCCCACGTGATGCCCCGGGATAGGCCGTGACTCGGCGTCTTTTCATTCTACACACATGTGCAAACAGTTCTCTACGCACATGCGCAAACAGTTGTTTACCAGGAGTTACAGCGGAAGTAGGCGCCATCTTGTCATGGCAAATGCCTCTCCCGCTCGACCGCTCTCCACACACGAATGTAATCCCAGCACTCAGGACGAGAGGCATAGATTCGAATTCATCTTCACCTACACAGGAAGTCTGAGGCCATCTTGGGATATACGAGATCCTGTCTAAATAAAATGTATAAACCTGATGTCTTCAGGGGATTCTAGCAAGATGGCTTCCTGGATTTCTAGACAGGCTTCTCTCATGCAAAGAAGGATTAAAGCAAAGGCAAACAAAAAGCAAAACAACAACAACAACAAAAAACCCAAGTAGGTGCTGTCTAAAGTGCTGGGGGTGGCAGGCAGGGTGTAATGGCTCAGACAGGGTCATGCTTACCACCCAAGCATTAGGACCTGAGTTGGTATCCCCAGTCCCTATGTAAAAGCTGAGTGTAATGTCATGAAGTTGTCATCACAGCAGGGATGAGTGGAGACAGGTGGATCCCTGCAGCCCATTGTATAGCCAGCCTAGCCATATCAGTGAGTTCTAGGACCTGCAGCAGACCCTGTCTCAAGGCAAGTTGGAGAGCCATTGAGAAGCTTAGAAAACAATGACTTCTGCCCTCACTCACATAAGCCCACATACGTGCACCTGCATTCATATGAGCACACACCCAAATGAACACATATAACACACACACACACACAGACAGAGACAGAGACAGACAGAGATAGAGACAGACACAGAGACAGACACAGAGACAGACAGAGACAGAGACAAACAGAGACAGACAAAGACAGACAGAGACAGAGACAGAGACAGACAGAGACAGACAGAGACAGAGACAGACAGAGACAGAGACAGACAGAGATGGACAGACAGACAGACAGACAGACAGACAGACAGACATTGGAGAAATGACTCCAGAGCATCAAACAGAGAAAACCACAAAGACCCAAGATGACCTCACCTATAAAAAAAAAGGGAGTGGGTTTTCTGGAGGGATGTCACAGTGGGTAAGAGCACTCGCTGTTCTTCCCGATGACCTGGATTCAGTTCCCAGCACCAGCATGGTGGCTCACAATTGTCTGTAACTCCTGGTGCCCTCTTCTAGTTTCTGCAGACAACTAATATACACACAGTGCAAAGGTGCACAGGCAGACATCCAGGCAAAACATTTTACACATATAATAAAAACGTTTTCTTTAAAAAAAAGGAAATGAAACACTTTGTGTTCCTGTTCTGAGGCTTCCTAGAGATCTTCTAGGAAACGACAAAGTCTTCCCGGGACAGGGAAGGTAAACTGGACGATGTCATCAACCTCAGAAGACACCACAGACAGCCGAAGACTATTGGAGAATCCGGCAGCCCCCAAGGGCCTTGAACCCAGTATAAGGACCACATACTTCTAGCATTGCTACAAGGTAGGAGTTCAACCCTCTAGCCAGGCCAACATTACATAGTACCTTTGTAATACCAAACCCAATCTTAAAAACAACAAACAAAAACTAAACCAAACCACACCAAACCAAACAAACCAAAGCAGGGCCTCACTATGTCTCACTGACTGTCCAGAACTTACTATGTTGACCAAGCTGGCTCGGAGCTCCCAGAGATCCTCCTGCTTCGTCTTCCAAGTGCTGGGATTAAAGGTGTGAGCCACCAAGCCTGGCATTGAACCCATTCTTGGTCTCACACTTCCTGCCATATGCACCCTGTACCTACTGGGGTGACTCCATCAATGAGGGATCCCCAGAATTTGAGAAGCACCTTTATCTTCCATATCAACATCACCCTGCCCGTGTAGGCCCACCAGAGTCGCTCTGCCCTGCCACAGGACCCACTGACAGACATGAGTGCTCTGTGTCTACCTTAGAGCCCCCAAGCCTGCTTTGCTAATGTCACTGATGTGGATCCTAGCTGAAGATGCCATAGGGCAACACTACCATGCCCACCAAACCAAAGCCCTAAGATGCATCTTCAAGGGGATGGCTCTAAGAACCTACGGCACCTTGCACAAATGTCTTCTAAAGACTTGAATTAAAGGCATTGCCACCTGTCTGTATTTACTGAGAAGAGGCAGAACTTTTAGGAGATGGGGCTCACCGTGTTCGCAAATTTTGTCGTCTTGACACAAGTTAGTCATTTGGAAAGAGGGAATCTCAACTGTGAAAATGCCTCGCCCAGGGCTGGCCTATGGGCAAGGCTATGTTGTATTTTCTTTTTTCTTTTCTTTTTTTTTTAAAGATTTATTTTTATTATTATACATAAGTACACTGTAGCTGACTTCAGACACACAAGAAGAGGTTGTCAGAGTTCATTACAGGTGGTTGTGAGCCACCATGTGGTTACTGGGATTTGAACTCAGGACCTTTGGAAGAGCAATCAGTACTCTTACCTGCTGAGCCATCTTGCCAGCCCATGTTGTATTTTCTTGATTGATGATTGATGTGGGAGAGCCCAGGTCACTACTAACAGTGCCACCCATGCACTCTGGGTTGGTTCTCCTGGGTTCTATAAGAAAGCGGGATGAGCAAGCCTTGGAGAGCAAGCCAGTAAGCAGCACCCCTCCACAGCCTCTGCATCAGCTCCTGCCTCCAGGGTCTGTCCTTGGGTTCCTGCCCTGACTGCCCTCTGAAGTGTAAACCAAGATAAATCCTTTCCTCCTCAAGTTGCTTTTGGTCATAGTCTTAGTTTGGGCTTTATGTCTGTGAAGACACACCATGACCAAGACAACTCTTATAAAAAAAAATTTCATTGGGGTTGGCTTACAGTTTCAGAGGTTTAGTCCATTATCATTAGGGTGGGAAGCATGGCAGTGTCCAGTCAGACCTGGTGCTGGAGGAGCTGAGAGTTCTACATCTTGATCCTAAAGCAGCAAAAGGGGATTGTCCTCCACAGGCAGGCAGGCAGGAGATTGTCCTCCACAGGCAGGCAGGGGGCTAGCCTCCACAGGCAGGCAGGGGGCTG
>NW_022196909.1:62927775-62972671 GCF_008632895.1 Mastomys coucha | reverse complement strand
TCCACAGGCAGGCAGGGGATTGTCCTCCACAGGCAGGCAGGGGGCTGGCCTCCACAGGCAGGCAGGAGGAGGCACTGATTCCACACTGGGCGGAGCTCGAGCATAGGAGAACCCAAAGCCTGTCTGTCCACACAGTGATGGACTTACTCCAATAAGGCTACATCTTCTAATGGTGCCAAGCATTGAAACACATGAATCCATGGGGCCAAGCTTATCCAAACCACCACAGTCATGGGGCTTTACCACAGCACTAGGAATCCTAAGACAGCTACTGAGAGGGGTAGAGGGTTGGCCTATGTGGCTTGTATTCTAATGCTAAGTGGGGGCCCCCAAACTGGTTGCCCTAAGACTGGTTGTCCCAGGGAGTCTGAGTGGAAGACAAGTGACTTAAGGGAAACTTAAGAGTTCTTTGGAAAGTTGATTGGATGGTGTTTTGCTGGGGCAAACACATGAAGGAATGTTTAGCTGAAGTGGACATAGGAGCCCCAGCTTTTTTGTGTTTTATTGTAAATATAAAGCGGTGTTTGTCTTTCATCCGGGAACTTAATGGTCTAAGGTGGGGTAAAAATCCTCGTCAGAATTAAATAATTTCTACAACAGAGGTTATTGCTTTCTAGTGCTCTCTCTCTCTTTCTCTGTCTCCTTCCCTCCTTCCCTCCCTCCTTCTGTCTGTCTCTCTTTCCCTCTCCCACCTCTCTCCCCTCTCTCTCTCCCACCTCTCACCCCTTACCTCTCTCCCCTCTCTCTCCCACCTTTCTGCCCCCTCCTCTCTCCCACCTCTCGCCCCCCATCTCCCACCTCTCTCCCCTCTCTGTCTCTGTCTCTTTCTCACCACCACCCCACTCTGTGCTTCCACACCTTCTCTTCGACCCTTTTCTCTATGTATTTCCCTTTTCCTCAGTGTCTTAAAACACAGAAAATTGTAACTGCATTTGGCTTTTAGGGAGGCCTCTCATGCAGCTCATGCTGATCTCAAACCCACGGCATAACTTAACTTATTCATCCTCCTGCCTATACTTCCCACGCCCTAGAATTTCAGGTTTGTGCCATCATGCTTGTCTTTGGGGTTTTCAATCTCTGGCTTTTCTTTCTCTACAGTTCCTGTCTGTCTTCTACTGCTTACATCTCTCTATCTCAACACGCATACTTTTTTGTTGTTGTTTTATTTTTAAATATCTTCTTACTTAACATTTACATTTTTCATTCCTTTTATGGTTTTGTTTAGCTTAAAGTGTTAAAATGAGATGAAAAAATTCTAAATAATTAAAGATATTCTCTTAGCTTTTTAGTCTCTTATTTGGGTGACTCTATGTCATGTTAAATGTATCTTTGGACTTCTCTGGCAAGATTCTCATCTCTATTCACCTTGGGTTTCCTTAAGCAGTGAGTCCTCAAAGAGGAATAAAAACAAGACAAGAAAGATTGCCAAATGCTATAAAAAGGAAATACTTGAAAAAATTCTCTTACAGAGAAATAAATAGAACAGTCATTCTACAGGATATGGGAAGCCATAAAATTAGATGTTAAAAAAATGAAGGTAGTAACTTTATCCAACCAGACATGTGCACAGGCCTTTAATCCCAGCACTGGGGAGGCAGAGGCAGATCTCTGTGAGTTTGAGACCTGTCAGGATTACAGAGATAGTTCTAGGGAAGCCAGGGCCGTGTAGATGACATGGTTTCCGCCACTGGAGCTGAGCCAGCAGGGCATGGGAGTCTCCTCAAAGGCTGACGGTTGCTGTAGGTGTGAGGCTTGTTTGTATGGTGATGTACATGTTTATTTAGACTTCTCCTTCAGGAAATGTTCTCCCTGCCAAGGGTAATGACTCCATGATTCTAGGAATGGAGAGTGTGTCTGGTGATCCTCAGTAAAATGTTACTGTTGTGACCTTCGGGACAGCCCTTGAGGTCTCCAGGCAAGATCCCACCCAGCTAAGTTTATTGTTTGTTTTTGCAGTTGACCAAGGAATAGTTTGGATTTTTAATCTGGAATGAACTACAATCCAGAAATGGATGGCACACTTGTGATCCAGATCTTAAGGCTAGAAGACACAGGTTTTTGATTCAGATCTTGAAGAATAGTGGATATTAAAAGCTTAGTCCCAAGCATGGTGATACATATCTTTAATCCCAGGAGACAAAGGCAAGCAGATTTCTGAGTTCAAGGCCAGCCTGGGACAGAGCAAGTTCTAGGTGAAGAAAGACTTAGGTCTAGGCATGGTGGTACATGCCTTTAATCTCAACATTCAGGGGACAGAGCCATGCAGATTTCTGAAGGATGTGTTTATAAAAAGATAAAGAGAGAAAAGGGGAATATGTTCTATGGGAGTGTGGTGAAGTATGGGGGAAGGGAGTGTCTCATATCAAGTGGGCCCATATCAAGGCATCCCTTCCCCCTAAGGGACAGTATAGTATAGAATAGAATTTATTCAGGGCATGGGGAGGGGAGTTAAGAGGGTAGTAGAGGCAGAGAAAGGCAGAGAAAGAGAGTAAGTAAAGGAGTAGAGGCCAGCCATGAACACATGGGGGGGGGAAGGGATAGAGCGTGAGCAAGAAGGGAAGAGCAAGAGACCAAGAGATCAAGAGAGGGAGGAGGGCGCAAGCAGCCCATTTTATAGAGGGTCAGACCTACTTGGTTGTTGCCAGGTAACTGTAGGGTGGAACTTGACAGAATGCTAACACTGAATTCAAGGTCTGTCTACAGAGCAAGTTCCAGAACAGCCAAGCCAAGGCAATGAAGGAGTTGGAAAACAGAAAGCTGGTGATAATGTAGTAGAACGAGGGAGCATGCTCCAACTCCAGCAAGCAGCAGAACTCGGTAGCTTTGGCCATGTAGCTCTGTTTTTAGAGTCATACTGATTTGTGGGATAATCAAAAGGGAACCTGGAGTAATTGATTGAATTAATATGCAATTCCTTTTTTTGTTTGTTTGTTTGTTTGTTTGTTTGTTTTTTGAGACAGGGTTTCTCTGTGTAGTCCTGGCTGTCCTGGAACTCACTCTCTCTAGACCAGGCTGGCCTCAAACTCAGAAATCCACCTGCCTCTGCCTCCTAGGTGCTGGGACTAAAGGCGTGTGCCACCACCGCTTGGCAATATGCAATTCCTAAGGAAGTAGTTTATGCAAAATAAAAGACTGGGCTTTGGTCTGCAAGAGAGAGTTAACTATCTCAGGCAGATCACAGAGCTGTCTGCTTGCATCTATCCTTGACTCTGAGTTGTTTTTCTGCCACTCCAAAACACCCCTTCATCAGGACTCTCTCAGGACCCCCTCAGAACCCCCTCAGGACAAGCTGAGGCAGGTCCTCAGCACATAGAGACCCTGTTTCAAAACCACCACCACCAAAAAGAAAAAAGGCTTATCGATAGGCAAAAAACAACAAATTATGTTTGTCATTTGATCGGTGTTGTTTCCAATTTATTTATTTTAAGTGTATGGGTGCTTTATCTGCATGTATGCCTGTGTACAACATATGTGCGTACCCAAGGGGGCCAGAAGAGGGCGTGGATCCTCTAGACTAGTGTCCTTTGATTTGGTTTGGTTTTAATTTTCTATTTTTCTTTCCTCATCCTGGCTGCAGCTTCCTCTTCCTCTCCCCCCTCGTCTCTCCTCCCACCTCCCTTCTCCCCAGATCCACTCTCCTTTCGCCTTTCCCCAGAAAAGAACAGGCCTCCCAGGGATATCAACTAAACACAGCGTAACAAGCTAAAATAAGACCAGGCACATATCATCGTGCCAAGGCTGGACAAAGCAACCCAGCAGGAGGAGTAGGTGCCACAGGCAGGCAGGAGAGTCAGAGACAGCCCCTGCTCCCACTGTTAGGAGTCCCACAAGAACACCAGCTATACAACCATACCATGTATGCAGAGGACCTAGGGAAGACCTTTCTGATCTCCGTGAGCATCTGTGAGCCCTGGTCAGTTGAGTCTGTGGGCAGTGTTCTTGTGGAGCCCCTGACTCCTCCAGCTCCCCCTAATGTTTGCTGTGGTACTCTGCATCTGCTCCCATTACTGGCTGGATGAAGTCTTTTTCTCTCTTTAATGTTTAACATATACATTTTAATTTAATGTTTATTTATTTATATGTTTTTATTGAAAACAAATTCTTCTCTCATACAATACATCCTGACCACAGTTTCCCTGCCTCCACTCCTCCTGTCCCCTCCCAGCTCCTCCCCGATTCCCTGGATCCACTCCCCCTCTGAATTCCATCAGAAAAGAGCAGACCTCCAAGAGAGACAACCAAACACGTCTAAACAGAACAGACTAAGGCAAGGTGAGAGCAGGGCAAGGCAACCGAACAGGAGCGAAAGAGTCCGAGACACCCACTCTCACAGTTAGGGGTCCCACAAAAGACTAAGCACACAGAGGACCTGGTGCAAACCCATGCAGACCCCCGCAGGCCCGTGCTTGCAGCTTCACTCTCTGTGTGCACCTGCTTAGTTGACTCAGTGAAGCCATGTTCTCCTGGTGTTTTTCATCCCCTCTGGCTCCTACAATCCTACCATCCCCTCCTCCAAGGAGTTTGCCAAGCTCTGAAGGGAAGGGAACAATGGAGGCCTCCAATTTAGACACTCTCTCTGCACCCACTTCTGTCTGCCGCTGGAGAAATCCTCTCTGATAAACTATGCAAACAGCAGAATATCATGAGGAATCATTTCACTGTTTGTTTTGGTTTGTTTGTTTGTTTACCAGTTGTGTTTGGGTCTACCCTAGGCCACTGAGCTATCCAGTCTCTCGTTCCTGGCTACCGAAGCAGTATTGGGCATGAGCTCCCTCTCACGGAGTGGGACCTCAAGTTAACCAGACATTGGGTTGGCCACTCCTACAAGTTCTGAGCCACAATCTTGCAGGCCAGACACCGTTGGTCAAAGATTTTGTGGCTGGGTTGGTGTCCATGTTTGTCTTCGGGTATCTGCAGAGTGCCTTCCTGCACCAGAGACTAGAGAACAGGAGGTGAAGGCTCCCTGTAGGCACCAGCTAGGCCACTTCACTGAGCTGCAAGGATATTGTCCCCACAATGGAGCCCAGAGGTTTGCAGACAGTAACATTTAAATTTTATATTTATTTTATTTTTCTTACACCGACCCCTCACCCCTTGTGTGTTTGTTCATGTGTGTGTGTGTGTGTGTGTGTGTGTGTGTGTGTGTGTTTTGGGAGGGATATCCATCCTGGGAATCAAATGTAGCTTGTCAAGCTTAGCAGAAATTGCCTTCACCTGCTGAGGCATTTCACTGGCCAGAATAAATAATAATGAATTAGAGACTAGGTTTGAAAGGGAAAGTTGTTGAAATAAGGATTTACTGAGCAAGCAGGAACTCTGGTCAGGGGAGGGTATGAAGAGTGATCCGAAGATGCTAGGGAGGGAGGAAGTGAAGGAGAGGGATAGGAAAGTAAGATGCAGGGCTGGAGAGCTGGGTTGGCAGCTAGGAGGTCATGTTGGCTGCTCTTCCAGGACCTGGGGCACTTTCCTGAACCCACATGGCCGCTCCAGGGACCCAATGTCCTCTTCTGACCCCCACAGGTTCTATGTCCACATGGCGTATGTGCATATATTCACTACCATACATAAAATAAAAACTTAAAGAAAATTTAAGAGACAAGGAAGTGAGAAACAGGAATATTAATGTCTCCTCAAGGAAGTCCCTACTGGAAGAAAATATGAATATCATAGAACTACTTCAAAATCATAGTGAGGATTTCTCAAGAGTATAGATACATATGAGACACCAGATTGGATATGTTCTGAGATCCAAACAGGATGAGAAGCCAGATACTTCATATTAAGATGTTTTAATATCATTTCAAAGAAAAATTATAAAAATGTCTCAAAGAGATAAAATAAATCAGCAGAGGGAAAATCATGCCCAAGCTGGGCTTTTCAGCAGGAAGACCGGAGGACATCGATAATGTGATGATGTGCTCAAAAACTCAAACAGAGGTAACTTTTAGGTATTAAAATATTGACAAAAGTTTTAAAATGGTTTTAAGTGTTAAGAGAATTTTGAGATCAAGATACCAAGATAAAATATGTAAAGGCAGCCAGGCCTTTAATCCCAGAACTTGGGAGGCAGAGGCAGGTGGATTTCTGATTTCGAGGCCAGCCTGGTCTACAGAGTGAGTTCCAGGACAGCCAGGGCTACACAGAGAAACCCTGTCTCGAAAAACCAAATAAATAAATAAATAAATAACTGTAAAGGCTATAGGAGGGCTGAGAAGAGATGGCTCAGTGGGTAAAGTGCTTAGCTCACAGGCTTGAGGAGCTGAGTTCAGGTCCCCAGTACAGAGTCTGGCGCAGAAGCGTACACTATACTCCCAGCACAGGGAGGGCACAGGTGGGCAGACCCAGGAGCTTTGCTGGCCAGTCAGTATACTTGAATAACTGAGCTCCAGGCTAAAAGAGACTCTGTAGGTCCGAGTTCTGCCTTACCCCTGGGGCACGTGAATGCTGCTGCTCAGGCAGACAAAATGCAGGGGTTCTAGGCTACATTCCATCCTTGCCACCATCAGGGTGTTGGGCTCATGGGACACGCAACACACCACTCAGGGTGGCAGAACGCAGCCTAAAACGGAGGCCCTCTAGCCTGAGTGAGAAACAGTGCAGGCTGGAGCTCAGACTGTAGTTCCCAAACTCCAAGCCCTGGGACATCCAGACATGCTGGGAACCTCCAGTGGCTGGTGGTGGGTTGGTGTTGAGCCAGGGTGGGGGAGGGGGACCTCTGGCTCAGCTCAGGGGCACCCTAGAAGAGGCCATCAGATCTCATTATGGATGGTCATGAGCCACCATGTGGTTGCTGAGATTTGAACTCAGGACCTTTGGAAGAACAGTCAGTGCTCTTAACCGCTGAGCCATCTCTCCAGCCCTATTTTCTTAATTAAGGATTAAAAAATGGTTATTAACATAGTTGGTTTGACCTTCGGTGGGGTGGGGGTGGGGAAAGATTAAAATGATTTTTGAAGCATAAAAGAAATTTTAAACAAATTGAAAATTTTAGAACAATTTTGGGTTAAAAGGCACGAACATTATTTCAGGTATTCCTGCTAGCATTTAAACAAAGAAGCATGAATTCTTGGATTGAGGGTTTCACGTGTGTTTTTGAATTCTCAGCCCCAAGATCCCATCCATTATGTTTTGTTTGGCCGGCTCTTTTCGCCTAGGTGGAGCGGGAGGAGCCTGCTCTGCCACACTGGGGCCGCTGGGTGTTTGTTCTAGAAGGCAGGTCCTTTTTCTCCCAAGTGTATATGTGTGTGTGTGTGTGTGTGTGTGTGTGTGTGTGTGTGTGTGTGTGTGTGTGCGTGCGCGGTGCTTTTTGTAACCCCTAAAAGAGGTAAAAGCGGAAATCAAGGAAGCATAGGGACTTGGTGGGGCCAGGGTAGTAGTGGAGATCGCAGTCTTTTTTAACAGTCGATTGGATTGTGTGGGTTTAGACAGAGGACTGGAGGTTGGACAAAAGTGGGAAGAAGACAGAGTGTCTGTCTTCAGAGTGGGAAGGCCTGGGACTTTGGGGCTAGTGCCATAAGCCAGGGTTACTCATGGTCTTTGTTTGATCCAGAGTTCGGATATGGGTCTGTGTGAGCCGCCAGCTGTGGTATTCATCATCAGCTGGGTACATGTTGTAGATACCAGATGTTGTGTTTGAGGGGGGCTGCTCCAGCAGTTCCTGTCACACCCAATGAGACATCTAAGCCCAGTCCAATGAGCAGAGAGGTGAAGATCTCTCTCTTCTTTCAGCTTCCTCCCATCTACAAGGGGAGTTCTTCAGGTTCATGGAGATAAACCTGGCAACAATTATCACAGGGGTGCAGGAGCCTTGGGAAGGGGTGTTAATACGGGAACCTGTAGTGCCTTTGCACCAGAGGAGAGCAGGAGGGTTAACACATACTGACTTGGTGATGGTGATGTCATGAGTACATGTAAGATGGGATTTCCAGGAGGGCAAAAACGGGGTGGGGGAGATGGTAGGTCAAAGAGGAATGTCCTGTGCTTGCCTTGTGGGTATGTGTCCATGGGATTCATGAAGGGAAATGTTAATGGAAACAGCTGCTAATAATGGTCTGGAGAGAGAAGCACAGAAAAAGCATTGGGAAGAGTTGGGTGGGTGGTTAAGGAAAAGAGCTGCATATTGGGTGTACAGTAGCCAGGAGAGGGTGGCTTGGAGCTCCTTCTGACATTGATTTTCCTCTTGAAGAATATTAATTAACATGGGTAAAGACTGATTTGGAGGTGAGGACAAGCTCACGGGAGACATGTAGGTCAGCCATGGGGTGTTTGGCATAGCATAGGGTAGAGTCTGCCCATGACTCATGTTCACCAATGTTCAGCTGATGGATCACTGATGGAAAGCTGGAAATGAGTTTTAAGGTTGGTGAGCATGGTGCCACCTCAGCTGGTGGATTCAATTCTGTAGCTCCAATATCTGCAACCTCCATATGCGCAGACCTCCTGTAAACATTCCCCTGCATTTCAATAAGGAAAGTAGAGGAAAGGGCTGGGGAGAGTGGAGATGGAATCCAGGTGTAGGGATATCTCAGTCCTAGCCTGACATCCTTCAAGTGGGTAGTCCTGGGTTCCTATAGTTCTGTGTCTGTTGTAGGTCTTCCTAGCAAAGGATCTCCAGGGGTAGGTGTTGGGAAGGCTAGGCAGAGGCTGGGCAATAGCAGAGTTAGTATGAGGAAGGACAAAAACAGCCATGAGAGTAGAGGAGAGGGGAGCCTGTGGAGGGCACATGGCCTGGATGGCAGTCACCAAGTCATGGATGGACTTCCAGGAGATCTGTTGTTAGTTCTTTTGGGTGTGGCATTTCCTCTGCCTCCTCCTCCTCCTCCTCCTCCTCCTCCTCCTCCTCCTCTTCCTCCTCTTCCTCCTCCTCCTCCTCATCCTCCTCATCGTCATCCTCTGTCCTTGATCTGCCAGTGAAAGGCTGACCAAGTTGGTGGGGAGGTGTAAGTCATTTTTGACAGGAACCCAGATAGGCCTAGGCTGGTCCTGTAGGAAAACACAAATGAAACCCCTCCCAGATGTAAGGAGAGGGTCTGCTCCCTTCCAAATTCCATCCAAAGGATTGCACCATTATACTAGAATGGGGCTGTTGATTTTGGTGTGTGCCAATGGAGGGAGATAGGAGAATGTTTGGAGTTTTTGTAGATGTTAAACCTGTTTAGTGTAGTCAGAGCTATCATTAATTGTACATTAGGGGGTAGGTGGTTGTCTTTTGTTTTAGAAGTTGGGCTTTTAGGGCTTGATGTGTTCTTTCTACTATTCCTTCACCCTGAGGGTTGTGGGGATCCTAGTATGGTGGTCAATTTCCCAGTGTGTGCAGAAGGTTTTGAACTGAGAGCTAGTGAAGGCACGGCCATTATCTGTTTTTATCTGTCGAGGAATGCCCATGTGGCAAAGGTGGAGAGCATATGGTGAATTAACCATTTTGAGTTTTCAGCTGTAGCCCATATAAGATGTGAGTATGTATCTATGGTAACAAAAACATATTTTTGTCTACTGAGTTGGGAAATATGGGTGACATCAATTTGCCATAAGCCATTGGATTTGAGGCTTCGGGGATTGGTGCCTATCATTTGTAAAGCTGGGGTAGCAGTAAGAGGAGCATGTTTTTATTATCCTTTGGAGCTGAGCAAGGAGATATGGGGAAGCAGGCATGAAGCCCCTTTATATCTGTGTGTGAGTGAATGTGAATGGAATTGGTCTACTTGTGAATGTTCCTGTTGAGGTGGTCTCGTCAACGAGAACATTCCCCTTGGATATCAGGCCTGGCAGGAGGCTGTGAGATCTGACATGCTGGATGTAGATCAGGGAGGCTCTTTCCTGTAAGAGGCAGTTTTATCGGAGAGTTTTACACAGGATGAAGAGAGAACAAGTTAGATAGAGTGAAGACAGAACAAACCAGTGAGAGACCAAAGTCTTTAAGTTCAGACTCCATTTTTAGAGAACTTGAACTCAGGTAAACTAACAGGCTAGTACTTAGCATTAGTTACCAAGTTACACACCCCTCCCCAACAAAACCTGAGCCTAGCTCCAGTTTCTAGGCTAACCCCAACAAGACCTGTGTCTCCAGATTAATTTCCCCCAACAAATACATCGTTTTCACGTTAATCCGCAACAAGCCCGTCCCCCTCCTAACACCCACCAATGGAGAGAGAAACAGAAGTCAAGTTTCTGGTTTGATTCCCAGCACCAACCAATTATGCTAAAGGCCATAGTAGCTCTCCAATTTGATGATGCTTGCCAGGATAGAAGCACACACACACACACACACACACACACACACACACACACACATTTCTATTATACTTTACCCTGATAGATGTTCAAGGGTCCTCTCCACCAAAACCATCCTGCCTGTCAGCAGTGGGCTGAACCCAAGCTAGCTCAAATAAAGGCTCTGGTGTGATTTGCATTGGATCGACTCCTGTCTGGTCTTCTGGGATTCACTAACACTTCCTTGGTACTACAAGGAAGGAAACAAGAGATTAGAACAGATTGCTAGTGTTAGTTTGTGGTCAAGCAGAGCAATTCAGGAGAGACAGAGAGACACCAGCTTGAATCAGTCATCTTAGAGAGGAGTTTTGAGCCAGCACTGCAGAGTTGAACGAGCCAGCTGGAGCGCAGAAAGAAGTAGAAAGGATGAGCTTATTCAGTAGTATGTCAGAGATTGAAAGCATTCTCAGCCTAGAATAGATCCTACGGAGGCTAGAAGCTCCCAGGACTAGGCCTAAGTTAGCAGATGGAGGGAGTGAGCCTCTCAGATGACAATCACAGCAGAAGAATAAAAGTTATTTTCACAAATGTCCTCTGAGCCTTGGGGCAAGGGATTAATACAGATGCCCCATCCAGGGCTCAGCAGTCCCTTAGTTTCTTATTCTCGGCCTTCTGACCAGTTATAAATCTCCGCACTGACTACTGTCCATAGCTAAATTTCTCTGACCAAATTTAAGAACAGCACTAATCTATACCTATAATCATAAATATTTTTAAGTCAGCTTGACAACATGACCATGCAACAGAACTAGTAGGTTCCTCCTACCATAGGAGTCCCTACTGATGTCATGGCTGGCGACAAAATGATCCTTCAAGGGATGAGAATGAAAACTCTGTTCAGCCCAACTTAGCTGGGCTGGATACAACTCCAGAAGTCTGATGCCCCTGTCAGCATATTTAAACAGTATGATTTGGGAAAAAGTTTCCTGATATAATGCAATCCCCAGTGTACAAGGAGTCATAATTACTTCAAAGCTCAACTCAAAGTACAAGTCATTTCTTCCAAGAAGATTGGTCCTAGAGATAGGCTACATGTATTCAGGTTAAGGGCCTAGGGAAGGATCTGGCATGCTCTCTGTCATACAGATATCATTTGGGCTATTAGGCATCCTCAGTACTGGTTGTGGGAGCTTGGGGGAGCTCCTGGTTATACAGATAATGTAAGAATCACTTAGACTATTAGCTATCTCCAGTCTTGGTTATGGAAGCTTGATATGACCTGGCCCGACAGACCACCAACCTGTTAATCACCTTTAATTCCTAGCCCTCTGCATGGAAAAATAAGTCATACATCCTTTCCTTTGGGAAGAGAATCCTGCATGCTTAATATTTCTGGTTTCCTTGGTGATTTGTGGGCACAAAACCTTCATGCTCCCAACATCCCTGTATTTGCTTCTTGGATGACCAATCCATAGATGGTTCTGTGTACTTCCTGTAGATGCTCAGTAAGTACAATCTCTGGTTGTCTAGTAGTGTTTAGGAAACAAAGCTGGAAGCACCAGCAGCTTAGATTCTGAAACCCTGCAAACTCCTCTGGTTATAAATTCTAATTCACACATGGGTCTCAAGGACAGCAGGGTGGAGATGCTGTCCACAGAACTGTTTGCATTGTGACAATGAGAGAGCGAGACACCACCACCCTGGGTCCAATAATCTCTCCTGAGGGAGAGCATGCGTGCAGTGGAGTAAACCAGTAACCCGGGTTTCTGCAGCCAGTAATGAGCAAAAGAAATCTGTGGGGGAAAGCACGCTGTGTTACTGTATTAGTACTCTACTTAGTAGGTCCAGAAGCAGAGAGAGACTGCAGAGGTGGCTCACTGTACACTGTGTTATCGTATAGACCTTAGTAGGTCCAGATGCAGAGAAAGACTGCAGAGGTGGCTCACTGTTCTTACAAGGGACTGGAGTTCAGTTCCCAGCATCTCACAACTGCCTGTGACTCCAGCTCCAGGGGATCTGATGACCTCTTCTGATCTCTAAAGGCACAGCACTCATGTGCACACACACACAGACATACACACACACACAGACACACACACAGACACACACACACAGACACACAGAGACACATACACAGACACACACACACAGACATACACACAGACACACATACACACACACATACACACACACAGGTATACACACACACAGAGTCAAAAAGTAATACAGCCACAAGGGAGGAATGCCTCTTTTTTTGTAAGACATCAGTCAAATTCAGGATTACATATCACATGCATTAGAGTGGTGACCTTGGTTTGAAGAAATCAAGTGGAAATAAAAAATGAGAATGTAAAAGGAGTGAGTGTAGGCTTGGATTTTTGTAAACCTACTTTATCTGGGGTTCTAGTGTGCATTATCTTCCCTTCTATTCCACTGAACAGAGGTAGAGGGGAAAGACAGTTTATAGGAAGAGGAAGTTGTTGATCTGTTTAGAAGTAGTTCTTTAGAGCGATTCACTCTTCGTTGTTAGGATGCCAATAGTCCAGTGGTGGTAATAGCCAATTATACACTTAAACTGATCAGTGGTGGTGGCAGCAGCAGCAGCATTCCTTGCTAACCTCCCTGATGTTCTGGGTTCTCAAATGAAAGGCACACACATAGCCTTTATATTTTGATATGCCTAAATCAGCTCAGTGGCTGGGCCACTTCCTAACCACCCCCTGCTAACCCACCTCCCTTCAACATTCTCAGGTTATCACTTACTAAAAGCTGTGCTCCATCTTTGCTGCCCGAGACCCAGCCCCGCAGCCCCCTTGGGCCGCTCTCCTCCGACTCCGACATGGCAGCTGTTCTCTCTGTCCTGTACCTACTCAGGCGAGGTGTCTATCCTCTCCTCTCAGCACTGCAGAGCTCTCTTTCCTCTCTCCCCTGGTCCCTCCTAAAGGTCCCACCTCTGTCTGCCCTGCCCAGCCACTGGCTGCGGGCAACTTTACCAATCAGAACCAGCTGGGGGCAGGGATCCTTCACGTCTTATGTTTGGACAGGCAGATTCTTGTGCAAACAATTTTGGAGACCCAAATAAACTTAATACAAGCAGCCATACCAACCCAATAGCAAACACCAAACACGAACTAGTCGCAGCAGCTCGATCCAGAAGAAACCACAAGGTTCTGTCGAACTGGCAAGGATCACCCAGAAGACCACAAGAAGTTCTTCGGTGCATTTCTCTCTACAAAGTGAAGCCCGGTGCAGCCCAGCACCACCTAACACAGTTCAGGTAAGTGTTGCAAGGTGAGAGCGACCTCTCACTGTTTATGAGGTTCCATATACACTCTCTCAAAACATCACACGCCCTCTCAAGCATCCACTCCGGCAAAATATCACACACCCTCTCATGTGTCTGCTTCAACAAAACATCCTCTTCCAAGAACACACCATGTGATAAAACTGAGTTTACAAAGAAACCAGAAATCTCCACTTCAAAGGAGAAATGGAGCAAAATGGGGCACAGATAATATCATGCAGTATGTGAAGAAACATCTATATTTTATTCTCCCACACATAATATAAAAAAGAGGAGAATGGAATATGCTCCTTTCATAGTGGCCTTTTTATGGTTATAAGATTCAGCTTGTTGTCAGTAGCAGATGTCCACATGCATGCTGAATGCCAGTATCCAGGCTCTACTGAACATCACATGGGCTGAACATCACTGTGGCCTCTTGTTTTACAGATGTGACATTCTTTTTGTTCCCTAAAGGAGTCTACCCCCTCCTCCCACCAGCTAACAATCCTCTTTGTATAAGCAGACTTTGTGTGGATGAAATGGCATCACTGGATAAACCAGCACAATACTGACCCCTGGCGGTCGGCTCTGATGTGTGGCTGCATGAAGGGTCAGTTTGGGGAGGTTTTGGTCTTGTTTAAAACATTTTTTTTCCCCCTTTAACTTCTGGACTTTCTCGGTTTGTGGTCCACAGCACACAGCCTTTCTTGGCTCCCCATGTTAACCTTTAAATTATTTCCGCCTCATTTTAGGAAATCTAGAGCAAACCAAGAATGTGAACTTGTGAACTTCAGTACAGTGGACAGGTGCGGGCCTTGTGAGTAGCTCACTTGGGAAACAGAGCCTGTGATGGCAACAGAGGCAGAAGAGAGAATGAGAAGGCCCTGGAGTGGGGTTCTGGAAAGGTACTTGAGCTGGGTGTTGCAGATTAACTTCCCATGGTTGGTCATCTTGGGGGAGGACTGGGCTACAGGGCATGTGACACTGAGGGTGCTCGATACCAGAGTGACAGCCCTGGCAATTTGAGGTGCGGGTCCGGCTGTTGTCTCCTGTGGGCTTGCCTGATGGCGGAGGTAGAGCTGCAGTTGGACCTTCTCGGCTCACTGGGTAGCCTTAGAACCAGTTAGCTTTCTTCTCACACCCTGAGATGTGGCTAACGGTGCCCAAGGACTTCGAGATATGAGGTAATTTTGAGAGCTCCATCATCTCTGTCTCTGCCATATGCTCACGTCCCTGAGGGAGGAAGGAAGACGATTACTAAGTGTCTCCTCTCTGTGTCACCTTCTCTCGCCCCGGGACTGCTCTCTGATACATTCTTCCTCTTTCCTTCCCTGGAGGCCTTCCTCAGTCACCTTCTGCTTTTTACTTTTTTTTTTTTTTTAACCTGGAAGAGAGATTTCCAACAAGGACCCCAGGCCTCTCTCCTCAGAAAGCATCCTCTAATGCTGAGAGCCCAAGAAATAACACTTCTATTTCTTTATCTCTGCCAAGATCTTACCCATCCATCTTCTTAGGTGTATTCCCTGGGATAGTTGTGAGCCCAGTTTTACTGCCCTATGATGTGTATTACACTAATAGATAGATAGACATGCGCTGTTTGAGCTCCCTGTGGAGCTGCCTCTGGAAGTGAAGCTCCTTCATACTCCATTGTTTCAGGAAAGTCTCCTCCAAGCCTCTTGTCTGGGAATGGGTGGCTTAACCTTAAACAGGGAGGAAGAGAACAGCAAAAGGGACCAGGACTGAAAACATCATGCTTCTGTGAACAGCCTGAAGGTTGTGGTCTTAGTTAGGGTTTTATTGCTGTGAAGAGACTCATTTATAAAGGAAAACATTTAATTGGGGCTAGCTTACAGTTTCAGAGGTTCAGCCATTATTGGCTTCGCAGGGAAACATGGTGGCATGCAGGCAGACAGGGTTAGAGAAGGAGCTGAGAGTTCTACATCTTGATCGGCAGGCAGCAGAAGGAGACTATGTGCCACACTGGGTGTATCTTTAGCACATAAGACCTCAAAGCCAACAATGACCCACTTCACCCAAGAAGGCCACACCTCGGGCCATTCCTATTCAAGCCACCAGATTAATGTCTCTAGCAGAAGTTACTATTGTTTACCACATGGTATGAAAGTGTAGAGACAGGGAAGCTGGAATTTCAGCCATGGGAAGCTCATCCATGAAGGCAAAGCTCGTATGGGAGCCTAGTATCTGTATGTGTCTTGCTTTTCTTTGTGCTCTGCAGGGACTCAGGGACTCTGTCTCTTGGAAACTCGCTCTGGTGCCTCAATGAGTCTTCCTTCTTTGTTTTGTTTTGTTTTTTTGCTGGATGGTTTTAGTGTCTTGTTTTATGATGGTTTGCTATCTCTCTGCTGTTTGGTATTTGTGTTTTTACTTTGGCTTGCTGTATACTTAATAAACATACTCACTTGAGACTGAAAATATGGTTGTCATAGATCATTCAGCAGACCCTACAGAGCAGGCCCCATCCCAGTCATGCCACTCACCTGGCCACGCCTCCAGCAAAGGAGCACACAGAAAACTGACAGCATCAGGCCCTTGAACAAGAGGAGTCCATACTGCACAGAGATCAGAAGCCCCGGGGAGGTCCAGCCAGGAGAGGAAGAACTTTGGTTTCTAGAGGCAGGAAGCAGATGGAGAAGCCTGGGTAGGGATGTCACCTGCTCCTGTGTGATCCTAAGCCATCTCTTTGTAGCTGGAGTTTTTGTGCATGCCGACCCTCCCTAAGCTCTGAAGGGACAATGAATGCAATCGGGAATGGAGCCCTGGGGTCCCTGGGCCTGAGAGGAAACCAAGTTAGAAGACACCCAATTGGAAGAGTTAAACACCCCGGTTGGGGATCTGAACTGAGCTGGGAGAAGGAACCGCCTCACCTCCTTAGACAAGAAGCCACCAAGCTGGCCCACATGTGGATCTGGTGGGAGGAGGTGGTCCCAGGCCCACAGCTCAGCAGGCCAACAAGGCGATCACAGAGAGAGCTCAGCAGGCCGGCCCGGAGATCACAGAGAGACACTCCAGGGGACCTGAATCCTTCACCTTTTCTACTCCTTCTAAGTGCCTGGCCACTTTGCTCATTGTGAAGCTGTGATGTGGCAGTTCCTGACTCATCGGCACATGTGAGTGAGTACACGAGTTTGCCTTTCAGATTTTTTGTCCCACTAATTATCTTCCTTGTTGTCTCCCTAATTCCACTGGATTGGCATTTTTTTCCCATTTGAGAACCATAACTACCCTACCGTATTTGCCTTTTAATTAATCTTTTCCAGTCTCTCATCTGCTTGCAAACGTTTCCCATAATGCTGCTTGCTGAGTACAATCCCACCCTCCTTCATGAAATTTAACTTAACCCCCATGTTATACATTTTTTATGTTTTCTGTAAAAAATAAAAATAAAAAAGTCTCTTCCTCTTCTCCCAGATATTCATCTGTTATTTATTTATTTATTTTGTTTTTTTTAGACATGGTCTCACTATGTAGCTCTGTCTATCCTGGAACTTGTTATGTAGGCCAGGCTAGCCTCAAACTCACAGACATCTACCTGCCTCTTCCTCCAGAGCGCTGGGATTAAAGGCATGCACCACCACACCCAGACACAGCTTTTTAAAAATTAGCTTAAGTCTATTTTTCATTGTTGTGCAATTTGAATCTGCCAGAATTCAGCCTTGTGTATAGTAGCAGAAGATCTGGTTGTCATTCATTTTTAAATTATGTAGCTAGTCTTCCAAATGGTGGAACCTTGCCCCCACTGTTTATGGATGTCACTAGATATCATAATCTGTCCCTGCATTTCCACAAGTCTGTTTACATGCTTCCCACCTGGCCCTCTGGCCCTCTTATTGGGGTTCACCATCTTTTCTTTTTAAGTTAGAGTTTTATGTAACTCGGGCCATCCTTAAACTCTCAGTGACCTTTACCTCCCAATCCCCCAGTTTCCACCTCTCAGTACAGGGATTACAGGCATGTGTATGACCACAACAGGCTCACTTCCTGTACCTGTACTCTACCGTTCTCAGAGGTAACGATTTTTTTTATTTTTATTTTATGTTTTGTATGAATGTTTGCCCTGCACATATGTATGTGCACCATATGCATGCCCACAGAGGCCAGAAGTAGATGTCAGATCTCAGGAACTAGAGTTATAGCCTGTTGGGGGTGCTGGAAAATAAACCCTGGCATGATCTTCGTTGACTTTGTATCTAACAAACTTGCCTAACTTTTTGATGAGACTTAATAGTTGCTTGGCTCTGGGGGCATTTCTTGTTTCAGGTTCTGTGGTTGCTTGTTTGTTTGCTGGCTTTGGGGAAGTAGGTTGAGCTTTTTCTGTTTCTGTTTGTTACTGGTTTCTAGAGCTTGTTGTTTGTATAGCCCTGACCTTAGGAGTTGCTCTGTAGTCCAGGCTGGTCTTGGTCTCACAGAGATCCACCTGCCCTACCTCCCCAGTGCTGAGTGTTTCTATATATTACCCCGGTCCTGACAGCAGTGTATCTAATGTGCTAAGACTTTTCAAAGAAACATGTGCAGGTTCTATGGTCTTCATTTGAAAAATCCTCTTAATTTTTTACAATCTCACCATATTTTCCTACTCATGGGGGTGTGTTGGGGTCTGATGGCTTCAGCTATCTCATTTCATTTGATATGAAATCTCATTCTTGTTCTTTTGAGGATAATCTTTAAGTTTCCAAATACTCTGTTCTTGACATTCTCAAGTCATAAACTAGGTCTACAGGTGTCCCCTCTGCCTGTCTATGTCTGTGGGGATAGTTCCTATTTCTCTCTCGACAGTGTCTTTATATGGGTATGTGGTATGTGGGAGAGAGATGAGAGAGAAAGGGGGAGCAAGGAGAGAGGGATGGAGGGAAAAAATGTGTGTGTGTGTGTGTGTGTGTGTGAGAGAGAGAGAGAGAGAGGAGGGAGAGAGGGAGGGAGGAAGGGAAGAAGGGAGGGACAGAGAGGGAGAGAGAGAAAGAAAGGAGGGAGAGAGGGAGGGAGGAAGGGGAGAAGGGAGGGACAGAGAGGGAGAGAGAGAGAAAGGGAGGAGGGAGAGAGGGAGGGAGAATTTTCATTAAATTCTAAAGCTCACTGGTTGGTGAGTCTGGCTAGCCACTGAGCCTGTGAGACCTGCCTGTCTCTGCCTCTCAGCACTGAGATTCCAGGTATAGATCTGCTATACCCAGCTTTTTATGTGAGTGCCAGGGACCCACACTCAGATACTCATGCTGGCTGCTCCCATAGCCAAGACATTAATCATCGATCCAACTCCCTAGCCTTCTTTGTTATCTGAAAGTGGTCCTTTTCTCACAATTCTGTGAAATTCATATTGATTCTTTCCTCAAATATCTCTTCCTCTCATCCTTCCTTATAGAGGTTTGGATTTTTTCTGATCCTCTTTGTCTTTTCTTTTCTTTTTGTTTGTTGGTTTGTAGAACATGATTTTTAATATTTTCAACTGTTGATATTCAACAAACAGAAGTTATTTTAAGATATAGTTCATTGGAGCCAGGCAGTGGTGGCGCACGCCTTTAGTCCCAGCACTTGGGAGGCAGAGGCAGGTGGATTTCTGAGTTTGAGGCCAGGCTGGTCTACAGGACAGCCAGGGCTACACAGAGAAACCCTGTCTCGAAAAAAACCAAAATATACTTCATTGTTATGTCTCCCTGTTCATTTCTGATTTTGTTAATTTGGATACTGTCTCTGTGCCCTCTGGTTAGTCTTGCTAAGGGTTTATCTATCTTGTTGATTTTCTTAAAGAACCACCTCCTGGTTTTGTTGATTCTATAATTCTTTTTGTTTCTATTTGGTTTGATTATTTCCTGCCATCTACTCCTCTTGGTTGTATTTGCTTCCTTTTGTTCTAGAGATTTCAGGTGTGCTGTTAAGATCCTGGGAAGATCTCATACAGACCTTAAGAAAACACAAATGCCAACCTAGACTACTATACCCAGCAAAACTCTCAATTACCATAGATGGAGAAACCAAGGTATTTCATGACAAAACCAAATTTACACAGTATCTTTCCATAAATCTAACCCTACAAAGGATAATAGATGGAAAACACCAACACAAGGAGGAAAACTACATCCTAGTAAAAACAAGAAAGGAATCTTTCAACAAACCCAAAAGAAGATAGCCACACAAACACAATTCCATCTCTAACAACAAAAATAACAGTAATAATCACTTTCCCTTAATATCTCTTAACATCAATGGACTCAATTCCCCCCAAAAATATATAGACTACAGACTGGATACATAAACAGGACCCAGCATTTTGCTGCATACAGGAAATGCACCTCAGTGACAAAGACACACACTACCTCAGAGTAAAACGTTGGAAAACAATTTTCCAAGCAAATGATCTCAAGAAACCAGCTGAAGCGGCCATTCTAATATTGAATAAAATCAGCTCTCAACCAAAAGTTATCAAAAAAAATAAAGAAGGACATTTCATACTGGTCAAAGGAAAAACCAAGATGAATTCTTAATTCTGAACATCTATGCTCCAAATGCAAGGGCACTCACATTCATAAAAGAAACTTTCCTAAAGCTCAAAACACATATCATACCCCACGCAATAATAGTGGGAGACTTCAACACCCCACTCTCATCAATGTACAGATCATGGAAACAGAAAGTAAACAGGGACACAGTGAAACTAACAGAAGTTATAAATCAAATGGATCTAATAGATATTTATAAAACATTTCATCCTAAACCAAAAGAATATACCTTGTTCTCAGCGCCTCATGGTACCTTCTCCAAAAGTGACCATGTAATTGATCACAAAACAGGCCTCAACAGATACAAGAGAATTGAAACAATCCCATACACCCTATTAGATCACCACAGAATAAATACCAATAAATAAATAAATAAATAAATAAATAAATAAATAAATAAATGGAAAGCCCACATACACATGGAAGCTGAACAATGCTCTACTCAATGATAACTTGGTCAAGGAAGAAATAAAGAAAGAAATTAAAGTCTTTTTAGAATTTAATGAAAATGAAGACATACCATACCCAAACTTATGGGACATAATGAAAGCAGTGGTAGGAGGAAAACTCTTCTGATTATCTCTAGTGCTACCTGCCCTCACTATATGTGACCGGAGTCTGTCCTTCCATGATCCTGGTTGTGTCAAAACTCCTCAGAGTTCAGCTGTCTCTGTGATCCTGTGATCCTGGGATCCTGGTGTGGGATCCTGCTCTTGGGATCCTGGGATCCTATGGACCTGGGCGTGTTAGAGTACCTGGGAGTGGAGTTTTTTCTGGGTGTTGTGGGACTGGCTGCAGAATTTGTTCAAGCCCAATTTCTGCTCAGGGCACCAGCTTAGACCCGAAGGAACCCGTGCCACTGGTCAGGCAGAGTTTCTGGGTGCCTGGGTCCCGCTGGTCCCAGTTACTTCCAGTTTTGGGGCAGATGTTGTGTCTTCCTCACCTCTGATCCTGTGGTCCTGGGCATGTTCGAGCCCTTTTTGTCTTTTCTATAGCTCTTCCAATGCTTAGGACATGCTTCCCCAGCCCCCTATTTCTTCCTTCTCCACACCCATATCCGGACCTGGGAGCGCCTCTGAAGAACTCAATGCCCAGCCATCCTGAGGATGATTCTTCATTACAGGACTCCCAGGACACCTCCCTCTAAAGACATTCCCGACTCACCTGTGCACAGAGCCGTTGATGGAAGAGTCAGTGATGTCCTCAGGAGATGTGGTCATAACTAAGAGGGACATAAGATGCTCCTTAGAGGACCAGGACAGAGACCAAGACCGAGTCCCAAGAGCCATGAGAGGAAGTAGAGAAGGGTTAGATGGGAGCACACCTCACAGTCCCTCAGGCCAGGGTTACATTCACCTAAAATCTTTATACTTAACTTTTTTTTTTTTTTACATATATAAGGTCATCAACCATAAAGGCAGGCCTCCCCTATCCTTGCCCTCCCCAAACTGCCTGGCTACCCCCATTCCTCCTGGAAAACCTACCTGTGCTTTCTGGGAGCCAAGTGCTCATCTGTGAAGGAAGAGTTGATGAGGCTGGAAAAGAGAAGAGAAGACAACTACGCATAAAACTGAGAACGGGGTCTGGGCCCTGATCTGTGAAATATGCCGGAGGCTCAGAGGTGACTGGGCCTAAAATCTTTAACCTAAGACTCACATATTTATGGGCTGCTGAGATAACCTGACACCCTGACTTTGAACCTTAGAACCCACAGTGGGAGGAAAGAGCCAACTCCCAAAGGTTGTCCTTTGATCCCATATGTGTATTATGGCCCATGCCTTCATACATACAATAATAATAGTAATAGTAAGAATAATTATCATCATTATTATAATTATACATTTTAAAAGGGGATTTCACACATCTATGCTATGCCATTTACTGTTTCAATACTTGCATATATGGCATGACATTCAAACCAAAGTTGGCCTGTGTATTTGACATCATTTCTTCATGGTAAAAACACTTAAAATCTTTTTTTTTTTATGTAGCCTTTAAAAATACATAGAGGCTAGAGAGATGTTTAAAAGCACTAGCTGCTCTTGCAGATATGGGAAGATAGATAGATAGATAGATAGATAGATAGATAGATAGATAGATAGACCATATAGAAATATAGTCCCATATAAACCAATCCTACTGGTAGGACATATAGTGCATATGGTACATATACATAGGGCATATAGGACCAGGGTTTGATTCCCAGCACCCACATAGTGGCCTACTCCATAACTCCAGTTCCAGAGGATCCAGCATCCTCCTCTGACCTCCATGGGCACCAAGAATATGTGTTGCACAGATATACATGCAAGCAAGACATGCCTATGTGTAAAATAAGATGAATGAATATTCTACATTGTTAATAATCAGAGGCAAATAGCACATTATCGTTATCCGAAGCCTGTGCAACACAGCATTAGAATTTCTGTCCCCTTCATGTCACTTAATATTCTTTAGCCTAGCCTCACCCTCACTCCTCCTGGCTCCTCCCTCAGATTCTGGTAACCACTAACCTATTCCAACGTCTATCAAATCAGTGTTTTGTTATTCTTGTTCGATAGTTTTTGAGACAGGGTTTCACTATGTAACTCTGACTTGCCTAGGACTCTCTTGGTACATGAGGCTAGCTTCAGACTCACAGAGATCCATCTGCCTCTGCCTCCTGAGTGCTAAAGTTTGTACCACCATACTGGCTAGGATTTTTTGTTTAAAGTCAGGATTCCATGTAGCTCAGGAACTCAAACTTACTTCACAGCTCAAGATGGTGAACTTGTTATCTACCTGTCTCCACTTCCTAAGAGCTGGGACCATAGGCTGGTAAGACATATAGTAGTAGTTCCAGATCATGATCATGATGACAACTGTGCTAATTTACATTCCTATCAGCCACGCGTAAGACTTTCTCCAAGTCTTCCCCAGCACCTGTTATTGTTTGTCTTTTGCGGAAGGGTGATTTTTACAAAGTAATATGATATCTCACAATGGTTTTCATTCATGTTTCCCTGGTAGGCAGTGACACTGAGGATTTTCTTGGCCATTTGGATGTTGTTGTTTCGTTTGGTTTTGACGGCTGCTCAGATTGGAGGGGAGCCTTATACATAGCAGAAATCTAATCTAGCCTCCCAGTGGAAAGTGGGTTGTGGTAGACCTGATAGCACACTTTATCTCTCTATATCTGAAGTCCTGAGTGGAACTTCCTCATTGCTTAGTCTCTAGGGGATCCACCCAAGAGGAAGGCCCTACCGAGTCTCAGGCTCCTCAGCCTGCCTGATCATTACTCTTTCCTCCTCAATAAGCTACTCATCTTTGTTTGGAGCCAGATGGAGGAAGAGTGGGCAAGGCTATAAGAGACAAAGATAAGATGGCTCTGTGGAGTCCTGAAGGGAAAATCAAGTCTGACCCCCAAACAGTGGCAGGATATGGAGGGGCTTAGAGCACATGTCAGGAGTCAACAAGCTAATGACTTCCCCTCAGTTTAAAATTTATGACGGAACTCCAGTAGGCAAGGCCCAGGAGAAAATCATTTTAGGAAAGATTCTTGCTATTAATATGCTTTTCCTGTTATCACATATATACCAATCATTAGGTATTAGCCCATCCTTTTGAGCAGATCTCTGCAGAACAATGAAGATGTACTGTCTAGTAATGATGCTATATAGACCAGTGGATGACTTCTTTATCCTCAGTGATGATCCTATGAGAATTCCTAAACTTATAGTAATTATTAAGCTCTTTTAATAACACTATTAACTCCTTTCTGATAGCCAAAACTGCAATGAGAACTCTACCAGTTTTTAGTGTCATCAATTAATTACTACAGACATTCTACTACTTAGAACACATTCTAAGAGGTTGTAAAACCACTAACCAAAGGTTATAAAAAGGGAATTAGCAATTTATTATAGGTTCTAGGACAGAAGATAAAATAATTACTGGGTTAATCTATACAAACTTCACTAATAACTTAGTTATGGTTTTTAGCTCTCCATGAACCTGTGGAGCTATGACAGGTGTTTAGCTAGATAATCACTCCTAATGGATATGCATGTAAACACTCTCTGTTGTAAACTTCTATTTCGATTTATGATATGAACTTATGTGTAAACTTGTGATGAACTTTTTACCCTGTGATCTTGTATTCTGAAAGATGCTTAAGTGCTGAGGACAAAGAGAAGAGTCAGAATTGAGCTGAGGAGAACTTTTTAGACAGATCATTTTTTTAGACATGATCTGAAGAGAACTTTTTAGAAGAGAACTGAGGATAATTTTTAGTCAGGAAACAAGAGAACTTTTTAGACAGAACTGAACTCAATAAGAACTTGAAGTAAAGGCATAGCATTGGAGAAAAGGCATTGAGAGTAAGGCATTACTGTGACATCAGAGCAGGAGGAGAGCAAGGTTAAAAGGAGAGTGCAGAGAGCAATAATTTAGAAACTATAGGTAACAAAAAAAAACTAAGATAGTAATGTGCAGAATGTAGAAGAAAAGAAGAAGAAGCTGCAGAGAAAGCAGAGAAGCAGGCAGGCTTCGCCTTACCATGGGACAGAACAGGTCCTTTCTTAATAACAAGGCAGGCTTCGTATTATTAAAAGGAACAAAGCTTCCTACTTTAAAACGTGGGTTTGATTCAGTTAGCATTAAAAGGGTAAAAACTTTTTCTTACTCTATGCAATAAATATTGGAGCTCATTTCATCTAGAATGAGTAAATTCTTTCTGCACTGTTGCTTGCTATTTTGCTCCAAATGCAAATATACTATGGATGTGAGTGTGTAAGTATGTAATTTTGAGAATGTATGAAAGCTGGACCCAACTAGTTTGAATGAAAATGTGTAAATGTGAATGTGTGAATCTGTGTATGAATTTATGTGAGTTTATACATATTTGCTTATGTAAAAGTTTTTCCTCCTGTGAGCATGATTGTCTCTCCTGGTTCAATAGAAGTTTATTCCTACAAACTTTCTCCTAGCCTGACACAACAGGAGGAATTTGGGAAAAAAAAATGGAAAACTCATTAGCAATTACTCCTTTACTGAATCTCCTGCTGTTTTAGGATGAGGAGCTAAATGCCTATGACTGCAGTTGATGACTTCACAGGACACAGAGAGCAGGACAGCTAAATTAGCAAAGTAACTTAGATTTAGATGAGTAATTTATATTATTATACAGCAACTCTAAGTATATTGTAAAACAAAAGCCTTACCATACATAGAAGTTTTTCCCCTCGAATGCTTCAAGAGAAGCAAGAGAAAGAAGAGAGAATCATGCAAGGGTTGGCCCAAAGAAAGCAAGAATACAGGCGATCAAGGGCCATTAGGAATTGAAACTCAGGTCTGTCTGAAAAGCAAGAAAGCAAGCAGGAAGGTTAAAGAGATAGTTCGGCCAATGAGAGAAGAAATGGTTGCCACTGAGAAAACAGAGGATCTAAAGCCACACTAGCCTTAACCCTGAACCTATCCTTAACCCTAACCCTAACCCTAACCCCTAACCCTAACCCTAACCCTAACCCTAACCCTAACCCTAACCCTAACCCTAACCCTAACCCTAACCCTAACCCTAACCCTAACCCTAACCAACCCTAACCCTAACCCTAACCCTAACCCTAACCCTAACCCTAACCCTAACCCTAACCCAACACTAACCCTAACCCTAACCCTAACCTGACCTAACCCTAACCCTAACCCAGGATGTTGCAGAGGATCTGAGTTTGGTTCCCAGCATCCACATTGAGTGGTTCACAGCAACTGTGACTCTAGTTGCAAGGGGACCCTAGTCTCTGCTGTGCCCATGGATGCACATAGTTTAAAATAAAAATATTCCAACAGTTTTTTGGGGTTTTTTTTGTTTTTTTTTTTTGTTTTTTTTTTTTTTTTTTTTTTTTTTGAGATAGAGCCTCACTATGTAGCTCTGGCTGGCCCAGACTTCACTATTTAGACCAGGCTGACCTCAAACTCAGATCCATCTGCCTCTGCCTTCCAAATGTTGGGATTAAAGTTGCACGATGCTAGTGTAAACTAAATAAGAATCAGAGAGAAACTCCAAGTGCCTACCCCATGAAACTTAAACATTCTTTCTTAATGCAGAGCCAGGCATGACAGAGTTTGGAAGCTGTCTCTCCTCAGTCAGATCAGGGATCAAGATCAGAGAAGGGATCAGGGATGTAAATTGCACTTGGTCCATAGAAGGGGGTTATATCTCTAAGAAAGACCTTACCTGGAGACACCACCAGGCTGATGTTTCTGAGAACAGTCACTTTTCTGCGGGAAGGACTAAACGGACCACACCAGTAGAATGCCGAGTCATTCTCTGTTAGTTGAGTCATGGTGATGCTGAAGAAGCCGGCTTCAGGATCATCCCAGATCGTGTGCTGTGATTCCCTGACTGCTTTCCGAGGCTCGGAGGTAGTGACCACTCTCGTACATCTATTTGGAGATACTTGCCGACACCACGTTTTCAGCACATAAGGCTCCTCCTCAGACTTGTACTGGCATTGCACGGAGAAGCTCTGTCCTACCATTCTATGAAGCTCTTCAAATATAACTGTGGACCCCCAGATACCTGGACAACAAATGGTCAGGTCAGAGGTCAGAGCTCTAGCTGTATACATCTGTTTCTTGGGCTGGGGAAGCCAAGAGGCAATGACTTCTGACACCCAGACACAGAACATGCCCCAAAGCCAGCCCTGGTCACAGGGTCATCCTAGTCCCTGCCCAGCCCTTGCCCTTTTTTATTTTTATTTTTATTTTCCAAGACAGGGTTTCTCTGTATAGCACTAGCTGTCCTGGAACTCACTCTGTAGACCAGGCTGCCCTCTGTCTCCCAAGTGCTGGGATTAAAGGCGTGCGCCACCATCACCCGGCAGCCCTTGTCCTTTTATCCCACCTCTCATCCCCTTGTGCCCTGAATCATCTCACCTGAGGCCAGTAGCACCAGCTGCACAGGGACCGGTAGCAGTTGTGAGCACCTCCAGGCCATACCAGTCCAGACTCTGTCAGTGGAGGAGAGGAGGAAAAGAGGAGGCCTCTGAACTAGGCAGGAGGCTTCCCCTAAGTCCCAGGATCTGTGAGATGTAAGAACCAAGGAAGATCAGAGATTTGATTGGGGAAGTGGCCAGCCTGGGAAGGCGGGCTTATGGACCCATAAGAGGAACAGTAGCCAGGCCTGGACTGGGGACTCCTAATTGCGGGCCCCATCTCTGGCTCTCACTCTTCACCCCTGCTCATCTTCTCCTCACCTCAGCCACTCTACACCACCCACCAATCACACTCCTCCATTGTTGCTACAAGAACAAGAACACTCTAGAAAAAAATATGAGAAGTAAGAGGCCTGTTCCTCTTTTCTTTTTCCCTGAGAAAGGTCAATGTCCCTAGAGGTGTGCCCAGAGGCCTGAGAATCCCCACCCATAAGTCAAAGCCCTCACCTCCAATGTGTTGTCATCCTGGAAGGTTTGTGAGCTACCAGACTCTAAGGACAGACTGTAAGAATGGTCCCTGGAAAAGGGGGGAAGGGGGGCTCCTGGAAGGTAAAGAACAATGAGGAAAAATTGTCAGAAGGAAGCTAAGAGGGAGGGGCCTCTTAAGGGTGAGAAAGGAAGCAGGGGAATTCATGACCATGTTGAAGGGACACATGAGTAGGTTAATGAAAACATGAGAAAAGTTATCTCATGGTAACATCTCACATGCAAAAATGTGTAGAAGAAAGGGTAACCCAGGGTGGGACAGTCTAGCAATAAAATAAACTGATGTTTATAGTCAACATATAAGATACCCACAAGTCTGGGTTCATTTAAGAAGATGACCTCAACAAGGCCATCAGTGAGCTGAATGGAAAAAAACACTGAGGATGTCATCGCTCAGGGTGTCGGCAAGCTGGCCAGTGTGCCTGCTGGTGGGACTTTGGCTGTTTCTGCTGGCCCTGGCTCTGCAGCTCCTGCTGCTGGTCCTGCCTACCCCCACCCTCCTTCCTCCCCCCCCCCCCCCCACTGCAGCAGGGGAGAAGAAAGATGGGAGGAGAAGTCTGAGGAGTCAGATGATGACATGGAATTTGGCTTGTTTGATTAAATTCCTGCTCCCCTGCAAATAAAGCCTTTTTATGTAGAAGAAGAAGAAGAAGAAGAAGAAGAAGAAGAAGAAGAAGAAGAAGAAGAAGAAGAAGAAGAAGAAGAAGAAGAAGAAGAAGAAGAAGAAGAAGAAGAAGAAGAAGAAGAAGAAGAAGAAGAAGAAGAAGAAGAAGAAGAAGAAGGAGGAGGAGGAGGAGAAGAAGGAGAAGAAGAAGGAGAAGAAGAAGGAGAAGAAGAAGGAGAAGAAGAAGGAGAAGAAGAAGGCATATGCACACCACATCAAGGAAACCCCAGCTTTCATTGGCAAGCCCACAGAACTAGCTGGGATACCATGGGCCATCAGAACACCTAACTTCTTATTTGTCTTCATGCATCTGCTCTACTCCCAGGGACCCTAGGGGCCTCTTATGTAGCAGTTGAGGGATGGAGATGGCAAAGCAAAGAATAAAAAATCCAACTGCACCCTCCTCCCTATGTACTTATGAGGGACTAAGATCCAGAAGTGTGGGATATAAACGTCATTTCTTTGCTTTGGTTTGCAGAGCTGGAAATCAAACCTAGGGCCTTGTAGATGCTGGTAAAGGAAGGGCTCTCCTCTACCACCAAGCTGCACACCCAGCCCAAAGCTTTCATTATAAACTCAATTTTATCTTCCCTGAATTACTGAACTGGAGGTAGTATTGGAATCAACTTTGATTTCCTTCAGAAGTTGTCACACAAGAGACTGAAGCAGTTAAAAAAAAGCACATGTTGCTTTTGCAGAGGACCAGGGTTCGGCTTCCAACAACCATGTCAGGGGGCTCACAACCACCTGTTACCCCAGTTCCAGGGGATCTGATGCTCTCTTCTGGCCTCCTCAGGCATCCACATATACAAATCTACACAGAGGCATATACATTTATTCATAAATAAAAACAAGTCTTTTTTTTTTAATCAGTACACAAGAAATTTAGGAAAATAATTTTTTTCTTCATGATAGAACATTGAAAGGCATCACTACACATTTGGCAGTATCCAGAGAGTGAAAGTAGATCCTAAAGAAGCTAGTCTGAGCTGATAGTGCCATGTGGGTGTGAGCTTACCCAGTGTAGCAAATACAGTGTTCTGGAGGGACAGGGTGCTGCAAAGGGAAGACCTGTGCATGGGAAAGGCAGGGAGGGAAGGGATTTTTATTTTTGTGTGTGTGTGTGTGTGTGTGTGTTTTAACTTCTTTTCATTTCTATAACAAAATGTACTAACAAAAACAATTTAAGGGAGTAAGCACTGATTTGGCCTCACAGTTTGAGAACATTGCCTATGGAACTGGTGAAGTTAAATCAGCAGGAGCTTGAAGCAGCTACTCACATCACGCCACAGTCAAGAAGCAGAGGACAATGAATGCATGTCTCCTAGTGTTCAGCTCGCTCTCTCGGTTTCCCATACTCCAGAGTCCCCTGCCTAGGGAGTCATAATGCACCCACTGGATGGCTGCTAGATTGATTGGGATGATCTGTAACTCCAGGCCCAGGAGATCTGAGGTCCCTTTCTGGCCTCCATGGGCACTGCACACACATGGTGCATAGACATGCACACAGACAAAGCACTCATACACTATATGACATTTTTGATCTAGTTTGTTGTGGTTCTGCATTCTGCCTCTCTGCTGGGGGTGTCCGGATGCTGCAAGCATGCTGACCCAGAGGAAGCACAGCAAAAGCCAGAATGGGAAGTCCACACCCTGTGTTTCTCTTTGGGGCATCAGATGCTTTAGTAAGGCAGCTCTCTGAAGGATCCTTGCTTGTTCATATTGCTTTATGACCACTGGGGGTGGATGTGGGTGCATACACTTTATCCAGAGTGAACCAGGGATCCTATACCTCTTGGGGGAAGGGCATGAGAATACCCAGGAAGGGAAGGTCATTGGCTGAAGACTCAAGGCTATCTAGATACCTCATTAGCATGGAAAGGAACTCCAGGTATTATGTCACATGACTGAGTGCCCAAGGTCTTTTCAGATGGGTGTCATGGTTACGTGTTCCTGAGCAGGTACAGAGATAGGTAGGAAGTGGCTCTACTACTGCCATTCTGAAATCTTTGAGATTCTTGAGGTTTGAGCTCTTCAGCCTTACAAGTTCTTATGCCTATCTGGTAGCACAGTTCCAAATCCCTACAGTGTTTAATCTGTATTCCCATATATGTTACTCACTGTCCTATGGCTATGAAAAGACACTATGACTAAGGCATCTCATAAAGGAAAACATTTCCTTGAGGGCTGGCTTACAGTTTCAGGGGCTTAGTCTATAGTCATCATGTCAAGGAGCATGGAGGCAGGCAGACATGGTGTTGCAGTAATAGCTAAGAACTTCACCATGATCCATGGGCAGAGAGAGAAAGAGACAGACAGAGAGACTGAGGCAGAGAGAGGCAGAGAGACAGAGACAGAGAGAGACAAAGAGACAGAGAGAGGCAGAGGCAAAGAGACAGAGAGTGTGAGAGAGACAGAGACAGAAAGAGAAAGAGACAGAGAGAGATAGAGAGAGAGGCAGAGAGACAAAGACAGAGACAGAGACTAAGCCTGATGTGGGATTTTGGAACCTCAAAGCTCACCCCACAGTGACATACTTCCTCCAACAAGGCCATAATTCCTAATCCTTTTCAAATAGTGTCACTTCTTGATGACTATACATTCAAATATAAGAGCCAATGGGCCATTCTTAGTCAAAACTTCCATTTTCCACACCCTGCCTGCCATAGACTTGTGGCCAAATCATAATGTAGAAATGTTTTCAGTCCAACTTCAAAAGTACCCATAGGCTATCACAATCTTAATATTGCTTAAAAGTTCAAAGTTCAAAGTTTTTTCTGAGACTAATGACAGTTTCTTACTGTAATCCCTTATAAAATCAAAATCAAGAAGCAAATTATATACTTCCAACATACAATGGCATAAGATATACATTACCATTCCAACATGGAGAAAGGGAGAATTCTGGACCAAAGCAAGACCAAACACCAGCCAGACAAACCCCAAATTTTGCACCGTCATGCGTGATGTCAAAGTGACAGGTATCCCATGACTCAGAATCTCTGACACAATCCAGGCTGCATCTTCACAGATTCATACAATGGGCATCTCTGAGCATTCATGCAGACACACCCCTGGCACACACTTACCCTTAGCAGCTATCCTTAGCCAAGGAGGGAGATTCTACAACCCCTTTTTTGTATCCTTGACTCTAAATCAAAGATCATATGACTAAAGCTGTCAAGTTCTGTTGCTTGCTATAGGTGGAACATTCAATTATATCTGTATGAGGTTTCTATTGGTGGTGGTTTCCTTCATGCTTAAGCTTTTCTGTAATTCTTTTTCACAAGTTAGAAGCTTAGCTAGGTGCAGTCTTACCCTGAAGTCACCACTTAGCTTACTTAGTATTGAAAGGCTGGAGAATCTTAGAATTTAAAATGAGGGCATTTAATACAAATGTATGGTGTATAACCTTTACCTAAAAGGACATGGAGGGCCACTGTAGCCAGCCAGAAATATAAAATAGCCAGTTCCTGGAACCCAGAGCCTCAGGGCTCTGGTTCCCGATACCTGCCCCTCCTGAATGATCCACAATGAGCGCGGAACTAAGAATGAAGGTCTAGTGGTTTATGAGACTCTCCACCCTGTCAACCAGTAGATGAAGATTACAGTCCTAGAGTGAATGTGTTCCCCTCCCTAACTGAATACCTTGGGTCAGGTCCCTCAGAAATTTTCCACTGTTTTTATGTTCTGTTTCCTTGGTAACTCACTCTCTCCTCCCCCAGCTTCCCTTAAATACTCCCACACTTCTTGTGCCCGGGGGTCGAACTCCTCTGACTGGCAAGGTCATGAGATCAACCCCGGTACCAATATCCCCAATAAACCTCATTTGATTGCAGCAAGTTCGGTCTTTCGGGAGTCATTGGGTGGTCGCATCATCCCAAGACTTGAGTAAGGATTTCCCCAGTTCTGGGGGGTCTTTCAATATCAGGCTTTTCTTTAAACCTTTGTTTTGTTGTTGTTGTTGTGACAGGGTTTCTCTGTGTGACCCTGTAGACCAGGGTGGCCACAAACACAGAGATCTATCTGACTCAGGTGCCTAAGTGTTGGGATTAAAGGAACGGCCCACCACATCTGGATTTCTTTAAACTTTTTTTTTTAATTTCCCTAAGCACTGAACTTAGCTCAATTACACTTCTTGGAGCTCCTCTTTTTCTGCAAACAGTCCATTTTGTATTTCTCTCTGTCTAACTTACTCCTTTCCTGTATGGTTGTTGTCCCATGTCCACTCTGCCATAGGACATGGCTGCTTGGGGAGGTAGGACTCAGGGAATTTGTGCTTATCTCATGCCACCACCGCCAGAGCTGGTGCTGGAATAGTAAAATATCAAGACACCACACAGCCCTGCTGGGGGATAGCATCTAGTCCCAGGCAGGGCAGCAGGGTTGGGGTGGGGGTGGGAGAGCTCCAGCTAGTCCCAGTGGTAATTACTGGCTTGGCTTTTTTCCTTGGCTTGGCAGATGCAGGCTTGGTGGTGGTTGTGGCTGGGAGCTCAGAGAGGACTTCTATGAAAAGAGCCAGTCCATGCTTCCAAACAGTTTATTGTCATGGCAGAAAATGGATAAATAAAACCATACCCCACTTCTGAGGGTGGGCCTGAGATTAAATACCTTTTGCTGGGAGGAATGTCTGGGAAAGAAAGCTTATTGGCAACATCTTCTGGACCTCTAGGTACCTCATTAGCATAGAGAACTCTGTATTGAGCCTATTTGACTGTGGTCATATCTCTTGTCCTATTGTCTTGGCCTGAGATGTTAGGGATGCCTCATTTACATGTGGAAGGGCTTGGGGGCATTGCCTGTATGTGATTGATGGCCACAACTCTCTCTGTGGGGGTGGGAATGGCTGCAGCTACATGACAGAGGCCTAGTGCCAGGAGCAGGCAAAGCTCCTACCATCCCTTCAAGGTATCCGGGGCTTCAAGCCTTTAGCTTGACCTTACCAGGCTTTCTTTCATGGTCCACAGTCCCACACTTTTCATTATAGATCTACACAAGTGTGACCACTAATAACCACACTATACAGTTGATATTGAGCTGTCTTGAAATCTCCTTGGCCAACACCATTAATCCAAAGCCCTTTAATTTAGCCCCAGGCAGATTTTTGGAACAAAGGAAAAAGCAGTCACATTCTTTGCCAACATCACAAGAAAGGTCTGTAGGTCACTTATGTACATTCTTCCCCTCTAAAACTTTTTGACCCCGACAGTTCCAATTACCCTCAACACTGTCTTCAATGCTCCTACTAAGATGTCCCATTAAGCAACACTTAAAACATCCAACTGCTTTTCAAGTCAGAAGCCTTCCATATTCTTCAAAAAAAAAAAACAAACAAAAACAAAGAAAAAAAAACAATCATGGTTAGGTCTGTCACTGCAATACCCCACTTTCTGGTGCAACATCAATTAAATAGACAAGAAAATCTTTCATAGACACTCTCAGGACCTAATCTTAATCTAAACAATCCCTCACAGATATGCCTAGAGGCTTGTGTTCTGAGATTTTATATTGCATCACGTGACAATTGGCATTCACCATCATGGGAGGGATACAGGAGCAGTAAAACTGCATGAAAAAAAAATACATTTATTTTTATTATCAGAAGAGAGATAAGTTACATCATATAGGTTTTACCAGTCCACAGCATGGCAGGCCTGGTTAGTAGAAGAGAAATTGAGATAGGATTTTGAGGTGAATTCTCTATGGATCCTGCTTGACTGCTCCATCAAAGGTCCAAATCTATCTCAGTTTCACATTCTTCACTGATAGATATCTCATGAGGCTCCTGCTATACAGCTCTCCTCAGAGCTGTTCTCTGAGAGTAAAGTGATAATTAGAGTTCACAAAGAGAATGTAGGAAGGCTCAGATTGTTCCCAATACAGAACATCTGGTATGCTGTTAATAGAAAAGGTGGGCTCACAGCTTGTAGCAGGAAGGCTACTGTTTCTTAGAGTCTTCCTGCACTTTGGATGTCTTGGAAGGCTGTAACACCTGTGCAGGAAAAGGAATAGACAAGCTTTAGCAAGTATCAGCTCAATTGCAGGCATGATGGTGTACACCTTTAATGATAGCCCTCAGTAGGCAGAGGCAGATGGATCTCTGTGAGTTCTAGGGAAGTCTGGGTTACATAGTGAGACCCTCAAACAAACAAACAAACAGACAAAACTAGAAAATATATGACTAGACCAGAGAGCTCAGGCTTAAATGAAACCTTCCTCTTCTGAAGGGAAGAGCAGACAGCCCACACTGCTGTCCCTACTCTGCTGTCCCCACCCTGCTTGTCCCCATACTTGGGTTTTCCTAGCCAAGGGAAACCTACTAAGCACATTGCTCCCAGGATCTTGGCCAGTACCCTGCATTATGCCTAGGGCTGGCCTTACCTCTTGACCACAGAGCCCTCTGAAAAGGACATCCAGGGTATGGGTTCTAAGGAGCCTTTGGGACCATTCTGATCCACCTCACTCCTGGCCTGTCCCACTTACCTTAGGCCTAGCTTTGCAGAGAAGGACAAACAGGAGTGAGAAGACCAGGCCCTTGTTCAGTATGATGCCACATGTCAGAACCAGAATGATCACCATCACTGGCTGCTCTGTGAGATCAAAGGCAAGTGTTGGCACTCCAGGGATGACTTTACTAAACCTAAGTGGACATGGATTATCTGCCTTCAGGGCTCTGTGGTTGGACTTGCTACCTTCCTTTCAACCTGAGAGCAGACAAGAGGTGGCATGCCCTTGGAAGAGAAAGCCCTCATCTTTCCCATGATCCTCATGTCCCAGAATAAACTGGTTTCCTGTTTCTTCTTACCCTCTCTGCCCCTATTTTATGCTTCCTGAATATGGTTACTAATTGCAGGCATCCCCACCAGCCTCTCCCATTTCACCTGACACTAATGTCTCTCCCTTCTGTACTCCCCAACTCTTCTGCTGCCTTCAAAGTGTCTGGTTCCTAATCCTTTCCACAGTGCTATTTGGCAAATACTGTGGCTTGGGAAGAGATAAACACTCTTTAGGAGGGTTAGCAGAGGCATAACCTCCACTGGATGCCCAGATATCCTCGATAAAGTTGAACAGTATGCCCTGTTCTTGGGAGTCTGTTTACCCAACCTAACTGGCTTAACCTGAGCCACCAAGGAACCTGACGGTATGTGGATTTTTTTATGTAAGCTAGGCAGCTCTCTTCCCAGACCATTATCATAAGACTATCTGACTGAGGAATATGACCCTTCAATGGTCAAAGGTGAAGGTCAAAGATGGGATATCTACTTCCCAGCCAGCATCCCAAGCTGCACAATAGATAAGAAACATCCAATTTTGACACGGACATCAGGGGCCAGCACTGTGCCCAGGTCTCCTAACATCACACCTAAGTTATGCTCATGACATGGTGTTGGTATCACCCTTCAGAGTCTCATCTAAGAGCCTGGCCAAGGGTCTCAACACTCAGTATATTCTTCTACCCAGTCCGTCATACCCAAACTACCTACCTGCCCTGGTCACAACCCTCCTGCTGAGGGTGTCTCTGATCTACAGAGGCAGTCCTAGGTGCTTTGATAAAAACTATGACTGTGCTGGATAGTAGAAATTAGTGGTGATTAAGACTAAGTTAGTACCAGGAGTGAGGTATCTCTGTGACAGACCTGACCAGGATGTGTAGGGGAGAATGTGAAAAGACTTTGGGGCTCTGGACTAGAAACCCTAATGAGTGTTGAGAACTCAGTGAGCTGTTCTGTAGGAGTTTGGAAGGTAAGAATGTTGAAAGTGGTGCAAAAGATACAGGTCTATGAGGTTTTAGAGGGAAGCAAAGATTCTATTGAGCCTTTTGTGTGAAGATTCTATGGTCCTAGTTAGCTGAGACTGAAGAATAAGCTGTGATTAACAAGAGACCAGAACCACTAAAGTAAACCCTTTTCTTTTCTTGGACAAGGATGCTGATCATCTGGGGCTGCTCTTGAAAAGAACCATGGAACCATGGCAAGCCATAACTATCTAACTCCCTGGGGCACTGCACACACACAGTATATAGACATGCATGCAGACAAAGCACTCATACACATACATACATACATACATACACGCATACATACATTCATACACACACACATACATATATACATACATACATACATACATACATACATACATACATACATTTTAAAATTAAATGAACTGGTCATCTTTTATAGCTGGGGGAGGCTTTAAGTAGTGGGATTAGACTATATTCAATTGAACTGTTGATCAAGGGGGTCCCATGGAAATCTCCACACAACCTAGACAAAAGGTTGTTCTCTGAAAATCGACATCAGGGCCCTATTACTGAGGACAGCACCCACACAACTCAATGAATGTGAAGTTGACCTGGTGCCTACATAGAGATCTCACCCTAGGTTCTGTCTTTGGTTCAGGAAGGTTCTTTGCAGGCTGCCAAAAGAGAAATGTGGACACCAACCCAGCCCAGAAACCTTTGACCTATAATCTGTCCTGCCTGCAAAATATACTAAGGCAATGGTGACACAGAACTTGTGGGAGTACCCAACTAATGTCTGTCTTGAACTAAAGTCCACTACAAGAGAAGGAACCCATAGAACTAGGGTAAAACCAATAACTACCTTTAAGAAAACCAATAAAGTGATTCCTAAAGATATTCAGTTATACTCATAGATCAGTGCCTTGTCCAGCTGTCCTCAGGGAGGCTCCCTTTGGCAGCAGATAGGAAGAGATGCAGAGACCCACAGCCAGACATTATGTAGAGAGAGTCTAAACTGGAGGTTTTCATCAAATCCCTCCCCTCGGAGCTCAGGGAATCCTTTGGAAGAAGAGATGGAAAGATTGTAAGAGCCAGAGGGGATTGAGGACACCATGAGGACACAGCTCTTTAAATTAACTAATCAAGGCACTTAGGAACTCTCAGAGACTGAAGCAGCAAGCACAGGGCCTCAGGGGTCTATGGTTCTTTGTGTATATTATAGCTATTATCTTAGTATTTTTGTGGGACTCTTGACTGTGGGAATTGTTGGAGTGAACTTCTCTTATACTGTGTGAAGGTATGTACCTGTATTTTCAATTGTTAATGTTGTAGCAGCAAAGAGCTAAGCCTCGGTGTTGGTATAATCATTTCTATGGCACATCACAAGCTTTTCTGTATGTAAATGCTTGTCCTTCCTCACCAGCCCAAAAGATGAAGGTCAGGTAGCTCTCATTGCCTAAAGGCAACCTAAGAGGTAAACAGGCTTTATCTTGCTGCTGTTTGGTTCAGACTGGAATATGGTTTTGTATAATAAAGAGCTGACAGCTGGACTTCCGGCAGGAAGTGTGGGGGCGGGACTTCAGAGCAAAGAGAGAAGAGATACAGGAGCTGCAAGCAGACAAAACAGATTTGGGAGAAGCAGAGCAAAGACAGAATGGAGCTGTAAGCAGGCAGTGAGAACCACACGGGGAGGCAGGATGACGGAGAAGCCAAGGTTAAGTTAGCTAGCTAGCTGAGAGACTGCCCAACAAAAGGCCAACAGCTTTAAACTACATAGAGGTCTCCATGTCTTTATTATAAACCACAAGTCAGATCCATGAAAGGGAACGAGTGAATCTCTGACTCTTGTGCCTGTTCTTGGGACTCTTTTCCTCCTGTTGGGTTGCCATGTCAAACTTCGATATAGTTTTTCCTTCATCTTATTATATTGATTTTACCATGATAAATATGTATCTCTATCTATCAATCTATCATCTACCTACCTATCTATCTATCTATCTATCTATCTATCTATCTATCTATGGCTTTAAAGGAAAATAAGATAATGTCTTTGGCTAATAAAAACCCTAGGATCTTACTAAACAGGTAGTATCATGCTGGGGACAGCATACAATGGCAAGAACTGCCGGGATAGAGACATCTCAGAAGCCCGCAGCAGCTCCTTGTAGAAAAGGATAGTGTCTGGGACCCTGAGAAGCAGGAGACACATCCCTCCAGGGGACCCGCCATCTGAAATAAGGGACTGCGTGCAGTAGGCCAGGATGGAGACATCTCAGTAGCCCATGGCAGCTCTTTGTAAAAAAAACAGCTGTTCTCATTTCTCCTAACCTTAGCCCTGGACAACAGCTGTATAGATTTCATTTGTGTGTGACTACTTTTCAGTTGGCCTTGGTGTGCATAATTATTCTATTATGTTTGACTTTCTTACTTCTATCTCCTTCTGCTTTGGCTAATTCTGTGAAGCTAGATGTTCCCCAATGTAAGTAATGATTCTTTTTTTTTTTTTCAAGACAGGGTTTCACTGTGTAGCCCTGGCTGTCCTGGAACTCACTCTGTAGACCAGGCTGGCCTCAAACTCAGAAATCCTCCTGCCTCTGCCTTCCCAAGTGCTGGGATTATAGGCGTGCCCACCACTGCTCAGCAATGTAATGATTCTTAAACAATTAAAATTTGAGGCATGGGACACAGCACAACACAGTCCTAACGACTCAGGTACATGCTGTGTGTTCTCATCTTGAAAATAATGTAATAACTACACAATGGTAATTCCAGATTAATGCTTGACTTGCAAAGAAAGTTTGAAGAAATTATTAGAAAATGAAATGGGGGAGGGGAGGGTGAGATGGCTCAGCAGGTAAGAGCACCGACTACTTGTCTGAAGATCCTGAATTCAAATCCCAGCAACCACATGATGTCTCACAACCACCCAAAATGAGATCTGACACCCTCTTCTGGTATGTCTGAAGACAGCTACAGTGTACTTAGGTATAATAATAAATAAATCTTTGGGCTTGAGCTTATGTATAATAATAAATAAATCTTTGGGCTGGAGCAAGCAGGGACTGAGTGAGTGAGGCCTACTGGAGCGAACGGGATTGACCAGAGCGAGCAGAGGTCCTAAAAGCCAATTCCCAACAACCAGATGAAGGCTTATAACTATCTGTACAGCTACAGTGTGTACTCATATGTATGAAAATAAATAAAAAAGAAAATTGAAACAGAGCCAACATTGGGACCCCAAGAAAGGACAAAACTATTAAAGTTATGAAATAAGTTTTGCACAACATTTGAGAGTGGTTCCTGGATAAACAAGTATAGAATATGTAAAATCTTATATTAGTAAAACTAAGTCAAAACACTGGGACCCTCAGGAAAGTCATTGTGTGCAATGTGCAGAAGCAGAAAGCTAGTGGAACTGCTGAATTAAGGGTTAACTTGACTCTTTCTGGCTACCGCCTGGCAGCTTTGCCCATGTCATTTATCATTAGAACTTCACAGGAAAATGCAAGTAGCTAGCCTCATAGCTCTGAGCTCTGAAGTATAATAAGTTAAAGTTTAAACAATGATAAGTTTGCAATTATTATTATTTTGGCTATAGGCCTGGGAATAGGGAAGCTTGAAACTTCGGGGGAACAATTGTAATTCTTGATTCTTTGTGGGATGTGGTTATTCTTTTGAATTTGATTTGGCAATGATTATATAATGTCCTTTTTATCTACTTTTGGAGTATCAATAAAAGACTGGGGCAAGAAAAAGGAGAGTGAGCATGAGAATAATGAGTGAAGAGAGAATGTGAAGAGTGAGTGAAGAGAGAATGTGAAGAGTGAGTGAGGAGAGAATGTGAAGAGTGAGTGAAGGGAGGATGTGAAGAGTGAGTGAGGAGAGAATGTGAAGAGTGAGTGAAGAGAGCATGTGAAGAGTGAGTGAGGAGAATGTGAAGAGTGAGTGAGGAGAGAATGTGAAGAGTGAGTGAGGAGAGAATGTGAAGAGTGAGTGAAGGGAGGATGTGAAGAGTGAGTGAGGAGAGAATGTGAAGAGTGAGTGAGGAGAATGTGAAGAGTGAGTGAAGACAGAATGTGAGGTGTGTATGGAGCGTGTGTGTGAGAGTGAAAGGGGAATGCACAGAGGTGTGTATGATCGTGAGAACTCAAGAAAAGAAAAGTGCACAGGAGAAAAGCAGAGTGCGCAGAGAATGCAGAGTGTGTGCAGCCTCAAGCTGGGAGCGAATGAGTGAGAGAGAAAGAGACCAGAGAATGAGAGAGAAGAGAGAGAAACTTTAAGCCTTGAAAAACTGCCTGTCAGCTTGTACCCAAAAAGTAGTTTGTGTCTATTTATTATGTGCCTTCCACATATCCTTGCTTCCAGTTGAGAACTCTGATCCTGTGTCGAGGCTAGACCCGACAGTATCATATTGTTCAAACTAGGCCATTTTATAGTTGTACCAGGGACTTTTGAGAGAGGTGGGCCTGTGGGGTCCTAGTAGCTGATCTGCAGCTGATCTGCAGGGGAGCACAGTGAATGACTGCATTCCTGAGTCCTTCTGACACATGTAGACAGTGGGACAAGTAATCAGCTGCAGGCAGCCACTTACGAACTTCTCTAGATTCTATGATGTGGAAGTGGATGGCTTTTGAGTTCACCACATCCAACGTCTTTGTCTTAGAGACAAAAAAAAAATGAGGCACAGAGAATGTGACTTTCTGGGTATCACACTATGGAAGAAGGAAAGATCTAGAATTCTATTATCCTGAGCTACCTTCTTAAAGCAGCACCTCCTGGAAGATGGGGTCCCTGCCCACTATTGAGCAGGAAGAGACTCCACCTGAACCTCCACCAGAGCTCACCTTGACACCATGTCAGCCGAACCCGTCGATACAGGATGATAACGTTGTCAGGAGAGAGGTAGACCACACACTGGTACAGCCCCACATCTTGCCTCTGCAGCCCAGTCACGGTGACCTTGATGACAGATTCGGTGGGATAATCCTCCAGCAAGTACCTCCCAGCCCGGGCCACATTGAAGTCTGGATTTCTGGTGTTTGTAAGCACCAGGGTCTCTGGAGACCTCTGGCTTCTGAGCCGCTGCCAGGCCTTCAGGCTCGATGAGTAAAGCATGATGTTGTAAGGACAAGTCAGGGTCAGGTTCTCACCCTCCAGAAAACACATCTGTTCTTCTTCATCTCCAGCTTGGAGCCCTGGAATGGGAGATACATGCTTCGTGGAGCCAACTTGCCTCCTACATCAAGCACACATTGCTGGGACATTAATGGCCCCAGCAAGCATGGCAGGAGAATCTAGGAGCACTATAGCAATTCCAGAGCTCTTGATTGCTTTGTGTGTGTCTACATCAGTAAGTAAACCAGGCAAAATATTCAGAACAGGTGACTAGATCTAGGCTGTGTGTTTGCAGGAAATATTCTGTCTGCATCTTGTAGAGTGAAAATGTTTCATGTTGAATGATTACAAAAGATCTTTACCAGATGGCATCAGCATTTCTAATTTTAGAAATGTGTGTGCATGTGCAGGCAGCCATCTGCTGTCTGCCTTCCTGCCTTCCTCCCCCCACCCACCCCCCCGTGTGTGTGTGTGTGTGTGTGTGTGTGTGTCTGTCTGTCTGTCTCTCTCTCTCTCTCTCTCTCTCTCTCTCTCTCTCTTTCTCTCTTTCCCCCTTTCTGTCTGTCTCTGTTGATCTATCTCTGTCTCCTTGTATCCCTTTGTCTTTCTCTCCTCCACCTCTCTGGCTGTCCCTCTGACTCTCTCTCCTTTTCTCTCTCCCATCTCTGTCGGTCTCTCTGCCTCTCTATCTTTTTCTTGCACCTCTCCCTTCTGCTGTGTGTCTCTACGTGTCTCTGTCTGTCTCTCTGTCTCTGCCTCTCTCCCTCCTCCCCTCCCTCCCCCCTTTTTCCCTCATTCCAGGGTCTCACTTTGTGACCCAGGCTGATCTGAACTCAACATATAGCATAGACTGCTTCAGATTCCCCACAGTCCCCTTGCCTCAGCCTCCCAACTGCTGGGGCTACAGGCATGCCCCACCATACCCAGCTCTCTATTGTTTTCTATTGTACTTCTGGTGGCCCAGACATGGTCGTTGCTGCCTGGCACACAGCCTTTTCTGTTCATTCCTTGTATCCTTAGGTAGAATCTTCCTTTAACCCCTGTCCATCTGTCTAAGGGGGGCATCTACCAGACAGTGCCACCTGCACCAATCTTTTCCCCTCCTTGGTCTGTCTTTATTGCCATGGGCCACCCACACCAGGCTACACTACTATCACCACCCTAACATATTTATGTATTATTTACAGTGCATGAAATACTGAGCCATGGGATTTTCATCAACTGTTGGTTAATTTGGGGGATATCTTTCTTTATCTGCCATTTATGTCGCTTCGTGGTTGATTGTTCCTTTAAGGGAGATTTGCCTCCCTGGTTTTACCTCTAGGTTGAGCATCAGCACAGCGCAAGGTGGTTGCCTGGTTTCCACCACATAACTTTCTCTACTTCACCATGGCCTAGAAGAACCTCCAACTTGTTTCACAGCCTCTTCCCTGCTGCATCAGGAGGGATCACCAAGGCTTCTGTCCATTTCGTCCTCAGTACTCACCCATCTCTGACACATGCCTGGTCTCCTCCCAGGCCATCTTGAGGAACAAAAGTAAAGTTCTTTTAGCAGCTACCTCCCCTCGGTGAGCTCCATCCCTCCGGTTGGCACCCTGTCCTCTAGCTTCCTCACTGCCTCTCCTTACCCGAGACACAGAGCAACAGCCCCAGGTATAGCAGCAGTGGTGACATCCCCCAGGTCCCTGCCTCCTCCTCCGTATGAAGCTCCTTCCTGGGTATGCTAACTGACAATGGCCACTTACAGCTGCTGGAGCATGCTGTTCCACATAGAAGCTGACTGGTTTCTGCCCCCACAGGTTCCACTGTTTTGTCCCATTGAGAAACCCCAAGGGAAATGTGACAAGAGGAAGCTGCCCCAGGAGACACAGAAGAGGGGAAAGGAGAGAACCCCATTTTTGTGACATCCTCCTTCCTCCTTTGATGCCACAATCTGTTGAGAAACACTCTGTGGCTGGCTGCCATTCCCCACCATACCTGAAGTCCCTACACTGTTCCACTCACTGCCTCCGCGTACAAGAGCATTGTCACATCCACGACCCTCACACCATCCTCCCCAAGTGAAAGATACTGAACGTTCAGATTTGCTCACCTCCCAAAGCCAGGAGACAATCTGATGTCATCATTAGACATCATTCATCTTGTTCTGACACAGCATCTGTTGGTATTCTGTCTAAACTTCACCCCCACAGATACCTGGCAGCAACCAGGTAGGCTTGGCCCTATAAAAGGGGCTGCTTGGCCCCTCCTCTCCCTCTTGTCCCTCTTACACTCTTTCTTCTCTCTTGCTTCTTGCCCCCTTGTTCCCCATTCCCTTGCTCCCTCTCTCCACATGGTCATGGCCAGCCTCCACTTCTCTACTCTCTCCTACTCTCTGCCTTTCTCTGCCTCTACTACTCTCTTAACCACCTTCCCCATCCCCTAAATAAACTCTATTCTATACTATACCAGTGTGTGTCTGGTCCCTCGGGGAAGGGATGCCTCAGCATGGGCCCACCAGGGTACCCTCTTCCCCTACACCCTGCCAGAACATATTCTTATAGTTCTTTCTCTTTTTATGATCACAACAGATCCCTCACTGGCATGACTCTCACCAAGTAGGCAAGGCTGCCTGTCTCTGACCCCCAAGGGCTGGATTATGCATGGACACCACCATATCTAGTGTTTTGTATGTGGCTTCTGGGAATCAGGTCCTTGTGCTAATGTGGCAAGCACTTTGCCAACAGAGACCTCCTCTCAGCCTTTGACTCATCTTTCATCTCATTGTACCCATGGTTCTCGGTGAGGCCCCGTGGCTGAATCACTCAGGAAGCCAGGCATGCACAGTCACAGATGGGCTCTGCCCTCAGAGGCCCTGAATTCTCAGGCCTGCAGAAGGGCCAGGGAATCTGACTTTTTTTTTAACTTTTCTTATTGCATTATGATGAGAAAAGTTACATGATTTCAATTTATCTTTTTGATAACATTTAAAAGCATATTTTAAGTAAATAGAATTATATTTCTTAAAAATTTATAAAATATTATAACAATAAAAATGAGTATTATAAAACTTGTTTGAAATAAAACAACAATCAATTTAACAGTCTTATGTAGATGCTTGTCTATAGCAATACTGAAAATACATACATTTTTCTCAATATAAATTTTAAATAACTCCTAACATATTAACTGTATATTTCAAAATAATACATCACTACTAGTATTTTCTTAAATGAACATAAATATATAAAGTATTTTTGTTTGTTTGTTTGTTTTGTATTTAGTAGAGTTTAAAATCTTGGCTCTTACTGTGGTACAAGCCCAAAATAAGAACAATTTTTAGATCTTGGATTTTATTGTAATAAGGCTGTACTTCAATGACCTTCACATCACCAAAGGATTTGGTAGCTAAGCTGAGAGCTGACAGTTCTGCTGCACCAAGGAATGAATTGTAGGCACGATTTTTGGATACAGACTTCCTGCTATGGTCAAAACTATTTGACTTGAGTGAGTGACTTCATTCTCAGCCCACAGAGAACAGGTTACATTCATTTAAGAAATGGTGTGTGTATTAAGATGGTCTATCCATAAAGTCATTCACCAACTGTTTCAGTGAACAATGGTTCTGCTTAGAGGGTGGCACAGACATTAGGTGTGGATAAGAGTCTGGTTCATTAGCTGTGATAATTTGGAAAAGCATTCCTCTCAGAGAAAGAGTAACTTATAAAGTCCTCTTCTTCAAACTTGATACAAGAGCTACAAATGTCAAGCAAAGCATTCAGTCTCACTCTTTGTTGTTCTCTTTCCTACAAGCCACCTCACAAGTTAAGTGTCTATGTCTCCCTTGGGTATATAAATACTTTTAAAATATATAAGCTGTTCTGAAAAACATAGTATAGTATAAAAACATGAAATAAACAATACTACTAATAG
>NW_022196909.1:62923129-62926746 GCF_008632895.1 Mastomys coucha | reverse complement strand
GAGATTCTCTCTTCTATCTCTTGCATTCTGTTGGTGATGCTTGCATCTATGACTCCTGATTTTTTTCCCTAGGTTTTGTATCTCCAGGGTTGTCTCTCTTCCTGATTTCTTTATTGTTTCTATTTCCATGTTTAGATTCTGGATGGTTTTGCTCATTTCCTTCACCTGTTTGATTGTTTTCCTGTAGTTCTCTAAGGGATTTTTGTATTTCCTCTTTAAGAGCTTCTAGCTATTTACCTGTGTTCTCCTGTATTTCTTTGAGGGTGCTATTTATGTCTTTCTTAAAGTCCTGTATCATTATCATGAGAAGTGATTTTAGATCTGAATCTTGTGTTTCCGGTGTAATGGTGTGTCCAGGACTTGCTATGGTGGGAGAATTGGGTTCTGATGATGCCAAGTAACCTTGGTTTGTGTTGTTTGTTTCTTACGCTTGCCCCCTGCCATCTGCTTATCTCTAGTGCTACCTGTCCTTGCTAAATCTGACTGGAGTTAGTCCTTCCTGTGATCCTGGTTGTGTCAGAACTCCTCAGAGTCAAGCTGTCTCTGTGATCCTGTGATTCTGGGATCCTGTGACCCTGGGCTTCCTCTGGGTGTTGTAGGACTGGCTGCAGCCCAGAGAGACCAGAAGGAACCCAAGCCATTCTGCTGGCGGAGTTCCTGTGTGCCTGGTCCCGCTGGATCCAGTTACTCCTGGTGTTGGGACAGATGTTATGTCCTCCTCACCTCTGGTCCTGAGCATTTCCAAGGGCCTGGGAGTGGAGCTTCCTCTAGGTGTTGTGGGACTGGCTGCACAGCTTGCACCCTAGGTCTGCTCAGGACTGGGAATCTGACTTTTAAGGAGCAGCCTAGGTGATTCTGGCCCAAGAATCCAACTAGACCAGCTAGACACAGACACTGCATGCCACTAGAACAGTCACCACAGCCACAGAATCTCAACTGCTTTTCTTTTATTTATTTTTCAGTTTGGGATGAGGTTTCACAACACAGTCCAAACTGTCCTCAAATCCTCAGGCCCCTTGCCTCAGTCTCCCAAGTGCTGGGATCACAGACCTGTGCCATTGTTCCAGTTTTATTCTGATGCCTTGGGAAAGCATCCTGACTCCACCTCCTTTAAATACAACAACAAGAAGAATAACACAGGTAACAGTCCATTACTGTGGAGAAGTCAAGGCAGGAACTTAAGTGGCTAGTCACATTGCATCAGTCAAGAGCAGAGGTTAAACCGGACCCTTGGGGTCCACCTGCTGATGATCAACTAGGCTTCCTTATTCTTATACACAGTGGGGCTCCGGTGTATGAAGTAGCACTACCCGTGTGCAGGGCGTCGCTCCCACCTCAATGAATAGCCAAGGCCATGCAGCACAGGCATGCCCCCAGGGGACAATTCTTCAACCGAGGCTCCCCTCCAGGGTGGCTTCTGGACTACTGCAAGTTGATAACCTAAGAACTATGACAGTCATCATACAACTTCTTTCTCCTCTCTCTCTCTCTCTCTCTCTCTCTCTCTCTCTCTCTCTCTTTCTCTGTTGTTATTGTTGTTGTTTTATTATTTTTGAAACAAGATCTCTCACTGTCCAGAAGAGGGTCTCTAACTGGTCACCAAGCCCCAGAGAACTGACTGTCTCAGCTTTCCCAATGCTGAGATTATAGGCATGTCTCACCCTAACCAGTTTTTTTTTTTAATATTACTCTTATGCCTTGAACTCTGGTCCCCAGCTTTCTTGGGAAGCATTTTAGCCACTGGGCTGTAAACCCCTGCTTCTTTCTTTAGTCAGAAAGCAAACACACTAAGATGGACAGCATCTGGATCAGTTCTCCAAAGACCCACCCAGAGCACCAACATCAAGTGAATCCACTGAGGCCTCTCTCAGCAGACTGAAGATTGTGGGGCTGTAAGTACCTGTGCCTCAGCAATGCCGCCCCAGGGTGGAGTTACACAGAGAGCCCTGTTAACAGTGATCCATCCATCCGTATGGGACCTTCACAGGAGGAGGGGAAAGTCTCCCTGACAGGAACATGCTTTCCTGACCTGAGGTAAGAGGTTCAGCCGCCACTCAGCCTTCTGGCTGATTTCAAGTGAGCTGGATGCTGTGTGGTGATGTGTTTGCTCTTGGGAGTTTTGGGATGAAGTTGGCTTCAGCCACTGCTGAAGTAGAAGGAACTAATGTACCATTCTTTTCCCACCACGGGGTCACGGGGTCAGTAGAACAAAGAGGTAGAAACAAGAAAATTGTCCCAGAGAAAGCACTGGAGCCATAGGGTACCTGGGCTGAGACTGGGAGGTGAGGGAAGGTGAGTGGGAGGTAGAGGGACACAGGAGGCAGTCTGAGAGAGGATCCTGTCTCTCTGCCATGCTGACCCCTGTCTCAGTCCAGGCAAAAAGTCATTCAGCTAGCTGTAGAGCCTGGCTCTCCATCTCCCTGCCTCTGGAGTCCCTGAGCAAGGGAACTCTCTAGATTTCATTCCTGCCAGGAGGTGATGGCCTGCTGCTCCTGCGGCCTCATTGTGGTCATACACACCTTGACCAGCATGGGTTTCACTGATGAGTCATCAATGATAAAATGCACATAGCCTGTTGATGCCATGAACTGGTCCAATCCTACAGATGCCATTTACTTCTCCAGGTGTTTCCCAGGCAACAGTATCCAGCTTAACTCGAATTCTCTCTCACAGGTACATTATTATCAAGGTAGAAGGATCTTGTCTTCTTGGTCCATGGTTGGGAGTGTTCAGAGGACCACAGATGAAGACAGAAATCTGAGGCCCCAGAGGTAGGAGGGCAGGCTGCTTCATGAGCAGGGACCCTGCCAAGATGACTAGAATTCTAGATGACTAGAATCCAGGGGAAGGACAAGAGGTGGGGACATCTGTAGTGACCTGTAATCTTCTTGATTCCCACAAAAAGAGACAGGGAGAAGCGCTGGATTTTCTCTTTATTTCAGGCCAACTCACCTATTTAGGGGGAATGGCCAGTGTGTGCTGGGAATTGTTTCCTCTTTTCTGAGGGTTCAGAGCACATCTCCACGATGATGGATAAAATGAGGAAAGTGGGCAAGGTCAGCTGAGGGCATCCTGAGCCTTAGATGTCACCACAATTACAGGCTCAATTAATATCACAGTTCCTCCTCAGCCCCACCTCCCCACCTCAGCTCCTCCTGTGAGATACACACCACTCAAGGTCCTATTGCATAGCTTCTGTCATTTAAATGACCTTTGCGTGACAATGAATAAGACTATAAGAACCAGGCTCTTGCTGAGAAGTCCACAGACGACGGGAATCATTACACTGGATACAGAGACACTGTGGAAAAAGGAGGTTGAAGGTTGGTGCAATGGCCATCTAAACCATGTGTTCTTCCCACACAATCTCTTCAACCTAGGTCCTTCCTGCAGCTTCCCCACAGCCTCTGGCCCTGTGCCATTCAGAGGGTCATGTCCTAGAATAACCAATCAGAAATGCATGCAGTGGAGAGCAGAGCACTCAGGTCTGGGAGATGCAAAAAGGAGGAAGGGTGAGCTCTGCATCTTGGCCTGCTCTGTAGAATGAGTGAGGTCCACATCTAGGGGATGTCATCTCTGTGGTCAACATTCTGACCCTCTGCTGGGGACAGTCACTG
>NW_022196909.1:62921326-62923119 GCF_008632895.1 Mastomys coucha | reverse complement strand
AAAAAAAACCAAACTCACTGAAAAGCCCTCTTTGGGTTTGTCATGAGTTTAGCAAAATATTTCTCCAAGCTCTAGGTAGAGAGCAATAGATGTAAGAAAGAGACCCACAGAGGAGAGAGAGCCCTATCTGATCCTGAACAAGTAGAGAAACAGATGAGAGCACACAGACTCTGATGATGGGGCACAGAGACAAAAGGAGCCCATGACAATGAGTCAGACAAAGGCCACATGGAGTATTAATGACATATAATTGTGGGGGGGTCTCTGCAAATTCCATGGCCACCAGAATGTCCATCGACATGAGGCAAGAAGGAATCCACAAAATTCAGTAGCTAGTACTATTTGAAACTTCTAGAGTCTGACCCTGAGCAGTTTATTTTAGGCACACTTAACTATAGCACAATTTAGAAAAAGAGTTTCCTGATTGTAATTAACTCAATCCTGTGTATACAGCAAAGCTTAAAGAACATGATAACATTGAAAGTCTTCTCAAAGTACAAATGACATCTTCCATAAAGATGGGTTCCACTGACTGAGAAACAATGCTCAAGATAAAGATCTTGGGAAAATGACAGAGATAAATGTTGGGGTGGGGGCTGGGCAGGTGTGATGTAACCACACAGATTGTGAGGGCAGAGGTCACCATTCCCAGATTTCTGGCAGAAGACAGGCTTTTCATCTCTTCCTTTGAGGAGACAACAACACATGTTTAACAATACTGGTTCCCCTAGTGCAGATATGTAAGCACAAAGCCCTCATACCCTCGACATATAAGAACTTAGTGACTAACAAACCAGACATGGCTAATGCCCATAATTCCAGCACTGGATAGGCTGAGGCCAGAAGATCACAAATCTGCAGCCACAGAATGAGACCATGTCTAAGTAAATAAGTAGAATGAAATGGCTTGGTCAATGACCTGCCATTAACTAAAGCAAAGATGGCTTAGTGAATAACCCTATGATGCAGTTATACAGAGCAGTGTAAAGCTCTGTTGGTATGAGTCCAGACTACAATTCTGCTCCAACCTTGGCTAATGATTAGATGTATAGAAATGTAGAAGAATAGAGGTATATATAGAGAGAGATTAGATAGATACAGAGATATAGATTAGATAAATATATAGATATATAGTACATATAGTGTAAGGGTGGTTCTGATCCTTTGATCAGGAACCTGCTTGTGAACCCTGAAGGTCCTGTTCCACAGTTGGTTCTTGAGCAATCAATAACAATGCCAACAGCCAATGGCTGGGAAGAAGAGCTGAGACTTCTAGGTTCCCTCAGGTGGCTAAGAGATGCTGGAGGAGGAAAGGGAATGCACCATGCTTCAGGGGGAGAGAGAGCCATCAGCCATGTGAGATATGGAGTGGAGTAGTCATTGGCCATGTCCCTCATTGGGCCTGGGGTAGCAAACAGGAGATTAGAAATGCAACTAAGATGAAGGCAGATTTAGGAGGCTTAGCAACAAGAAGGCAACCAGGCAACTAAGTTGAGGACAGATTCAGAGTATTGAGCAAGGAGTAAAGGTGAGGCAAGCTAGCCACAGGAGGCTTAGAAGAGCCCAGCCTTTGACTGAGCCATAAGGCAGGTTAAAACTGAGCAAGTGTGTGTGTGTGTGTGTGTGTGATCCATGGATCCAAGCAAACCAGGAGTGGCTGGTAGAACAGTTTGCCTGGAGCTTAAAGTGAGGTAGTAGAAACTACATGCTACAATATGGATATGTAGATATAGAGATATAGAAATGATTGATACATGATAGATAGATAGATAGATAGATAGATAGATAGATAG
>NW_022196909.1:62888130-62920198 GCF_008632895.1 Mastomys coucha | reverse complement strand
AAGCTAGCAGGTAGAAGAGGTGTAGCGATAGAATGTGAGCAACGTACCTTCCTCCTGAGCCTTGGAAATAAAGGCAAGGAAGAGAAAGTAACTCCTGGAAAGATGGATCAGTGGTTAAGAGCATACACTGCTATTCCAGCAGTCTGAGTTACATTTCTCAGTAACTACAATGGACAACTCACAGCTTCCTTTAACTCTAATTCCATGGGATCCAATTCCTCCTGCAGCCTATGCAGACACCTGAACTCAGGTGTACAATTTACACACACACACACACACACACACACACACACACACACACATGCACATGCACACATATACACATGTATAATAAAAGGTTAATTTTTAAAAAAAGAATAGAAGATCAATGCTGACTCTCACTAAATTGCAAATGTTATTTAGTCCATGAAGGCTGACTCCATGCAAGGCTCTTGAACTGGTTGCCAAGGAACCAAGGAAACAACTTGAAGAAGGGGAATGCTATGTCTGCCCCCAAGCCTGGAAAAGGAGTCCACACTCACAGAGTTATGAATGCCATGAACAGAACACATATATTTTACTAGGAATATGTTTTTCTTGGCGCTGAGGATGGAACCAGAGCCTTATGATTCTTTAGCCCATGCTCTGAGACACATACTTGGCCCTAGAGAGAATGGTTTAATATACTAAACCCAAGATGGCTGCCCTACAGTACTACCACCCCATTTTGACATTGTAGACAATTTGCACAATCTTTTTTGAGATTTTATTTATTCTTATTTGTGGCAGGATTTTCCCTGTCCAATTACTTTAAAAATATTAGTGTAGCAGGAGGCCTGTGATTGTCTAGGGAAAAGGGAGGCAGAGCAAAGAATTGCAGAGACAGGGACAGAGGAGGGGGGGAAAGGAGCAAGATGAAAGATGGACAGAAAGAAGATCCTGATCCTACGTGATTTTAAATAGCCACAGATAGTTATGAATATCATATAGAGATAGAATATTTGAGATAACTTTTCTGATCTAGGTGGGCAGCTTGTACCATTATTAATTGGTCCTGAAATTATTGTGTGGGCATCGTGTGACTTGAGAATTTATTGATATATAAATGACTGATTAATTAATTAGAAGTTTCTAGAGTTTTGTTTTACTGGGTTACTGGAAGGTGGAACCACTAACCACAGGGGGATTATGGCTGAGAGGGTACAGGCGGCACTGAGCCAGTGAGCCAGAGCTGGGCAGACTGTGATCAGTTGTTGCGTAGACCTAGAGCTGTAGAGGCAGCAGAATTGGTGGGCAGAGAGTAGCTGGCATGAGCATAGGAATGTGCCAGCCCTTTTTTATTATTTTCTGCAGCATGTATATACTTGTTTTCCTGATATGTTTGTGCACTGTGTAGGTGAAATGTCTGCCCATGAAAGCCAGAAGGTGTGGGTCCTGGAAATACAGATCTGTGTGATAGACCACGTAGGGGCTGGGAACCAAACCCAGGTTCTCTGGAAGCACAGTTAGTGCTCTTAACCAGAGTCATCTCTCCAGGCCTGGAAATTCTGATATTTAGAAGACAGTTTATATATGTAATATTATGCTTTGTCATATGCTGCCACCGTGATACACTCACTGTCTCACCACACATCTGAACGCCATGCACTGAAACCTCTAGAACTCAGAGACAAAGAATGCCCATCCTCTTTTAAACCTATTGTCTCTGACATTTGATACAAAGATGGAAAGGTGACAGACATAGGCATGGGTTAAGAATCTCCTGAAGGGCTGGCGAGATGGCTCAGCGGGTAAGAGCACTGACTGCTCTTCCGAAGGTCCTGAGTTCGGATCCCAGCAACCACATGGTGGCTCACAACCACCCACAATGAGATCGGACGCCCTCTTCTGGTGCGTCTGACGACAGCTGCAGAAAATTACGCCAGAGCGAGAGGGGCCGAAGCGAGCCTGAGCAGAGGTCCTGAGATCACCAGCAACCACACACATGATCAAACACAGTCATCTGTACAGCTACAGTGTACTCATACACATAAAAATGAAATAAAAATAATTCTTTAAAAAAAAAAAAAAAAAAAAAAGAATCTCCTGAAAAAAATCTTATTTTAGCACATACTGAAACCAGGGCCTTTGGTTAGTTTGATCTCTAGCACTGCAAACAAAACGTGCTGAGTCCAGCACCATTTCCATAAATTGACATTCCTTTATTCTATGGTAGTGTGCTCCCTCAGTCTATGGTAGGGTGCTCCCTCAGTCTATGGCAGTGTGCTCCCTCAGTCTATGGTAGGGTGCTCCTTCAGTCTACAGGAGGGTATACCCAACAGCATTGAAATCAAATAAAACAAAAGTTAAGTAAAGTCAAACAGAATGAATGAGCTATACTAGGGATGGTCATAGTACAGTACCTGGGGAAATAGTTCATAGCTTCACAATAGTTTCCCTGGGAACTGTTGGGTCACAGGGCTCCCTGGCTCACCCAATGTTATATACACAGCTAGCCTGCCTGAAATGAGAATCCATCCTGCTTCTGGGTTGGCATCAAAAATACCATTTCCAGCTGGGCGGTGGTGGCGCACGCCTTTAATCCCAGCAACTGGGAGGCAGAGGCTGGCGGATTTCTGAGTTCGAGGCCAGCCTGGTCTACAGAGTGAGTTCCAGGACAGCCAGGGCTACACAGAGAAACTTTGTCTCGAAAAAAAAAAGACAGAAAAGAAATGCCATTTCCATCCTCCTACTACTCTGATGTGCAAGAAAATATGGAAGGTGAGCTGGGAAGGACAGGAGCCACCTGCATATCCAGTCACCTCCCCCCTCTCTGGAAATTTCCACACAGAGTGAGGTGACTCACATCTGATCTGCTCCACCCACCCACATCCTCTCAATACATGGATGAATAAATAGAGGGTGTCCAAACCAGGAGCCAAGCAAACATACCTGTCAGCATCTGTCTCATTTTTGATGGTAACTCCAGGATCAGGAGAGGAAACAACACCAGTGGGCTTGGGTAGGGATCGGGTCGTAGTTGTGTCACTGGGTGAGTATTTTGTGGTGCTAAGGATGGAAAGGTCAGCAGGACTTGTAATAGGAATGATGCCAGGAGTGAACACATCCGAGGAACCTGTAAGAAGACGCAGGAGATAGATGAATGGGTGGATAGATAATGGATGGGTAGGCAAATGGGCTGGTGGGTGGATACATGGATGGAGGGATAGCTGGATGGGTGAATGCATAGATGAATGGATTGATGGACAGCTGGATAGATGAGTCCATAAAGAGAAATGGAGCTGAGGAGGGAAATAAACATGGCCGTCCATGAAACAAGGTTTTCTTTTGACAAAATCCAAAGAAACAGTGTAAAGTCATCCTGAGTCAGAGGCAGTAAAAAGGAACGGATGGAGGAAAGGAGGAAGGGTGGGAAGAGACATGAGGGAAGAGTTCTCGGGCCGTTTGAGCTGTAGGAATTCTCTCGCCTGCTGCTGTCACTCTCCACCCACCCCATCCTCCTCCTGTAAGTCACGTCACCCTCAAGTTGTCCTTTACCCGATATTGTAACCGAGGTCCATCTTGGGCTTGGCACACAACTCTCCTGGTTCTAGGGAGGCCTGCCCCTTTCCTCTCTGCCGTCCCTGACACATCCACTGTCACTCTCTGGGCATGTACAGCCTAGCAAGGCACCGACTCTTCCTCAGAGAATTCAGAAATTCATAGTGGGGACTTGTAAGTGCATGATTCCTACTGAAGTGAGCCTACAGACTTGTTCCTCATAAGCAAGTGTCACTTCAGGTCTACTGAGGCAGGGCTTGCATTTGAAATAAGGTCTTCACGTGGTTCATGCCTCCAGCAAGACCTAAGATACATAGTTTAGAAGCCCATGGGAAGGGCACCATGGTGTCTTGGGTAGGGTTAGGAGGGTTAGGGTAGATTGCTAGAGGCTTCCAAAGAAGAGACCATACCATCCATGGATTACCTACAGACAACCCAGAAGCCAGCAGGGCAGCAGTGTTCACAGCCCAGCCAGTTCAAGGGCATGCACACACAACCCACTTCTGCAGGCCTTGTAGATATGGGACCAGTGGACACCCTTCTGATGTCAGCCACAGGCCAGTCTGAACGTGAGACCCAGGTCACAGACCACTGGCCTTATATGCAGGCTGCATATGCAACTGCCCTCCAGGCATACAGCTAGCCTATCCAGGGGTACGACACGTGCTTATGATACTACAACGGCCACTGTAGCCACCACTAAGGTCTCCTATGCAGCTTAGTGGGCACGCAGCAATCAGCCTGCTTACCTATCCTGTGGACAGCAGCCCACAACCACCATGCCTACAAGACCACAGGATTGTAACAAGTCTGCTGAGACTAGTTAATTTTAATCTAGCAGAGAGGATTAGAACCGGCCCTGTCTAGGACATAGACAGAGTAACTACAGTTACCCCCGGGAAATGAGAGCAACCTCCTGCACTACCCCCATCCCATTCTGCCAGGAGTCAGACTGGTCCTAGACTTTCTTAGACACCTTACTGAAAAGATACAGGGAACACAAGTTCTGTGTTCTTGCCCAGGAGCAAACTTGGCAAGGTTTGATCTGAGGCTAGGGTCAGGGCCTCGAACAACTTAAGGTTTTGGATCCTGGCAACCTGGGAATTCCCACTGAAAAGACTGGAGTTGACAGTCCCCTGGCTATAGAGCGCTTGGTCAAGGGTACACTTGAGACTTCCTGTGTCCCCCTAGTGCAATACTGTTTGATTAGATTGATGCTATTTTTGCCTCATTGTATGATAGCTTTCTGCATGATGTCCCATGTTTCCCCTGCAAACCACATGTTTGTTTGTTTGTTTGTTTGTTTGTTTGTTTTTACAAGACAGGGTTTCTCTGTATAGCCCTGGCTGTCCTGGAACTCACTCTGTAGACCAGGCTGGCTTCGAACTCAGAAATCCGCCTGCCTCTGCCTCCCAAGTGCTGGGATTAAAAACATGCGCCACCACTGCCCGCCCAATACTGTACTTCTTAATCAATTTGTTTGACAGAAGACATAGCTTGTGCAAGGCCTCCTGAGGCCAACCTTCCAATCATTCATATATATATGAAATAATAACCATATGTATATGGTTATTATTTCTGATCCTCTGGTTCTTTCTTTGGGTCACCCTCCCACCAGCCATTTCTTTTCACAGCTGACTAATTATGATCTGAGAAGTTTCTCTCAGCAGAATACCTATGGGCAGCCAAGCAGTTATGGATGACAGAGTAGCTATGGGCAACAAAGCAGCAATGGGCAGTAGTCTCTCTCTTGTTATCCCACTCAGACTGGATCCTACAGCCACCGAGTCAATATAACCAAAGAAGCAACATCAGTGGGTGGAAAAGTTTATCTCCAGAAACCCACCCCAGTAGCATGGGTGTTTATGGGTGGGTGTCTGGAGGGTTTCCTGGATTGAAGTGAGTTGGAGCCTGAGTGGACGGGAAAGTGTGGGGATTTAATCCTACAGGCATGAGTAGAGGGAGGCAGGGAGGAAAACGGTAGAATGAGCACTGGAGAGCGAGGTGGCTTCATTAAGCCTGGTGGATCTGTGGATAAAGGGGCCGACCTTGGTTTATTATAGACCTCCCTAATGAAAGTTCTGCCTGCCAACAATGCAACTTATGTCTACAGATTAAATGGCAGTGTGATTCAGGAGAATTGAGCTGATTTCTTTAAGCACTGTGAGATTGTTAGGATGAGAAAGAGAACTTGGCAACCCATTATGCACATCTACCTGAATACAGAAACAAGAAGACCTGAAAGGAACCCCCAGTCTCCTAGGAAGATCCGCCAAACTTCCAAGGTTGCCATGGAGACGATTGATGGGCGATTTTCAGACAAGGAAACTTAAAGTCTCTCTGGCCCGAAAGAAGCCTCCAATGAACAGCTTGTAGGGTAGTGTGCTGTGCTATGAGGACAGAGGGCTGCCACACCAACCTGCAGAAATCCTGGAGGATCCATAGGTCACATAGGAAGTCATGGGGGAAACAGAAGGACTCTGAGGTTCCAGAGAGAACCCCCTCTGAAGGAGGGACTATCCAGCACTAAGCAAGAGACTGGCAATGTCCCAACCCTGGCTGTAGAAACAAGTACCTTGCCTGGAGAATAGAATGCAACCAGTGTAAGTCTGAGTGCATCCTCCTTGGCCCTTCCCACCTCTGGATGGTGACCATGGGGGAGATGGCATTGGCAGCATGTGGGGAGGAAAAGGTGGCCTTAAAAGCTCTGGCAGTCTTCAAGGAGCATCCTGAGATTGCCTGTTAGGTAGCCGTGGCCTGAACCGATGTGACTAATGAAAAGGGAAATAAAATGGCACCATGGGTTCTCCTGGATCTTAAAAGGAAGAGGGTTTTGTTTTTTTTAAAAAAAAATCAGAAAATGTTGTAAATGTATAGTTCTGTATTGATAATGCTGGCTACAACATTGTTCTGAAGAAACATTAAAGCAAGCTAAATGATTAGGTACAGAAGCAAGGTTCCTGAGGACATGACTTCTGACTGGAGGTCTCAGGAATAGAACTCAGTCATAGGCCAAGACTACAGCCCACCTTTTCCCAAGGGGAACCCATACACAGGAGCCCCTAATGACTATTGGACCCGGTGCCTGCCAAGAGCTTGCATGGCAGACAAGAAGAGTCCAGAAGAAAACTAGGCTTCCAAGAATCAGAAAAACTGCCCCCACATAGTGGGACTATCTTGTCCCTGCCAAAGATACAAGTAATGCCTCAAAGGCTTTGTAATATTTTCAAACTTTGGCCTTCTAGCCAGGGCAGCCTCCCAGCTACGCTACACTTATCTTGACTGATCCTGGCATTTACAGGATCTGGCCGTGTGTCCAGCTCTGCCTCTCTGCTTCACCCTGGTCAGACTGTTCACCTCTATCCCTGGAGAATCTCCTGCACTTCATTTCTTCTCTCATCATCCCTCTTTCCAGAAGTTCCACCCTCTACATCCTGTCTAGCTATTGGCTGTCAGATCGTTATTACAGCCAACTGGATACAATTCTAGACTCCCTTAGAGGTGAGGAAGACCTGGATATTTACAAAATAGAAAACCTGGTAATGGACCATAGAAATACCAATACCAGAATCCTGCCAATATTCACCTCTGTACAGAATTAACAACTGAATATCCAGAGACACGTCTTCACACAGTGGCTCCATTCATGTCTGGCCCATCTCTCTCTACCCTCTCCCCACATACTTCTTGGTCACTCACCCTTGGTCACGACCAGGCGGACAGGATGGAAGAGCACAACGGGGTCATTCGGAGGATGGTAAATCACACAACGATACAATCCAGAGTCTGTCACTTGAAGGTCAGTCATTTGAACATGGAGCATGGACTCAGTAGGGTCATGTTTCAGGGTGTACTTCCCCATGTGGACCTCACTGGGTCCATTAGAGGACTTCTCTGTGACCACCAGGGTCAAGGGTTCCTTCCCAGCTGGTAGCTTCTGCCAAGCCTTCCGGCTCCTGGAGTATTTCATGATGTTGAAGGGACAGTCCACTGTCAAAGTCTGGCCCTCAATTAGGTCATACCTTTCTTCGGCTAGGACAAAGGCAGCTTTGACTTCTATAAACAGGAAAAGAGAAACAGGCTCTGTAGGGAATGACATCTGTTCAAACTCTCAACTGAGGAGGAGTTGTTTGGTGTATGTTTTACTACAAGAGCCAAAGATTTGTGGCCCGTGGAAATCGACCTTGATAATAATGCTTTTGTGAGTACATGCTATTGTGTGTGTGCATACGCACGTGCCTATCCTGCCCAAAGACCAACCTCAGGTATCGCTCACTCCTCAGAATGCTGTCGTTTAGCTGTCTCCTTTTCTCCCAAGGTCTTTCACTTTTTACATAGACTTGGACGACTCAACCGGGCTGTCTGGTCAGTGAGTCTCGGGGATCCAGTTCTTAGTGATGCCCTAGTGCCAGGATTAGTAATGTGTCTGGCTTTTTTACGTGGCTTCTACGGATCAAACTCGGGTCCTCATGCTTGTGTAGCAACACTTCACTGTGTCATTTATTTCTCTAGCTCTAAATGATCCTAGAGAGTTGAAACTGCCTGACTGGAGACATGAATGACCAGTGCATGTTGGGAGAGAAATCCTGTAAGAAGGCACTTTCCAAGGGAAAGACTGGAAACAAAGACATTCTCCAAGCACAGGATGATGCCCAGAAAGTTTGGGGGGCTCCATCTAAGTCAGGACCATCAGTTCAGGAGACATCAAGGAAGCATCAAGAAAAAGAAGTGAAATAAGACACCCCGGTACAATGGGAATCTCTCCTGTCTGGAATTGTTTCCTCCCTTCTTTGAGCAACAGAAGCCCTCCCCCCTTTCTCCTTTCTCAGGGTAGCCATCCTGTGTGACTCAGCTAATGAGCCTGCCCACATTCCCAAGGACATACTCGTGAGGAGGCTTAAACAACCCTAAAACCCTGGCCACACAGATTGGTTTAGGAATGGGCATGAGACTAGGATGAGCCAACCAAAATCTGTTCTCTGACAATTCAAAACCTTATGTAGAGGCTGAAGGTCCACAGGGTGTGACATCCCAGTGCTATAGAAATCAGCTGCCTGAGGATGAGCCAGACAGGTAGAGGGGCTGGAGATTAGGGGTGGAGAGGCTCACAATTGACTTGTGGCTCTAGCTGTGTTGTCAAGCCAGCACAGCTGGATTCCCCGGTACCTAAGGCAATGAAGCCTTCTTTTTTTTTTCTTTGACAGAAATCAGCCATATTTTTTTAACTGGGTGTAAGATGTCCCCCACTGGGTGTAAGGTGTCCTTAACTGGGGGGGCAGGTGTTGGAAAACAGTTTCAATTGTTATAAACAAGAATGTGAGTGTCTGGGGTCATTCTCCAACAAAGGCACTAACAGAATGCCAGATCAGTGAGTTGGCCTTTCATTCCCCAGACTTCTGATGTTCTTACTACAACTGCCACACAAGCACACACACACACACACACACACACACACACACACATACACACATACGTACACACACACACACACACACGTACACATGAATGCAGGCACTTGCACACACTCACACATGCACATAAGCACATGCACACATACATACACATGTATGCAGATACATGCATGAACACACACACACATGCACTCAAACATAAACATGTACATGTACACATACATGTACACATGCACATATGCACACGCATACACTTACACTTGTAAGCACATGCTCACACATACACGCTCACAATGCACACACTCACACATGCACTCAAGCACATGCACACACGCATGCACCCATGCACAAACTCATGCAGCCATGGACCACCCACACAGGCCAAGACTTCCAACTTCTACTTTAGTAGAGCCTTTGCCCTTCCATGTGGGATGTCAGGTTCCAGAAGGCTTGCTCTGCCCTCATCTGGCCTTGGGAAGACTCACCTCAAGCACCCATGGGGGAGTCTGTAGGCGAGCCTGGCTCAAAGGCCAATTAGAGCTCTAAGGAAACCTTGTAAACAGGCTCCCTTGCACTCTCCCACCCACACCCATGATGGTACACACCAGCAATCTCAGAACTCAGGAGGCTGAAGTAAGCACATCAGGAAAAAGTTCAAGAGAATCCTCAGCTACATAATAAATTGGAGGTCAGCCTGAGCTCCATGAGGTCCTGTCTCAGAAAAATATTAAAAATTTTAAAAGAAAAGGGTGGCAGAATGTCCCCCACATGCACAGACAGGCCAGCAGAGGCTCAGGGCTTTGTGGAATCCATTTTGATTATTCGTTGCAGGCTGTCTGAAGAACCCTTTATGACAGACATGAGCTCCACCCTTGAGTTGTCATCACGGAAGCCCTGACTCATTGGAATGTTACAGATGAAGACACGGGGTTGGGGGTGGGGCCAGCCCTGAGCAGCATGTGGGAGAGCTCCAGCGTTCTAATCTAGCAGATTAGAAGATTTGCTGGCCCAAATTTTCCCTGGGAAATATCCTTTAAATGAATTACATCTTTGGGATCTAATGGACTGTCCACATCTAAAGCACCATGGGGAATAGAAGAAAACAACATTTCAACATGAAATAATATTATTCAGATGGCAGGACATAATAACCCACACACCTTTAACTCAGCACTGGGGAGACAGAGGCAGAATCATCAGTAGGGAAGTGTAGGCATAGACAGTTCCAGAACAGTCAGGGATATGGAGAGAGACTCTCTCAAAAATACACAAATATTATTAAGATCATGCCACATTTGGATTGGCTAGATCTTCTGGCTTAGTAGTGCCCATCTATAATCCAAATACACAAGAAGCTGAGGCAGGAGGACCAACAGTTCAGAAAGACAACTTGATATTATAAAGTGAGACCCTGTCCTGCTCTGACATTGTTCCCATGGATGGATCTGCATGTCTCTGACATCGAAATGCACACAGAGTCTGGGGAGCAGCTGCCTGGCGGATGGTAGGTCCTGGGTTCCATTCCCAAGACTGAAAAAAAAAAAGCAGTTAAGAACATTTGCTGAGGCCAGGAAGTGGTGGCACACGCCTTTAATCCCAGCACCTGGGAAGCAGAGGCAGGCAGATTTCTGAGTTCGGGGCCAGCCTGGTCTACAGAGTGAGTTCCAGGACAGCCAAGGCTACACAGAGAAACCCTGTCTCAAAAAACAAAACAAAACAAAACAAACAAAGAGCATTTACTGCTCTTGCAGGAGACCAAGGTTTGATTCTCAGAACCTACCCGGCATCTCACAACCATCTGTAACTCCAGTTCCACGGAAATCATGCCATCTCCTGGCCTCCTCAGGTACCAGACATGTATGTGACACATATACATACATGCATGCAAACGCTTGTGCATATAAAATAAAAATTATTTTTTTAAAGAATATAGCCAGAAAAAAGCAAGCATAGAGCACCTGCTTCCTAAGTCACCCTCCTTATATCTCAGCTCGTCGGCCTCAGGGTCTGATTTTCTGAGCTCAGGCGAAGCCCGGCCTGAAGCAAGCAGTACATGGCCTTGTGTTTGACGGCCATCTGCTGTAGAACAGAGGTTCCCAACCTTCCTAATGTTGCCACCCTTTCATACCGCTCATTAAGTTGTGGTGACTCCCAATGATAAAATCAGTTGCTACTTTGTAACTGTAATTTTGCTACTGTTTTGAATCATAATGTAAATTTCTATTTTCCAGTGCTGGTCTTAGGAGATGCCTGTGAAAAGATCATTCGACAACACCCCCCCCCGCGCGTGCACCCCCTTCCTTTCAGCAGGTGAGAGCTTTGGGGGTTAGAGAGACCCCTCAGTTGGCGAAGCGCTTGCATAGGCACTAGGACCTGAGTTTGATCTCTAGCGCGCATGTAAAATGTCTAGTATGGCAGGACACGCTTCTGTCCTAGCAGCAGGAAGGTAGACATAAGTGTGTCCTTGGGGTACACTGGCCAGCTGGCCTAACAAATAAGTTAACTCTAGGCTCAACGAAAAACTCAAGAGCAAGGTAGATCCAGGTGTGGCAATGCACACTTTTAATGTCAGTAATCAAGGCGCAGAAGCAGAGGAGCAGGGCAAGGTGGAGGTGCATCCAGCCTGATCTACATAGCAAGCTCCAGCCAGACTGGCTACGTAGTGAGACCGTGTATCCAAAGACAAAAACAAAAACAAAAACAGAGGTGGGTGGTGGTGGTTCACACCTTTAGTCCCAACACTCGGGAGGCAGAGGCAGGCAGATCCCTCAGTTCGAGGCCAGCCTGGTCTACAGAGCGAGTTCCAGGACAGCCAGGGCTACACAGAAAAAACCTGTGTCAAGAGAAAAAAATTGAGGAAGACACCCAATGCCAAGTATAACACACGCACACACGCACACGCGCACGCGCACGCGCACGCGCACGCACGCACACGCACACGCACACAGCTTCTAATTTCTGGTCCAGAGCAGCCACCTGCTCCCGTCTCCCTCCCGCTTGCCTTACCTGAGACAAAGAACAGCCACAGCAGTCCCCACAGTCCCCAGAGCCCAGCCTTCCTCATCCTTCAAGCTCCGCTCCGACTGCCCCTGCAGGCTGCTGGGACAGCTATAAGACAGCCTTGTACCTAGACTCTGAAAAGTTTCACAACAGGACATGAGGCCATTCCGGGGAGGTAGTTCTGGCCACCCTGCGTGCTGACGTCAGTAGGGGAGTTCAAGGGACAGTCAAACCTCAGTTAAACCTCTTGGAACCTCGGTTTCCTCTTCTCTGAAAATTATTTTCTTTTTATGGTAATAATTTTGTGGGAGGGGGATGGGTAGAACCCCCCACCCTAGCCCATTTAGCTCCTGAGTAACTGAGACAGAAGCCTGTTAGATCTTTTCAACAAGCTTTAAAGTACTAGAATTGAGACGAGATTCATATATGTTTAACCCTCTATGATGGTTTGCTATTTCCCAGCCATGTGCCGAGAGTTTCTTGCCACTTTGCCCTGCCTGGGCTGCATCTCCTATAGCTGTCTGTCCTCAGGGCTAACTTCTCTTGGCCACTTGCTCACAATGCATCCTGCCTCAGGGTGACCTCTCTTCTTTCTCCTTTTCTTTTTTTTTTTAATATTTATTTTTTTATTATAAATGAGTACACTGTAGCTGTCTTCAGACACACCAGAAGAGGGCGTCAGATTTCATTACGGGTGGTTGTGAGCCACCATGTGGTTGCTGGGATTTGAACTCATGACCTTCCGAAGAGCAGTCAGTGCTCTTACCCGCTGAGCCATCTCACCAGCCCTCTTCTTTCTCCTTTGTGGTTCCTACTTGAGACACATTACACACACACACACACACACACACACACACACACACACACAGCCATATGCCCATGTCTGGACACATTCCATCACACATCCAGCCTTCCTATGTCCTCTGCCCCATCATAGACTCCAACTTTTTATTAACCAAGCAGAAATAATTGGGGGGCATTCGTTATAGCCCAGCAGACATCACAACACCCACATCCGGGCTGTAACCTGCTCTTGGAGTACAGAGCTGAATACACAGCGCCAGAGACCAACACTAACAATTACTTTCTGTGCTGTTTTTTGACTGGTTGACTGGTTGGTTTTTTGTTTCAGTTGTATGTTTGTTTTTGCACAGAGTCTCACTATGTAGCTCTGGCAGTTCTGGAAGTCGTTCTGTAGACCAGGCTGCCATAGAAATCACAGAGATCTGTCTATCCCTGCTTCCCTAGTGCTGGGTCTGAAGGCGCCACTGAAGCAATTAACCTTTTCAATCACACAAACAATAGTTTTGTTAATTTTTATTCAGAGAAGGTTTTGCAGTGTAGCCCAGGCTTGCCCATCTTCCGTACTGAGGTGACAGGGACATGCAACATGCCCCCTCTCAGCCTCAGATAATCTTAGTGAGAATAACTGTAGTCAGCTCCTGAGCTGCCCTAACATTCATCTCAAACACAAGACCGGCTTTCTCACTTCAGAAACAGGAATTTGTCACCTCCGACATGGTTTTCAGAACTTCACGACACAGCAGTTCCTCAATACGCTGAGTTTAATTTCCTCTTGTGGCCACCCTTGTCGGGGCAACTGGACACAACCTGCCTGGCTGACTCTGCTGATACCTTTGAGTTAGTTAATAGACACGAGAGCAACTGTGATTCTCTTCCAGGGTCGGGGTGGGCACCCCACTGCAAAGCGCGACTGTGCATTGTCCTCCAGACTGGCAGCCTGCAGACTCACTTTCAGGAATGCCAGTCATAGCCATCAACACATGGCCATCCCCGCATGGCAGCCATACACCAGCATCAATGGCATTTGCTAGAGCAATCACCTCTTTGTAACTAAGTTCATTGATCTGTCATTCCTGATCAAAACCTTGGCTTTTTTTTTTTAATCACTGTCACCATCATCATCACCATTGCCATCACCATCACCTCAGAGTCTCAGAGCAATGGTGATGATGGTGATGGTGATGGTGGTGGTGATGATAAGGGATGATGATGGCGATGACAACTGTGATGTTGGTGATGGTGGCATCTCAGCAGTCGAGCGCTTGTCTGGCTTGTACAAAGCTCTGAACTCCATTCCCAACCCTGAAATAAACAAATTGTCCATACTAGAGGATGCTGACCCTGACCTTTCAAAAACAGATAAAGACACCCTACAAAAGGAAATTACTGACTGGCAGGGTAGGGTGGGGTGGGCTGGGGTGGGGTGGGGCATGCAACAGAGAACTCAGTGGCAGATTTTCAAGTAATAATAAAGATCAAAATGTCAGGCTGGGCAGTGGTGGTGCACGCCTTTAATCCCAGCACTTGGGAGGCAGAGGCAGGTGGATTTCTGAGTTCGAGGCCAGCCTGGTCTACAGAGTGAGTTCTAGGACAGCCTGTTTCTACACAGAGAAACCCTGTCTTGAAAAACCAAAAAAAAAAAAAAAAAAGATCAAAATGTCAAGATGAAAATATAACAGGAGACTCCTGCGTACTGCAAGGCCAGCTGTCATGTGACTGTCTAGAGAGGAGGCGGGGGAGGTGAAGGAAGTCTTTATTCACTGAGAAATGCAGCCCATTTTTCACCTAAGAGGAGGAATGTATGGAACTGAAGTTAGCTAGTGGTGAAAAGCACTTGGCTGCTCTTCCGGAGGAGCTGGGGTCCGTTCCCAGAGCCATGTCTAGAGGCTCACAACCTATAACCCTATTCCACGGGATACGATGTCTCTGGCATCGGCAAGCCACGTCAAGCTTGGGGAGGTCAGCTCTGTCCTTCCACCTTGCAGATCCCAGGGAGTGGACTCAGGTCCTCAGACTCAGTGGCCAGGACGTTTACCTGATGAGGCATAGCTTTTATACTTTTGGTTCAAGCTGGGCCTGGTGACACAAATCTTTAATCCCAACACTTGAAAGGCAGAGGCTGGGTAGGTCACTGTAAGTTCCAGGAAAGCCAGGGCTATAAATGAACCCCTAAGCACAGTGGAAGCTGGTGTTGGTCAGCGCTAAGGAGGGGAGGGAAGCAGGATCACTCTTGTCCACATAGGGATTTCCAGGCCTGCCTCAAAATCAGCAAGCTGCTAGCTCCTCTGTCCTGCCGCTCAGCTCAGTACCGGATGTCATGGCCTCCACTGGGGTAGTGGGGGGGCCACAGACCAAAAAGATTCTGCTGCCACCCGAAAGCTGCCTAGGTTCAGGCAGAAGCTTGTTACCATGTTCCGTTTTGCTGTCCTCACTGAGGTCTTCATTCTTTGTCCCCATGAAGGAAGAGAATTCCTTCTGATCACTGATTTACAACATCATGAATGCCTTAAGGACAACCCCACTGCCCACAGGGACCTGAACACCCAGTATTCCAGGCGATGAGAGAACTCACAGGCACTACGTGTGGAATCCAGGTGAGCCCTGAGCAGCAGCTGCTGCTGCACAATCTCTAAGGGCAAACCAGCCCCAAGACGGAGCTTCTGCCCAAGTGCAGGCTGAGATCCCCAAGGACGAGGATGACCTCCCAAGAGGCAGCACCATGGTGAGAGCAAGCAGCTCCCTGGAGCTCAAGTTTGGCCTTTGGGACTGAGCTCGTCCTTGACTTCCCTAAGCTTCTAGTTCTGTGCTCCAGGGTGGCTTGTTTGAGGAGAGGGGCACAGCGGGAGAGGGGGCAGCTGGCCCTTCGACTGCCCTCTTCACACTCCACCCCAATACCATTTGCATGTACCAGACACATCCTACTTCAGGTTCATGAAACATTTGCATAGAATTCACCATGTGATTAGGCCTGCACCCAGCTGCCAGGGATCTGAGACAGTGAAAGAAGGAAACAAGGCTGAAAACCAAGTATCTGTCTTAGACTATGTGGGCCAGGAGTTCATTTCTTTCTGCACTGATTTTCATATCTGTAAAATGGGTGCGAGGGCCAGGCAGTGTTGGCGCACGCCTTTAATCCCAGCACTTGGGAGGCAGAGGCAGGCGGATTTCTGAGTTCAAGGCCAACCTGGTCTACGGAGTGAGTTCCAGGACAGCCAGGGCTACACAGAGAAACCCTGTCTCAAAAAAAAAAAATGGGTGCGAGGGTGCCTGCCCTCCCAGGGATAATATTTTCAACTCCCCATACTGAAAATTTCCCCTAAGTGGTAGGAGATTTTGCAATGAAAGGCTTGCCCCACTACCCAAGGTCCATGTGAAGCTGTGTCTCTTCACACTTCAGACCTGATTCTGTACACAGGCCTCAGGCTAGCCGATCCCAAACTGCAAGCCCGACCTGTAATCCTCAGGATGCTGGAGTTTGTTAATTCAATTACTTTCCTCCATGACCCCCATCCTTAAGGTTATATGTGAATTCCTCAAAATACAGGAGCTTCCCCTTCCTTCTGAGGGCCCAGAAAAAAAAAAAAAACTAATAAAACCATGACTGTAGAGAAGTCACCATGACTTCCAGAATGTCTGCCTTTGCTCTGAAAACACTAATAATAGTGATAATAATAATAATTGTAATGGTGATAATGATAATATTAATGACAATGGTGATAATTATAATAACAATGATAATGATAATATTAATGATGATGATGATGATGATGATAATAATAATAAAATAATAATAATAATGGGCCCCCCTCACTCTTGTTCTCATTGACCCTTGCAGTGTTGGTAGTATCCTGTGAGATTTATGAGATGCATCTGGGCAAATGCCATATCCTCTGAGGGAGGGGTATGGAGCACAGCCACCCTCCGTTCTCGCAAGCCTCTTCCAGCTCCTCCTCCTATGAGCAGCAGAGCAGGTAAGAAAGGAGTCTAGGAGACTAGGAGACATATGGAAGCCAGTAAGGGCCATCCCAGGGCACAGAGATGGTTAAGGCTGAGGGAGGAGGCCAGGAGAACTGGGTCTCGCTACGGTTTCCTTGCAGTTGAACAAAACCGGAAGTAGGCCACGTTGTGCTTTGTGAGGGGAAGTCAGAAGCCGACTCTCTTCCCATCTGTCAAGCCGATGCTGGGAAGGCCAGCTCGAGGCTTAAAGAGGCTGTTGCCTGGACTTTGGGTTCACACTGAAGATCTGTAAGCAGAGCAATGCTTCCTGCCTGTAAATCCCAACACAGTAGTGACAGACAGAAGAGAATGTGTATCCTGTGTATCCGTCTAAAAATCTCTTTTAGTGGTATTTGGGGGGCCAGTGGCTCCAGCTGGAGTGCCCCCAGTGTCTTTATTCAAGAACTGTGAACTTGGTCCACACGGAGACTTATGGACCCAACCACCTAGGATCATGTCCAGCTCCTGCCTTTTGTTTCCGCTGTGTGATTTCCTGCACATGGCTTGGCCACTTGTGCCTCAGTTTCCCCATCATCCATAAGCTAGACCTCACCAGCTTATCAGGTCTACTGAGAGGCCTGAGTAACTGACAGCCAAACACAGTTAGGGCAGCCCTCTGTGCCTGTGAAGAGCTTAGCAGGGCAGGCTTTTTGTTTAGGAGCCCTGAGGAACTATGAACAGCCTCAAAAAGAGGACGCTAGCAACCAGCCTTCCCTGGCTTCAAGTTTTGATCCCCAGAGCATGAATACCTCCACCCCATGTACATGGAAGAGTTCTCCCAAATCATCCAGAAACGGAAGCAGCAGAAACACCAGGGGTGGCTACCCGCCTTGGGGTGCAGTTAGACAGGAGCACCCGGACTGAAGACCAGAACATGTAAGCTTCAGCCCCCCCATAGGAGACAGATGCTCACATGGTGTCCTGTGCAGGACTCCTAGGCCTTAAGAGGTCTACTGTGGGGCAAGTGCAGACAGAGAGAACAGGCTTGAACAAGATTGAGGTCAAGAAGCTTCCAAAATCCTGAAAACGTCATCTCGAGACCGGCAGGAGAAAGGACCCCTCCTTCCCTACTCACAGCCTGCATGCCCCAGGGGACATAGCCCCATGACCCCCACTTCCACCTCTGTCCCATCCTTTTGGGGGACATCACATAGACTCTTAGCCAAATAACAGATTTAAGTACCTGAAATCCCTCTTCAGGCAGTTTCCCAGCACCTCAGCCCCAGGCAGTAATGACCATACTCCCTGAAAAACCCGCCCACCCAAATAAAGAGAGGTACTGTCTCACCAAATATCATCTAGAAGAGCTGTTTCACTCCCCTACCCCCATGAAGAAGATCTATAACATTAAAACCATCTCTGAGAAGGCCTCCACCCCACCACTCAGTGAACCCACCCACCCGGACAAGCACCATCCCTACCCCCATGAAGAAGAGCTATAACATTAAAACCATCTCTGAGAAGGCCTCCACCCCACCACTCAGTGAACCCACCCACCCGGACAAGCACCGTTCAGTTCCTTTCACTCCAGTCAGGCTCAGGACCCCGGGGGCAGAAACAGAGCCAGCCCTACAGTCTCTTCTCATCACGTGTCTGTCTCTTTTCCCTTTCCCACTGTCACTAGAGGTCATGGGCACGTGCCTGACCCCTTTCTGTGAGTCCAGCCTTCATGCACAGATCCTCGAAGGGACCTCCAGGGAGAAGCGGACACGCTAGGCTCACCTGGAGAAGAATCTGTGATGTTAGTGCCCCTGCTGAGTCCCTAGACTCCCACCCTTAAGCATCATGAAGAAGATGGGAGTCTAGATGGGAGTCAGCATCACGGCTGAAAAGCTCACATCCGTGGAAGATGTCCAGACGCATGCGCCCTACACTCTCCAACTCCCCTCCCATACCCAAGCTAGGTCTTGAGCATGAAGAGCCAGCCAGTGTATTCTGCCATGGACAAGGCCTATGGGGCCCTCCTGGGGTCCTTTGCAGGTAGCTGGGCCATCGCCCCTTCGTGCCCTCTGCAGCTAGAGAACATCTAAGTAATGTTTCCTTACCTCTGGACCTACCCCTAAGGTATCCTAGGTAATACCTCTTCATCTCTGGCCTTGGCCCCAGGACACCCCCCACCCTTTGGTATAAGCTTGTACCTCTTAGAAGCTTTGCGACTTAGACCTGACATCAGAGCACTAGTGAGGCCTTGGGGTAGATAAATTCTCTAGAGTTCCCAGTCAAGCTGAAAATGTATCGGTTTGTGTTCTCATGCTAATTATGTTACCCTAAAAACCTGTTTGTAGTGTCCCACACATAGGTTAAAAGAAGTATGCCGCCAGTTGGCTCTGATTGGTAAAGTTGCCAGTAGCCAATGGCCGAGCGGGGAGACAGAGGTGGGACTTTTAGATTCCTGGGCAAGAAACCCAGGAAGAAGAGAAGAAGGAATGCCAGCATGAGAAGGGCATAGGATGGACCACACTGGGGAAATGCAGGAGAGTGAGATGACCAAAATGTAGGTCCAAGGGGAAAGAGGCCCCCAGAATAGGGGTGGGGGGCTGCCCAGCAAAGATGAAAATATAGATTTAGTGTGGTAGCCTTGGGGAGGTTTGGAAACGCAGACATTGTGCTCCTTAGGTATAGTAAAAATAAGCCAACGTGTGTCTTGCAGTCATGAATCCAAAACACTTGGGTGGGGTGTAGAGGAGGTGAGCGAGTCTACTGGAAGCATAGAACAGATTTAATTTACTACGCTGCAGGACAACACCAAAGATGCTCGGGCCACCAGCCTCTTCCAAGTCAGTTGTTAAACATTGGCTTCCCTAAGAGGTCAGCAAAGGGACTTCCTCAACACAAGCTGCAAGCCCAACTCCACCCACCTTCACTGTGGAATGCCACAGCCTTAAATATCCTAGTTGGAAGTGAAAGAGTGTCCTCAAAGCTGTGTTTCTACTTTGATCAAATCCTGGGTTCTTTCCAGGGGCTCAGGGAGTATGTGGCATTGAGGTGGCATCTAATGACTTCCATCACACAATCCTCCTGCTCCAGCCTCCCTGGGGCTGGGATCTCAGGCTCCCGCCACCATGCCCAGCTGCATCCACTGGCATTTCCCGTGACCTCAGGAGTCAGTGTCAGTGCCGGGTAGATCTGCAGGTGGACATGGGAGCAGGCCACAGGTTAGGATTGTTGTTCAGAGCTAGTCTGTCCTCTGTATCCTGAGCCTGACTCCTACCATGTCCTGTGATTCTGAGGCACTTTTCCTTTCTGTTCTTTTTTCTCTGATGTCCTTCAAGCTTCCAGGCCAGCAGAAATGACCTCAGGTCATCTCCTTTCTTCCTCTCAGAATGTCTGCTCACTGTGGTCTCTAGGGACTCTGTCGAACTCGGCCCAAGAATGGAACTGTGTGGGGAGAATTCTGAGTGCTTGGGAGAAAACTCTAAGGAAACAAGAGTCTTGTGACCTCTCTGCCTTCTAAATACAGATTTGTTCTTGGAATGTATTTCCTACACCTCCCAGGTTTAGTAAATGGGTTTTATTAAAACCCATTAACTTTAGTAAGTGGGCTTACTTCAGACTACCAATTATCTTACTACTTTTATTCAAAGAGTGGGGTTTTTTTGTTTGTTTGTTTTTTGTTTGTTTGTTTGTTTGTTTGTTTTGTTTTTTGAGACAGGGTTTCTCTGTGTAGCCTTGGCTGTCCTGGAACTCACTCTGTAGACCAGGCTGGCCTTCTAGCTCAGAAATCCGCCTGCCTCTGCCTCCCAAGTGCTGGGATTAAAGGCGTGCGCCACCACCGCCCGGCTTCAAATAGTGTTTGATTTGCAGCCAACTTAAAGGAATGGTCCTTACAACAAATGAAGGACCAGAATCAGAGGGTTCAAATCCTCTAACATTCGTGCCAGCTTGTAATTGATGTGTCCCTTCCTTAAGGAAGTGCTACTGTTGCTGCTATTCCCGTTGTCCTAACGATTTTATCACTTCCTATCTTCAAAGTTCTTCTAAGTCACACACAGTATATGGAGGACCTGTACTGCCTAGAACAGTTGAGCTTATTGGCTCACAACAGTTTATCCATGCAAGGAATTAGTTCATAAAGAAGTCGTTGATGAGGAATATGCAGAAAAAATCACAGTCATGATCACAGTGCCCACTGACTGGCCATTTAAAGGAGGAAAAAATTACACAGTTACTTTTATTGCCTTATATAGTCTCTTCATGGGAAAATGTGCTCTGTGAGGAAGGATTGGTGTTATAAACTTTACAGGGTTGATTGATTCTACAGCTGATGTCTCTGTTGTAAGTATAGAACAATGGCTACCTGAATGGTCTGTTAGAAAGGTAAATTCAACCCTGATAGGATTGGGAGCTACAGGCTCTAATGATGGCAAACAAAGTGCTACAAAGTTACGAGGCATAGTCCAGTAAAGTGCTACAAAGTTACGAAGCATAGTCCAGTAAAGTGCTACAAAGTTACAGTGCATAGTCCAGTTGTAATAATAGCCGCCCTATCAACCTTGTGTTACTCATGTACTCTTTGGAGACATTCATCAACGAACTTTTTTTCTCCCTGGATTTTTCCCCCTTTAACTTTTTTTTTTAAAAATAATTATTTCATTTATATGAGTACACTGTGACTGTCTTCAGACACACCAGAAGAGGGCATCAGATCCCGTTACAGGTGGTTGTGAGCCACCATATGGTTGCTGGGAATTGAACTCAGAACCTCTAGAAGAGCAGTCAGTGCTCTTAACCACTGAGCCACCTCTAATTTTTTTTAATTAAAAGGATATCTGGTAAAAGGATGGAGATTATTGGTTGATTTAGGAAGTGTTAATGCCACCATGTGGCCAATGGGAGCTTTATAGCTTGGTTTACCTACACCTACACATATTCCTAAAGATTGGACTTCAACAGTTTTGGATCTAAGATGTAGGCTGCCTGCAGATCTTCTCCCTCTGTTTCCCAAGATCCAATCCCCCAGTCTCATAGCCAACTCTGTACAGAAAATCTGTGATAGCCCTCCCTGCCACCTGCTCACATCTGTGGATTCCACAGTTCTTCCCCTTCTAATCTCCCTCTTTCAACTTGGTGCTTTATCCCAGTCCTGGACTCCAGCAGACCACCTCTATTGTGTCATCAAGGGCCTCCTGCCAGTAGGCTGGAGGTGGGTCTGCACCTCTCCTATTGCTTCTCCAGTTCCGACCCCCTCCCAATCTCATCCCCAGATCTATAGCAGAAAACCTGCAGTCTCTCTTTCCTCCTGACCCCATCCCCAATAAATTACAAAGGTTTTTCTCCCCCAACCTTCCTTCTCCCCATTCATCCCAGCCTCCTAGCCTCCAACACCAGTAGGCGTTCACTACAAACAAACCAACCAGTGCCTTAAAGAAATCCAAGAAAATACAAAAAGGTAAAAGAAACAAACAAAAATGTTCAAGATCTGAAAACAGAAATACAATTAAAGAAAATCCAAACTGAGGGAATTTTGAAAATAAAATTTCTAGGTAAAAGATTCTTATCAGGGTATCTTATTTCAGACTAAAAGGAGGAACTGTTGCAGGTTATTTGATCACACTGTGAACCCCAAGATTGTAAATGGGAAAAACCTTGTTGTGGTGTGGCTCAGTCCTAGCACACACATTTAACCAAAGAGCTTTCTGTAAGCAAGAGCTAAATAAAGTCAACGGTAAGTCAAGAGGAGCATCAGCCAGTTGGCAGGGAGTAGAAGGGTATTTAAAGAGGAGGAGGTGAGGGAGCTTTTCCTTCTGGAACGCTGGTGGAGTAGGAAGGTGAGCCGGTGCTTTCTCTGCTTCTCTGAGCTAGCAGGTTTTCACTCCAGCATCTGGCTCCTGCAGCTTCATTGGTAAAACAGAAGGGCTGGGATTTTTGTTTTAAAAACAACAGTGAACTCTCTTACTGGGCAGATAAGGAGGTGACAAGCATTTTTATACCCTTCCAGCACCTGGTGCTGTCGGCGCAGCAATCAGCAATTGAAAACACAAAGACACAGTCTCATAACCTGTTGATATAATATGTGTGGGGATCGGTTACCCCAAGGTCTCCCCTTTTTAGTCCAAGAAATGGCTTTATCTCTAACACCAGTAACAATAAGAAATTTTATGAAAAATTATGAGAACTGTCAGGGTAAGAATTCTATTCAAAATGTACAGTCCATTTGAATTTGGCAACTTTGGAGAAAATACTCCGTTATCTATTTTATCTTGGTGAGTCCAAAGTTCTTTAGAGAGTTTGTGCCAAGCAAGCGTGAGAGGGTCCTTTTAGGTTTGCATTAGAAGACAACCAAAGGAAAATGAAGATATCTTGTGATTATGATACTATTATCAGAACTCCTTTGGTTATTGTTAAAGCTCTGAACTTCTGGAGTCTGACTACAACAGCGGTAGAACAAGACAAAGGAATCGGAGACATTCCTCATTCCTTATATATACCTTAAATCACTTTCTTATCATTATTGAATCATTCACATTCTTCAACCTTCATAACTTGCATTTACCAACCTTAAAATACCTTCCTAGACTCGAAAACACTCTCTCAGATCCTCACAACGTAAACGTCCTTATTTTCAGACCTTCCATAAACTGGCTAACAAGATAGACCGTGTCTAGTCCTAGTAGTAGCAGCTCTTAGAGAGTGCAGCCTGAGGTCTGACTTTTATACATGAAGAGAACTGAGAAGGCAGCTGAAGTCTTGGTTTCTGCTGTTAGCTTGATAATTCTCTCATTAGTTTAGTCTTTAAATGCATCAGATACCTGAGAAGGATAAATTTTACCTGAATAATCAGGAAGTGCAGAGCAAGCATCTTCCAAATCTATTAAAAATGGCAGACTTACCAGCTACCTGGACAGTCACCCTAGGTTCTTCTGTAGTTGGCAGTGTTGGTATCAGGACCTCTGAAACCCATGACATCACATAGGTGACAGCAACACCTGTTGCCAAGGCAACAGCAACCCTACTTGCAGAATCCACTTGACTCACCTCCCACCTTTACCTGTGGCTACATCACCGTCTACATATAAAGGAAGGCCACTCTGATCTCTCTCTCTCTCTCCTCTCTCTCTCCTCTCTCTCTCTCTCTTTCTCTTCTCTCTATGCCCTCTCTCTCTTCCTCACTTCTCTTTCCGCTGTCACCTTGCCCCTTTCTCTCTCAATAAAGCTCACGTGGAACTGTTTGGCCTAGTGTGGTCTTTCTGGAGCCATGTGACAATCACAACAGGTAGGGGCATCTTTGGCCACCAAAAGATCTGACAGACTTTCCTGGGAAATGGGATCTTGAGGGACTGTCCTATCTTGTCTAGCAAAGTGAGCCAAGCAACTTCCTAGCGACCTGCTCTTTCATAGTTTAGACACTGTGCTGTCATCAGTTGAGGGCCGTCTCCTGCCCAGTGGCAGCTTTGCCACATTTCTACATGAAGGTTCTTCCAGGCCCATCATCTTGTTCGTAGGAGGTTAGGGTGCTGCCAGGAGCTGATATGTCTGTCTATCAGAAAAAGCGTTTTTTGTTTGTTTGTTTGTTTGTTTGTTTGTTTTTAGGTTTTTTGAGACAGGGTTTCTCTGTATAGACCTGGCTGTCCTGGAACTCACTCTGTAGACCAGGCTGGCCTCAAACTTAGAAATCCACCTGCCTCTGCCTCCCAAGTGCTGGAATTAAAGGCATGCGCCACCACTGGCTATCCAGAAAAAGCATTTTTATTAAAGCATTTTAAATGCCATCCATATTCTTCAGATCTCTGAAGTGTTTGAGAATCACCTATCTATCTGAAATATATCTGAATAGACAAACTTTGCTTGTTTTTAGTTACTTTGAAAATGTAAACAAAAGGCTTAATAAGGCCTATTACTGTAATTAATTGTATCAGTTCTAGACAAATATTACTGTGAACCTGAGTAGATTTAGGAGTTTATGAATCTTGATTAAAGACAAAGAACCTAGATAAATATACCTATATTTATCAAACATGTTGTTACTTATCTAAATTTTCTAGCTGCTTGGTGTTGAGCAATTAGCAAAGACATAAGTAGCCAGTCATACATCTTAAATTAGCTTTTGTCAACCTGAGTAGATCTTCATAACTTTAAACTTCATTATCATAAACATTCTATGTAGAATATTCTAAACATAGTATAGTCTAAACCAGAATTGAATCACGTACAGTATGTTGTTGCAAACATAACCTTAAATTTGTATCATCACATGAAAATCCACATAAATAAAAAAAATATTCGAGACTTGTTGTTTAGTCTAAAAAGAGATACAATAATAAACAGAGTTTTCCTGGAGATACCCCCACCTCCCCACCCCAATTAGTTGCTGATTTCCATTCATTCTCATGATCACCTGGTCATTTCTACTGTCCCTCCCCACACCTAATCCTGAACCTCCCCATCCCCCTCCCCATTCCCCTCCCCACTCCCCTCCCCATCCCCTTTTCCACCAAGTTCCCTCCCTCCATCTATCACAGAATAGGGAGGTGCCCAAGAATCAATGGGGGTAACTTTATCTGTGACTCACAGCACTGAGGATATGGAACCTGAAGAGTCCATCTCCTATAGCCAGGCAGGAACCCCAGTAGAGCAACAGAGACACCAACCAAACTTTTGACCCAAAATTTATCCTGTGTAAAAGAAATGCAGGCATGGGGATGCAGCAGAGACTGAGGGAATGTCCAACCAATAACTGGCCCAACTTGAGACCCATCCCATGGACAAGTATCCTTGACACTGTGATACTGTTATGCTTGCAGACAGGAGTCTAGCATGGCTGTCCTCTGAGAGGCTCCACCTAGCAGCTGACTCAGATGGATGCAGACCTGTAGGGGGAGGTAATAATACTAAGGTCTGGTTCCCTAATTGGTTCTTGATTTTGTCAATAAAGGAGGCCTGGAGCCAAATGCTGGACAGAAGGTACAGGTGGGAATTCTGAGTTGCAGGAGGAAAAGTAGACACAGGGAAAGCGAGGGGGTTTTTCTGCCATGCTTTGGGGCAAGAAGAAAGCAGCAGTCATGCAAGGCATTGGAGTAGCCAGGGCCTGCAGCCCCGCCGCAGGTGGGCTGCCAGAGATGCTTAGCAAGGCCTAAGTGGAGCAGGCCATTGAGTTTGGGGTGGAAGTAGAGACAGAGATGGTGGTTTAGTAAGGGCACGCATTTCCAGGCAGGAGATTCTACGCCTAGCAATTGTGCCACGGAAGGCAAGCTGTAAAGTGACAAACTGAGTGTGTGTTTTTTATCCGAGGAGTCAAAGGTCTCAGGTAGGGCTGATTGAGATCAAATCTGGAGCTGAGTCAGGAAGGGCCAGAGCACAGTCAGAGCTCCCAGGCAAAGGCAATATCGTGGGTTGTTTTTTAAACTACATGCAACACAGACACCCACAGACAAACAGTGGATGGAGCTTAGACTCGTTTAGAAGAATAGGGAAAGGATTAATGGCCCAGAAGGGAATAGAAACTCCACAGGAAGACCAACAGAGTCAACTAACCTGGACCCGTGGGGCTCTTAGAGACTGAACCACCAACCAAAGAACATACACGGGCTGGACCTAGGCCTCCCTGCTCATAGGTAGCAGATGTGCAGCTTGGTCTTCATGTGGGTCCTGAACAACTGGAGCAGGGGCTACCCCAAAAGCTGTTGGCTGTATGTGGGATACATTCCTCTACCTGGGCTGCCTTGTCTGACCTCAGTGGGAGAGGATGCACCTAACTCAACAGAGACTTGATGCGCCAGGGTGGGTGGGACACCCAGGGAGGCAGACCCCCTGCCCTCTCAGAGGAGAAGGGGAAGAGAGGATAGGGACAAGGGTTGTGGTAGGGGGTAACCAGGAGTTGGTCAGTCAGCAGGATATAAAGTGAAAAAATAAAAAAAATTAACAAATATTATTGTATTCTGAATATAAATAAATAAGTAAATAAATAAAGAGTTATTAGGACTGAGATGTTTTACAATTGCTGCTTTATACCATGTGGTCATCTTGCAAGCTGTATCCTACATCCAGGTGGTCACCAGCCAAGAAGGAGAGCCATGTGGTTGCTATTTAAAAACATTTGGGGTTTTTTTGGTCTTTTTTGTTTTGTTTTGTTTTGTTTTGTTTTTTGAGACAGGGTTTCTCTGTATAGCACTGGCTGTCCTGGAACTCACTCTGTAGACCAGGCTGGTCTTGAACTCAGAAATCTGCCTGCCTCTGCCTTCCAAGTGCTGGGATTAAAGGCATGTGCCACCACTGCCCGGGCAATATTTGTTTTCTTAATAGCTCTATTTATATATATTTTTAAAATTAGTTGCATCCAAGTTACATGCACATATACCCTAAATGAGTTTAATCACATATAGATAGATGATAGATAGATAGATAGATAGATAGATAGATAGATAGATAGATAGATAGACAGATAGAAACCCATGTTATATGTAAGTACGCTGTAACTGTCTTCAGATCTCATTACAGATGGTTGTGAGCCACCATGTGGTTGCTGGGATTTGAACTCAGGATCTTTGGAAGAGCAGTCAGTGCTCTTAACCGCTGAGCCATCTCACCAGCCAGATAGAAACCCATGTACATATTTTTAGTTATAAGCCTTTTGTTATAAGTTTAAAGCCAAATTTTGTTGCAGATTATATAGATTCTTTAACCACACCCAATGATCTTACAAATCAATCCTGATATAAAGACTGTTTATATAGCAGTCTTAGATTTCTTGAGAGCAGAGTGCAAAGAAAGCAGAGATAAAAGATTTCTGAGAGTAAGGAAGTAGATGTTGTGGCAGGAAGGAGAGAACTATTTCCTTTAGACTGCTTCCTGCTGTCTGGAGGTGATGACTTTCCTGGAGACCCTAAGCCTGCTGTCTGGAGGTGATGACTTTCCTGGAGACCCTAAGCCTGCTGTCTGGAGGTGATGACTTTCCTGGGAGAGCTGGCTGTTTCACCCACTGTCCAGGCTCTGTGACCTTGGGGTGGGAGATAGGAAAGTGCAGGCCTAGCTCAAACAGTCTGTGAGGCTGGACCACCTGTGGCTAGCTGATTTGAAGCTGTCTTGTATGCAGATTTTGAGCAAACAACTGGACTTGGCAGGATGCTGGGACAGATGTGTGTGTGTGTGTGTGTGTGTGTGTGTTAGCATCTCAGAATCATTGAAGGTGAATCTTGTCAGGGCTGCTTTAACTTTATTGGTGTTTGGTCATTTTGCTCGGAAAACACACAAACTTTTAAAAATAACACTGTATGGACATTTTAATATTAACACATGCATGAAATGTGCAGTGGACACAAATCAGCTAAGGTTGATGCTCTAAACCTGAGCACATGAAAAACATCTGCCAAACTATTTTTAAAGATTTATTTATTTATTTTCTGTACATAGTTCACTATAGCTGTCTTCAGACACACTAGAAGAGGGCATCAGATCTCATTATAGATGGTTGTAAGCCACCATGTGGTTTCTGGTAATTGAATCAGGACCTCTGGAAGAGCAGTCAGTGCTCTTAACCGCTGAGCCATCTCTCAAGCCCTATCCTTTTAAGTCTATCTTTTTAACCTTTAATTGGCTTTCATCTGAAGCCAATCTTTTAAAAATCAATTTGCACTACATAATCAAACTCTCCTAGGGGATTACATATAACCCACCATAATATATGGGAGGATGGCATGTAATAATAAGTTATGAGGACCAGGTAGCCAAAAAGATTCATTGGCTACTGCAGACACATCCATGTCTCCTCAACTTACCCATCTTGCAGTCAAAAGATTAGGAGTAAGTGTTTTGAGCCTTTACCATAATTATCATAACCAGGAATAGATTTGCAGCATTCAAAAGGTTTTTAGACTGACAGATTGTCACCTCTCTTTCAGGCAGTTTCCTGTTGTTTCCACAGAGAAGGACCAGTGTTCATGTTGTCTTCTTCATCGTCTCTCTGATCTCTTCCTATGCACCTTCCATCAGCACCCAAGATTTTCAGGAGGTTTCCCATGGTCAAATCTAATTTTTACTAAGTTTGAAAGATCCATAGCTTTTCATTTCCTGTGGAAACAAAGGCATAGTCTCTTCCCCAACACAACACAGTTCCTGACTTCCGTTGTGAGGTTAACACTCTCTTCCCCGACACAACGCAGTTCCTGACTTCCGTTGTGAGGTTAACACTCTCTTCCCCGACACAACGCAGTTCTTGACTTCCGTTGTGAGGCTAACACATCCTAAAGCATGTAGGTTGATCTAACGTAGCATTCCTTTCTAAAATCGAGTGCTTTTCAGCAGCTGTGCTACCTGACTCACCAACATTTAAAAGATTTAGTGTTAATAAAGCATTGTGTACTCTATCTCTGGGAAATCTCATATTCCTCTTCTGTTCTATGAACATCTCCTTTAAAGTGCAGTTACATCTTTCTACGATTGCTTGATCTGTAGGATTGTATGGTATACCTGTAATATGCTTTATGTTATGTTTTTAAAAAAGTGTTTCATTCTACGGGATACATATGCCAGAGAATGATCAGTTTTGATTTGTAAAGGTATTCCAGTAATGTCCATCACTTCTTTTAAATGTGTAATTACAGAATCAGCCTTTTCAGAACTCAAGTCAAAAGCCCATTGAAAACCTGTATAGGTATATATTATATGATGTGTATACTTTAATTTTTCAAACTCTGAAAAAAGGAAGACATCCATCTGTCAATTTTATTTCTTTGGGTATCTTTAGGGTTACTTCCAGCATGTAATGGAAACTGATTACACAAAGAACAAGTAGGACAATTTTTTATAATTTCCTTGGCCTGTTGCCAGGTTACAGAAAATTTTTTATTTAAGCTTCTACAATTTACATTATGTCTTTTATAAAATTTCGAAGCTCCTAACACATTTCCTATTTATTATCGATCCATCTTCTCATTTCCTAGTGCCAATGGGCCTGGCAAACCCATATAAGACCAGATATGGGTTATATAAATATGAAGTTGTATAAATAACAAATTGACTCTGAATCATTTGGAAGAAGTTCGGCAGTTCCTAGATATAAAGCAACTCTTTGTGCATACTGAGAGTCAGTAACTATATTAAGGGATTCTGGAAAAATCTAATGGAACCATGGGAACAGCATATAGTTCTGATATTTGAACTGAACATGTGGGCCTTGAATTACTTTACTTATATTTCCTGACTTATAACCTGTCATTCCTAATTTATTAGCATCTGTATAAAAGGTGGGAACTTTAGAAATTGGAGTTCCTCTTACTATATGAGGAAAAATCAAACTCATTCTTTTTATAAACTGAAGTTGTTTGATTTGGGGGTATTTGTTATTAATTTCTCCCGAAAAATTACTGAAAGCTCTTTGCCAGTCTTCATTGATTACCCATAATGAGGTAATTTCAGCATTCACGTAAGGCACTATAATCTCTGCTAGGTTTATTCTCGATAATTGATAAAGTCTTATTCTTTCACAATTGAATTTGAACCCTTTCTATATAGATTTTAATTTTTTCACTCTATTCATGTGCAAAAAATATCCATTCTAAAATATTACCTTCTCTCTGCATAAGAATTCCTGTTGGAGAATGAGTAGAAGATAACATCTCTAAAATACAGTGAAGTTTGGGATCCAAGCAATCCTCAGATCCATCCTGTAATCTCCTTTATGCAGAGCCAGTTGTCTCTGGTAGATGATTTTCTCCTTTATGCAGAGCCAGTTGTCTCTGGTAGATTTTTCTTGGACTATTTAAATCCAAATTAGCTTGCAAAATTTAAATAAATTTCTTAATTCTTGAGTAGTTAAACCAATGTTGGAATGTAGCCAATAGCTCCTAGCAATCTTTGGAAATCAAGAGTTTGTAACTGATCTCTTCTGATCTGTACTTTCTTTGGTTGAATTTTCTGCAGACCTATCTTATATCCTGGATAGTTGATAGAATGACCTCTTTGTATTTTTTTCAGGAGCAATTTGTAATCCTCAAGGCATTTTTTTTAACTTCAACAAACCTTTTTTCTATGTTATTTATATTGACATTAACCAGCAAGATATCATCCAGATAATTATGAATTATAGATTGAAGAAATTGTCTACAAATTATTTCTAACAGTTGTACAAAATAATGACACAAGGTGGGGCTGTTTAACATTCCTTGTGGCAAAACTTTTCATTGATATCTTTTTGCAGGCTGTTTATTATTAAATGTGGGCATAGTGAAAACAAATTTTTCTCTATCCTGTTCTTGCATGGCTATAGTAAGACAACAATCTTTTAGTTCAATCATAGTAATAGGCCATGCCTTAGGTAACAAAGAAGTTAAGAGGACTCCAGGTTGTAGAGAACCCGTGTGCTGAATTGCCTTATTTATAGTTCTTAAATCAGTCAAAATCTTTCATTTTTCAGAATTCTTTTTCTTTTAGATTTATTTTATTTATTTTTATGTGTATGAGTACACTGTAGTTGTACAGATGGCCATGAGTTATCATGTGTGGCTGCTGGGAATTGAACTCAGGACCTCTGTCAGCCCCAGTCCAAAATTGTTTTTTTTGTTTGTTTGTTTGTTTGTATGTTTTTGTTTTGTTTTGTTTTGGTTTTTGGTTTTTTGAGACAGGGTTTCTCTGTGTAGCCCTAGCTGTCTTGGAACTCACTCTGTAGACCAGGCTGGCCTCAAACTCAGAAATCCGCCTGCCTCTGCCTCCCAAGTACTGGGATTAAAGGCATGCACCACCACTGCCCTGCCAAAATTCTTTTTAATGACAAATACAGGAGAATTCCAAGCGGGTGGACTCTGCTATGTTGCAATTCCAGCTGCTCTTGGACTAGCTCTTCTAAGGCCTGTAATTTTTCCTTAGTTTAGGGCCATTGATCTACCTAAACAGAGTTGTTAACCACTTTAATGGTAGAGCAGTTGATACCTTATTAGCAGTGCCCCACCCTACCTTATAAATTTGAAGAGCCAAGACCTGCTGTGACCTGCTTATAGACAACTTGGATGGCCTGTAAATGTTTTTTGATAACATTTTTCAACACCTTCATCAAGAACATCTCCTATTTCATGGATTGTCCCCAAAGTTGAAGAATGTTATCTGTTTTTCCCACTGTTGTAATAGATCTATTATTCCCCATACATTTATGGCTATGTATATGTGGCTTTAATCTATCTGATTTTCTGGTCATATATATTTAGCTCATTTTATGAAACTGTCCTGCAGTTTCACGAACTTGGGTTCTCTCAGACGAAGGATTAAAGGACCTGGAAAATAGGGTTCGAGAGCAAGAGAAAGGACAAAGTCAAGTTACACCTCAAGCAAGGCTTTGTACTTAGAGTGTTCAGCATTTTTATATGTACACAAGAAACCAAAACTGAATCTCTAGGTTACAGTGATATTTGCAT
>NW_022196909.1:62834364-62839777 GCF_008632895.1 Mastomys coucha | reverse complement strand
GTGTTCAGCATTTTTATATGTACACAAGAAACCAAAACTGAATCTCTAGGTTACAATGATATTTGCATAACATAAACACTGCAGGAGTCAGGAGGGAAGGTCACCAGCGGCTCCGATGTCTTCAGGCAGTGAGCATTGTCGTGTCACAATGTAAACTTCCCTGGCAGCTTTCTTCAGAGCCTAGCTGACAGTCTGTAGAGGGCCTTTGTCTTGGCTCCCCAGGTAGTACCCTCAAGCAGAAACCACCAGAGTCTGAAGGCTGAGCTCAAGGCAGGAGGCAACAATTTTACACTTTGTTTTGCCTGAGACAATATCCCAATCCCTAGAAACTTTGTTGATAGCTTTCAAAATGGCCAAGTTGGATTCCAAGAATCTTGTGAAATTATCATTACATCTGCTTCTGTATCCACTAGACCTTTAATATCAATTCCATCTGATTTTAATTCCAACTTTGGTATGTGATCATTTATAGAAGTTTGTCAAAATACTTGTTTCCTGATACCTTTAAAACCTCTTGTTCTATGCATTGGAGATGCTCTGTCCCTGTTAAGTGGGTTCTCTGGACGTTTAGAGCAGTGTCGTCTGTCTTATCAGGCACTAATTTTTCTCGTTGCTATCTGAGATAGTCTTTTCTTGCCTGACAGAATGAGTAGCTCATGTTGTTTTTTGTGGAGGCCCAAGGAAAACCCCCCCAGGCCATTTTCCAAGAGTAAGGAGTTGCCTCATATATGAATGATCTACATTCATAAGCTGTATGTCTGCCCTTTCCACATCTGTTACATATCCCAAGAAGCGTTCTCTCTAAATTATCATTAGAGAAAATGTTATCCTTAAGAACTATTTATCGCTCTGCAGTCAGTCCCACAACCCAGAGGAAGCTCCACTCCCAGGCACTCTGACACTCTCAGGATCAGAGGAGAGGAGGACCCAACATCTGTCCCAACACCGAGAGTAACTGTTACTAGTGGGACCAGGCACAGAGGAACTCCACCAGCAGAGTGGCTCGGGTTCCTTCTGGTCTCTCTGGGCTGGTGTCTTTAGCAGACCTTGGGGGAAAGCTCTGCAACCAGTCTCACAACACCCAGAGGAAGCTGTTGCATTCCCAGGTGCTTTTATAATACTCATTTTTATTGTTATAATATTTTAGAAACTTTAAGGAATATGACAAAAAAGATATTGTAGGTATTGAAGGGGGGTCTCTGGGAGGAGTTGGGGTACAAAAAGGAAACAAGAATGTGATTTAATTCTATTTACTTAAAATATGTTTTTAAATGTTAACAAATTCAGATAAATTGAAATCATGTAACTTTTCTCATCATAATGCAATAAAAGTTTAAAAAAGAAAAGAAAAAAAAGAACTATTTATCTACAGTCCTTTTGGAAATGACCTTGTCTTCCACGGCCAAAGCATTGGACATTTTGATCTCTAATACCTTTGGCAATTGCCTGTCTAGTCATAGCAATATCAATATTATAAGCATTAGAGCTAATATCTGCAGTAGTTTTAATCCATCCACAAGTAGGTGCTGATCTTGTTTTTAGAGGTCTTATAGCCTCTTTACACTCAGTATTAGCATTCTCAAAAGTTAAACACTCAATTAATATCTCTCTGGCATCTGGATCTGACATTTCTCTATTTACATAAAAGTTAACCTTTGTAAAAAAATAAAATAAAATCAGTAAAAGATTTATCTGAGCCATGGATTATCTTAGTAAACTATTTGGATCTCATCTTCCCTGTTGTTCAACTTGTCCCAAGCATTTAAAGCTACTATATGACATCGCTCTAGGATGGCATTAATTAAACAGGATCTGCATTCATAGCTCAGCATGCTGAGCTTCACCTAGCAACCAATTCTCGACAGTATTAACACATCTAGTCCTATTACATTACTCCAAAGCTGAAGCTGCCTCTCTGTACAAGGTCAATCACAGTAGCTGAGGGCCAGCTTCCAGTATAGCTATCACTAAATCTTTCCAATCCTTTGCAATTACACAATTTTGTGTGGCCCAGTTATTTAATACCTGTTTCACACAGGGTGAGTGCATTCTATATGCTACCATTACCTCTTTAAATCTCTTTAGGTCTAGCATTTAAGGATTGCCATTCAAATTCCTTATAACTTTGTGAGTTTTTCTCATCTGGAGATAACTGCCTTATAGTAGTGGTGAGAGCTTTTATGGTTTTCTAATAGGTATGGACTGCCATCCTATAATCTCACCAAAAGGTGGTACTATAGGCTTTAGATTGAATTCCTCTGACCTGGCTGGAGAAAATTCTTTATTCTGACTTAAAAGATCTCATTTCTGCTCTGCCACTTGTAATTTAACATTCCATCACTCAGTCCTCTATCTATGCCTGCTTCCTGTGAATTTGCGGGAGAACAAGGAGGTTCTTCTCCTCCTCCCTTCCTCCCTCCTCCTCTTTTTCTCCTCCTCCTCCTCCTCCTCCTCCTCCTCCTCCTCCTCCTCTTCTTCTTCTTCTTCTCCTCCTTCTCCTCCTCCTCCTCCTCTTCCTCCTCCTCCTCTTCCTCCTCCTCCTCTTCCTCCTCCTCCTTCTTCCCCAAATATATTGTAAGTAGCTCTACAGTTATAACTAAACCAAAACTATATGGAGTCCATCTGCCCTCTGCTATAATATTTTTTTTTTAAATACAAAACATATTTTCTTTTTTTCCTTTAAATCTTCCTAACTCTCTCCTTCCTTTGGAGACTTCACTTTATTTTAAAGATGTATTTATTTTATTTTATGTATATGAATACACTATAGCTGTACAAATGGTTGTGAGCCTTCATGTGGTTGTTGGAAATTGAATGTTTAGGATCTCTGCTATCTTCGGTCAACTCGGCTTGCTCAGGCCCAAAAATTTATTTATTATTTTATATATATATATATATATATATATATATATATATATATATATATATATATATACACTGTAGCTGTCTTCAGATGCACCAGAAGAGGGTGTCAGATCTCATTATGGGTGGTTGTGAGCCACCATGTGGTTGCTGGGATTTGAACTCAGGACCTTCGGAAGAGCAGTCAGTGCTCTTACCCACTGAGCCATCTTGCCAGCCCACAAGACTCACTTTATTATACTGAAGCTTAATATTTTTTTCTTTCTATGTCTGTCTAGATTCAGTTTCTTTTCTTTCTTTAGTATCTATGGATTGCCATAGATACTATGCCTACTTCTTTCTCTTTTATTGCTTCCAAACATACTTGTTCTTATTTCTTATTGTTTTCAAACTTAATATCAGTTTCTGTACTGAAACTTTCCTAAACTCTGTCCTCTGAGGACTGCCTGCTCTGAGCAAACATTACTGACTCTGAGGTCTGGGATTTTAGTTCTCTGTCTTTGCCAATGTCTTTGTTCCATGTTCCTGTGTCTAGATTCTGTTGTCCAGGTCTCATGTCTGGAACTCATGTCTGGGTGCTCTCTTAGCTAGCGTAATGTCTGCCCTTTGCCTGGATCTCATGCCTCATATTGAACACCAGATATTGTGGGAGATTTCAGGGGAATCCTGCCTGGGGTTCAATAATAAAGACATGGTGATATCTGTTAGCCTCTGCTAGAGCAGTCCCTCAGGTACCCATCTAGACTGCACCAGACTTTCCTGCCCCGCTCCTGTTCTGCTCTGTCCCTCTGCCCTAGCTCCAGCCATCAGCTCTTTAATTCAATAAAAACCACACTCCTCTCTCATCCAAAAAAAAGCAATTAGCACAGTGAGAGAGTTTCCACAGCTTACTCACTCTGAACCAATCAGCAGCAGGACAGCAATCCCAGTCCATCTCCAATACTTTTGGCCAGATTGAGGACTATGTGACCTCCCCCAAAGCAACTTGCTTTAAACACGATCATCTCAGAGAATCCTCTTTTGGGGCAGGTGAGGAAATATTCTGCCATCACAGTAATTAACAATTGAGAATACAAGGACAGGCTTTCGTAGCCAGTTGATACATTATGTATGGGGGCAGGTTACCTCAACACATATATGGAGACAACATCAATAAACTTGCCAATAGGGAGGAAAAACTCCTCAGTGCCCATCTACTGACACCTAGCAAAGCTTCCAATACCAAGATTGAACTACATCAAATGTTTTGTTGGCCAAATGGGCCCCACAGAAATATACCAACAGCTCAAGCTATTGCCAACACTATCGGCTGCTCTCCACAAACTGACAGCATGGCCTGACTGCTGAACACTATCAACACCTACACAACTCATTTAATGTGGAGCTGTGGAGCTGGTGCCTACATATAGCCTCAACCCCTATATTTAAGTGCCTATGGTATGAGAAGGTTGTCTGTCTATGCTATCTACAATGGTGTCCTTCTTACAAGAAATGCTAAGGCAACAGTGGCACAAAGATTATGGAATTAACCAACCAACAACTCGCTCCACAAGGCTCACTCCACAAGGCTCACCCCACAAGGATCACTCCACAAAGCTCACCCCACAAGGTTCACTCCACAAGGCTCACCCCACAAGGCTCACCCCACAAAGATCACTCCACAAAGCTCTCCCCACAAGGCTCACCCCACAAGGCTCACCCCACAAGGATCACCCCACAAGGATCACTCCACAAGGCTCACTCTACAAGGCTCACCCCCACAAGGATCACTCCACAAGGCTCACCCCACAAGGCTCACTCTACAAGGCTCACTCCACAAGGCTCACCCCACAAGGATCACTCCACAAGGCTCACTCTACAAGGCTCACTCTACAAGGATCACTCCACAAGGCTCACCCCACAAGGCTCACTCTACAAGGCTCACTCCACAAGGCTCACCCCACAAGGATCACTCCACAAGGCTCACTCTACAAGGCTCACCCCACAAGGCTCACTCCACAAGGCTCACCCCACAAGGATCACTCCACCACTGTTTTGGTGACGGAAACCTGAGACTAGATAGCCCAGGGACCTAGAGTAAAACCAAAGAATACTGGTCTTAAAAAAAAGTAATGATAAAATGATTCCTAACAACATTCTGCTACCCTCATACATCAGTGAAAAGTTTCCTTCTGCAGCAGATGGAAGCAAGTACAAAGACCTGCAGATATTGTGCAGAGAGGGAAACCCTGGAACACACAGCTCTAGATGGGATACATCCATCAAATCCTTCATCTCAGCACTCAGGGAACCCCATGAAAGAGGAGGCAGAAAGAGTGCAAAAGCCAGAGGGGATGGAGGACACCAAGAAAGCAGGGCCCTCTAAATCAACAATAATAAAGCTCATATGAACATTAGAGAGACTAAAGCAGCATGCACAGGGCCTGCGTGGGTCTGCACAGGCCTGCACGGGTCTGCACGGGTCTGCACGGGCCTGCACGGGTCAGCACGGGCCTGCACGGGTCTGCCCGGGCCTGCACGGGTCTGCATGGACCTGCATGGGTCTGCACGG
>NW_022196909.1:62823400-62823732 GCF_008632895.1 Mastomys coucha | reverse complement strand
GCATGTGCGTAGAGTGAAAAGACACCATGTCACGGCCCATTCTGGGGCGTTACGTAGGGTAATGAGCGAACAGCCAGTCATGGGCAGACACACCATGCTGTGGGCGGACACGCCACACTGTGGTGTATATAAGCAGTGCGGATTTTGGGCTCGACCTCTTTTCCCTCTGGGAGAGGGCAGTAAAACGTCGTCGCTGCAGAAGGAACCTAGTGTGTCCGCGTGTCTTCTTCCCGGCGAGATGACTGCGCGGGCTACACCCATCCCCCACCCTGACCAGGCTCCTGCCACCCCCTTGCTCTTCTGTTCCTGAGAATAAATGCCCATCTCCTTTC
>NW_022196909.1:62787613-62822483 GCF_008632895.1 Mastomys coucha | reverse complement strand
GTATGATCCCAGCTACAGCTCCAGGAAGAAGATCTGGTGTAAGAAAATATCAGAGGATTCTTGTCAACCCTTAGTGCCAAGTAACAGCACAGGTGCTGGGAAGCTAACATTCTCCATCCAGCACTCTCCTCAGTTCAACGTCTTCACTGTCACCATGACTAAGCTCAAGATGAGTGACTCAGGCATCTATCACTGTGGGATCATTGAATATTACGAGATAATTGTTCTCAGAACTATCCGCCTGGTGGTGTCAAGAGGTGAGCTTCCCCTTTCTATGTGGTTCTCAGCCTTCCTGTGTCACAAGGTTCCAGAGTTGGAGACGACTCAAGAAACTGCTTCCACTAGTAGAGAGGCTCTCAACCTGTGGGTCAAGAGTCCTATAGGGGTCTCATATCAGATATTTACATTATGACCCATAATAGTAGTAAAATTACAATTATGAAGTAGCAATGAACTTAACTTTTGTTTTATTTGATTTCAATGCTGGTAGGAGCACCCTCCCATGGACTGAGGGAGCACACTGCCATAGACTGAGGGAGCACCCTCCCATAGACTGAGGGAGCCACACTACCATAGAATAAAGGAATGTCAATTTATGGAAATGGTGCTGGACTCAGCACGTTTTTTTGCAATGCTAGAGATCAAACTAGCCAGACACCCTGGTTTGGGTATATGATAAAATAAGATTTTTTTCAGGAGAATCTTAACCCATGCCTATGTCTGTCACTTGTCCATCTTTATATCGAATGCTGGAGACAAAAGGTTTAAATGAAGATCGGCGTTCTTTGCCTCTGAGTTCTAGAGATTTCAGTGCGTGGCTATTGGATGTGTGGTGAGACAGTGTATCATGGTGGAATCATATGACAAAGCCATTCCCTTCATGGTCATAACATTGAGAAAAAGGAAGAAGAGGTTATGGTTGAATTATCCTTTTGGGGATGGACATGGTGGATGGTGAATGGTTAAATGCGTGCATGAATAAATGTTTGTGTGCATGGGTGACTGGATGGATACATGATGACTAAATGGCAGGCTGAGTTAAAGGGTGGATGGATGGATGATAGACACAAGACCAGAAGTAGATGGATGAACTTATGGATGCCTCAAAGGCCTAAAGCTCTGACTGATTCCAGCCTTATCCTCTCTGTCACCTCATAACAGTGTCACTTTTGTGACCAACTCAGATCCAAACTGCAGCAGCAGGCCAAGTGAAGGGCCACCACCTTAGCAGGCATGTCCCTTCTTGTGGCTACTAACTACTAGTTACTAATGAATGTTGATATATCTTAGAATATGTTTTCATTTAAATGTGTCAACAGTGAAAAAGTCTGTATTGTTCCCATGGATCCAATCTGGCCCATAGCCACGTGGAGTGTCTTTATTCATACATGCCTTAGCCTGGTACCAGTTCTAATTACACACATAACATCATCTTCCCTGCTAAGATCATCCTTCAGCAGGGCACATGTGTACACATACCTTTAATCCCACCACTTGGGGATTCGGGGAGGTGGACAGGATATCCAGGAGCATCTCTGTGAGTCCAAGGCCAGCCTAGTGTGAGCTCCAGGACAGCCAGAGCTATATAGAGCAACTCTATCTAAAATACATACATATATACACACATACATACATACATACATACATACATACATACATACACACACACACACACACACACACATACATAATCATCCTTAAACATCACTCTTTACTCCTCAGGATAATAATTTCAATAAACACATGTTTCCATCTATCAGAAAAGTCATAAGCCCACAGTAATTGGCCTGCTCTTAGCTGTTTTCATTGTCAAATCTTCTGTTGTTGTTTTTCAAGACAGAACTTTTCAGTGTACCCTTGGCTGTCCTGAAACTCATTCTGTAGCTCAAGCCCGCCTTGAACTTACAGAGACCTACCTGCCTCTGCCACCTCTGCCAGACTGATTCTTAAAATCTTTTATCCCAACAAAATTTCTATGAGAGATTTTTTTGAGCATTTATACAACTCTGAATACTATTACATATACAAGCTGTCTTCTAAATATCAGAATTTCCAGGGTGAAAGAGATGACTGGATGGTTAAAGCACTAGTTGTACTTCCAGAAAACATGGGTTTGATTATCAGCCTCCACAGGGTCTGGCACAATTACTGTATTTCCAGTACCAACACCCTTTTCTGGCCTTCATGGGCAGACATTTCACCTACATAGACCATAAACATATCAGGCAAACACATATATATAAATAAGAATAAATAAAATCTCAAAAAACATTTTAAAAACATTGTGCAGATGATCCACAATGTCAAAATGGGGTGGTAGTACTATAGGGCGGCCATCTTGGTTTAGTATATTAAACCATTCTCTCTAGGGCTGAGTGTGTGTCTCAGAGCACGGGGTAAGGATGTACAAGGCTCTGGTTCCATCCTCAGCACCAAGAAAAACATATTCCTAGTAAAATAGATGTGGTGTGTTCATGGCATTCATAACTCTGTGAGTGTGGACTCTTTTTCCAGGCTTGGGGGCAGACATAGTATTTCCCCCTCTTCAAGTTGTTTCCTTGGTACCAGCTCAAGAGTCTTGCATGGAGTCAGCCTTCATGGACTAAATAACATTTGCAATCTAGTGAGAGTCAGCATTGACCTTCTATTCTTTTTTAAAAAGTACTAACTTTTCATTGTGTATGTGTGTGTGTGTGTGTGTGTGTGTGTGTGTGTGTGTGTGTGCGTGTGTGTAAATTGTATACCTGAGTTCAGGTGCCTGCATAGGCTGCAAGAGGCATTGGATCCCATGGAGTTAGGGGCATAGGAAGCTGTGAGCTGCCCAATGTGGCTGCTGGGAAATGTAACAGAGGCCCCTCTAGAAGAGCAGTATATGATCTTAACCACTGAGTCATCTTTCCAGGAGTTACTTCCTCTTCCTTGCCTTTATTTTCCAAGGCTCAGGAGGAAGGTACGTTGCTCACATTCTATCGCTACACCTCTTCTACCTGCTAGCTTTATACAGTATGGCTATAGCATGGGATCGTTGACCAATTACTGATTAGTGTTGGTCAGAGTCCAGGCAGGACAGCAGCAGTCATCCCAGCTGTCCATAAAGAGAAATGTTGGGATTCAATGAGTTGTTTGCCCAGGTAACAGAAGAGCAGAGCCCCTGATTTGTTGATGGGCAGGCATTGCAGGAGCCATCTTCCTGCGGCAGGGGCTTCCTCATAGGTAGGACATGGGAAAGTCAACCTCATGACAATGTTTTAGGAAGTAGTCCTTGGCAGAGTCATTAGGGAAGTGAGGCTGGGCAGGGAAGGATGTCAATAAAGGGTCATAAATAGAGCCAGTTTCCCAGGTGTGCCATAGGCTGGGTCCTGCAAGGGAGTCTGGGTAACACCTGAACTTGCTTCTATCAGAGGCAGAAGGCCTGGGGTATATCTCCTCCTGCATCCAGTCATTGGGTGAAGGCAGCTCTTAGCAATGCATGGGTACATGGAATGCCACTGCCTCAGGACCCCATAGTCTGTGCAAAACCCAGGAAAGAGATAGGTGAAGAGCTGCAGTGAGGGGAAGTGCCCTGGAGCCCAGTGCATGACAATAGCTCAGAGCTCCAGGAAACACAAGAAAACACTGGCAGGTTAGTTAGGCTAGGCCAGAAGCAGGGCCTTTCTAGCAGCAGGTTCCTCTTGGGGCTGAGGCTGGCACCAGGGAAGGCACTATGGCAACCACAAGGTGAGAGACAGGAGCAGGCCTCCCTATGTTGGGTGTCTCTCCAGCACTGTCAACTGCTGAACTCACCAAATGGCCTTGGGGATGTTGTCGCCATGATAGGAGACAGTTTGGGAGGCTGGAGTGGTTGTCAGCACACAGGGACATGTTACCCCAGTCTATCACCATTTGCATGACTACACGTGCCACTTTCAAGATTATTGTTTTGATTTATTCTTTACTTGAGTTCAATTCTAGTTCCTAGCAATTTTCCATGATATATCTACCATATCTATCTATCTATCTATCTATCTATCTATCTATCTATCTATCTATCTATCATGTATCAATCATTTCTATATCTCTATATCTTCATATCCATATTGTAGCAAGTAGTTTCTACTACCTCACTTTAAGCTCCAGGCAGACTGTCCTACCAGCCACTCCTAGTTTGCTTGGATCCGTGGATCACACAGACACACACACACACACACACACACACACACACACACACACACACTTGCTCAGTTTTAACCTGCCTTATGGCTCAGTCAGTGGCTGGGCTCTTCTAAGCCTCCTGTGGCTAGCTTGCCTCCCCCTTTACTCCTTGATCAACACTCTAAATCTGTCCTCAACTTAGTTGCCTGGTTGCCTTCTTGTTGCTATGCCTCCTAAATCTGCCTTCATCTTAGTTGCATTTCTAATCTCCTATTTGCTACCCCAGGCCCAATGAGGGACACGGCCAATGACCACTCCATGCCAGATCTCACATGGCTGATGGCTCTCTCTCCCCCTGAAGCATGGTGCATTCCTTTTCCTCCTCCAGCATCTCTTAGCCACCTGAGGGAACCTAGAAGTCCCGCCTCTTCTTCCCAGCCATTGGCTGCTGGCATTGTTATTGATTGATCAAGAACCAACTACAGAACAGAACCTTCAGAGTTCACAAGCAGGTTCCTGTTCAAAGGATCAGAACCACCCTTACACTATGCGTACTATATATCTATACATTTATCTAATCTGTATCTCTATATCTATCTAATCTCTCTCTATATATACTTCTATACTTCTACGTTTCTATACATCTAATCATTAGCCAAGGTTGGAGCAGAATTGTAGCCTGGACTCAGACCAACAAGAACTTTACACTGCTCTGTATAACTGCACCATAGGGTTATTCACTAAGCCATCTTTGCTTTAGTTAGTAAGCAGGTCATTGACCAAGCCATTACATTCTACTTATTTTACTTAGACATGGTCTCATTCTGTGGCTGCAGATTTGTGATCTTCTGGCCTCAGCCTACCCAGTGCTGGAATTATTGGCATTAGCCATGTCTTGTTTGTTAGTCACTAAGTTCTTATATGTCGAGGGTATGAGGGCTTTGTGCTTACATATCTGCACTAGGGGAACCAGTATTGTTAAACATGTGTTGTTGTCTCTTCAAAGGAAGAGATGAAAAGCCTGTCTTCTGCCAGAAATCTGGGAATGGTGACCTCTGCCCTTGCAATCTGTGTGGTTACATCACACCTGCCCTGCCCCCACCCCAACATTTATCTCTGTCATTTTCCCAAGGTCTTTATCTTGAGCATTGTTTCTCAGTCAGTGGAACCCATCTTTATGGAAGATGTCATTTGTACTTTGAAAAGACTTTCAATGTTATCATGTTATTTAAGCTTTGTTGTATTCACAGAATTGAGTTAATTACAATCAAGAAACTCTTTTTTCTAAATTGTTCTATAGTTAAGTATGCTTAAAATAAACTGCTCAGGGTCAGATCCTCAAAGTTTCAACTAACACCAGCTACTGAATTTGGTGGATCCAGATTTCCTTTTTGCTTCACTCAGATGGACAGTCTGCTGGCCATGGAATTTCCAGAGACCCTTCCCCCCAAGTATATGTCATTAATCCTCTATGTGGCCTTCCTGTGATTCATTATCACCTGCTCCTTTTGTCCTTGTGTATCAGACAGAGTCTGTGTGTCCTCATCTGCCCAGGGTCAGGCAGGGTTCTCATTCACCTCTGTGGGTCTCTTCCTTACATCTATTGCTCCCTACTTGGAACTTGGAGAAACATTTTGCTAAACTTACAGCAAATGGAAAGATGGGCTTTTCAGGGAGGTTGGGTTGTCCCTGGTTTCTGGATGGAAAAATGAGGTTAAAGTTGTGGTGACTGTTCCCAGCAGAGGGTCAGAATACTGACCACAGAGATGATATTACCTAGATGTGGGCCTCACTCATTCCACAGAGAAGACCAAGATGGTGTGTTAGCCCTTCTTCCTTTATGTGTCTCCTGGACCTGAGCACTATGCTTTCCACTGGTTATTCTAGAGAGTGAGCCTCTGAACAGAACAGGGCCAGAGACTGTGGGGAAATTTCAAGAAGGACCTAAGTTGAAGAGATTGTGTGGGAAGAATTTCCTACACAATGATGTGGGTGACCATTGCACCAACCTTGAGAGTGACATGACTTACAGAGGTAGCAGGAATGGTGTCAGGGAGAGAATGCAGCGGGTGGAAAGTGACAGCAGCAGGCAAGAGAATTCTCACAACTCAAATGGCCTGAGAAGTCTTTCCTCATGCCTCTTCCTACCCTTCCTTCTTTTCTCCTTCATTTCCTTTTATACTGCCCCTGATTCAGGATGACTTTACACTATTTCTTTGGATTTTAGCAAAAGAAAACCTTGCTTCTTGAATGGCAGTGTTTATTTCTCTCTCAGCTCCATTTTCTCTCTCTCTACCTATTTATTCCTTTACCCATCTACTTATCAACCATCATTTATCATCCATCCATCCATTTATCCATCCATTCTATGTGTCTTCTTGCAGGTCATTCAAGGACTCCTACCACTGGCACGTTTCCTACTTGGAGAGCTCACACTTTTAATACCACAGAGGACCCGATCTCCATTCCTGCCAGGTGTGTAACTATAAACTAAGCCAACCATTGCTGTCTTCTGTCCAGACCCCGATGTCACCTTCACAAACATGACAGGTGTTACCAATGTGTTTTTAGGCCACCAGGATCCTTGTTTGAATACTTTTTGTCCCCAGCCCTTGTCCTGAGAGGATTTAGGAGATGAGGATGTGGTTGGGGGTTGGGGTGGGGTGGAGCAAGAGCAGAATCAAGCCACTCCAGACTGTGTGAAAATTTCTAGAGAGCTGACAGGTGGTAACTAACTCCTGTCCCTAGGAGTTACATCAGAAGCAAGAGGAAGGAAATGGCGCATTTGTAGAAGCCTATCAGCCCCACTGACCCAGGAGTGGAATGATGTAGTGGAATACTCTGAGCCTGGATTTTCATGGCAGACAGACTATGTGACTTCAAACAAGTTGGGAACCTCTATAGATTTAATTTCCTGTAGTGTAGGGACACCAGAGCTGGAGGGACACGAAACTTTTTTTTTTTTGAGACAAGACTTGTATAGCCTTAGCTGTCCTTGAACTCTGTGTTGACCAGGCTAGCTGTAAACTCAAGCTCTGCCTCCCAAGTGCTGGGATTAAAGGCATGCGCCACCATGCCTGACTAGTCCCACACACTAGTCTCACAGTTATGGTGATAACTCTGAAGTTTTTGCTTTGCTTTGCTTACTTAATTTGTTTTCTTGTTTGATTTCAACACTGCTGTGAGTGCCTTACTCTACATTGATGGAATGACAATTTCTAGACATAAATTCTCAGCGGTGTTGTTGTTGTTGTTGCTGCTGCTGCAGCTGCTGCTGCTACCAATGCTGGGGAAGGAAATTAGTGTCTCACTCATGCAAATAGACTCTTTACCTACAAGCCACATCTCCAGTCACTGGTCTCAGGGTTTTAGAATAAGATTTTCAGATTTCTAATAGGCATTTGTGTTAACCAACTTCTCACCACTTTAACAGACCCTGGGGGGCTAATCAGCTTGTAAAGATGAGAGGAGTGTAGTTTGTCTGGGAGTTCTAGAGACCTCAAAACATGGTCTCTAGAACCTGTGACAGGAACATGGGTAGAGCAGCATATGGCAAAGCCTTTCTTCATAGCCAGACTATACAGAAAAAAAAGTGGGGACTGGGTCCCATTATCTCTTTGAGGATAGGGGAATGGATAGATGTGTATGGAGAGATGGTGGATAAATAGATGAATGGCTCAAGAAATTGGTGGAAAATGCAATAACTAAATGGGTGGATGAATTGATAGATATCACCCATGATTGATACATTTCACCAATGATTGATAGATATCACCAATAACCTAAAGTCTCTCGTTAGTCCCAATCTATCTCATCATCATAATTATTTCATTCTGCATCACATCTATATTAGTAATATTCTTGTACTCTTGGTGCTGAGGACAGAGCCCAGGGCCTCATGCATCCTTAGCCCATGCTCTGAGCTGCACACTAGGCCAGAAGGAATATTTTAAAATCCTAAGCACTTGTTGACTAACCTGCAGTAACCCTGCCTACTCTGCACTGTGAACCAGCCCCAAATTATGGAATTCAGAAGATGACGTATACGTATGGTGATATCCAGAGTGACATATATGCTCAAATTCTCACGGAAATTGTATATAGATAAATGATTTTTTTTTAATGGACTAGAGAGGTAGTAGTTAAGAGAGCTTGCTGCCCTTGAGGAAGACCCAGGGTCAGTTCTGAGTGTTCATGTCAAGCAACTAAACAACCACTTGTATAACCAGTTTCACGATCTTCTAGCCTCTGTGGCCACTGCACTCATGTGCACAAACCTGCACATAAAACACCACTATGTGCACAGTAATAAAAATAAAGATAAAAATGTAGAAAACTCAAAGTAATATCAATGACTAATAACTGACAAAGAATTGTGCTTTTCTGATTGGCGGGAAATTATGCATTTGTTGAAATTAGAATCATGAAGACTAGGTACTGAGTTTGAAGGACAATCTTAGCAGGCAAGATGGTACAGTATGAATTTCAAATAATCTGCAAAGCATGATGTTCAGGTGAATGGTATAGGTCATGATATGCAGAGGGACATACATGCTCAAATTCCCTATGAAGACTATATACAGAAAAATGACTTTTAAAATAGAATTAGTGTCATGCTAAATTAGGTCTAAGCAAGAATAAAGACTGGGCAAGACTGTGAGAAGGCATTTTTAGATTAGTTGGAATGAAGGAAACATTTTCTTTCTCTGTTAACTCAATATTTAAATGAAGACACATCAATATTCACTCATAACTGTAAAGAGGGACATGTGTGTCAAGTTAGTAGGTCTTAATGTTACCTGCTGGTAACATTACCTGCTGGTTACCTGCTGGTAACACTGGGTCTGATGTGTTCTGCAGAGGCCGGAGTGTTAAAGGCTTAGTCACTGGAGTGGCATTCAGTCACTGGCTGGAAAGTAGCAGAAATTCAGAAGGCCCTGTGTACTCAAGGTGACCTTTGCTTCATTGTCATGTGCTCCTTTGTCTTCGTGTCCCATCATGCAGAGACCTTGTGCCCTCATCTGCTTCCCTATCTGCCCAGGATCAGATAGGGCTCTCTCTCCTCTGTGGGTTTCTTTCTTACATCTATTGCTCTCTACCTAGAACTTGGAGAAACATTTTGCAAAACTCATGACAAATCCAAAGTGGGCTTTTCAATGAGGTTGAGTTCTTCCTGGTTTCTGGATGGGAAAAATTAGGCTAAAGGTGTGATGACTGTCCCCAGAAGAGGGTCAGAATGCTGACCACAGAGATGACATTCCAAAGATGTGAGCCTCACTCATTCCACAAAGAAGGCCAAGATGCTGGGTTAGCCCTTCCTCCTTTTTGCATCTCCTGGACCTGAGCTCTATACTCCACTGCACGAATGTCAAATGTGGAAAGAATTCACTAGATTCTGCAGCATGGGTGGCCATTGCACTGACCTTCAATCTCTTCTCTCTGCAGGGGCTCCATATCCAGTGTTATTGTTCCTGTGGTCTGTGGACTCCTCAGCAAGACCCTGGTATTCACTGTCTTATTCATTGTCACACAGAAGTCATTTAGAAGACAGACCATGAAGGCACACAACAGTGACCTCTGACCTTCAGCCATGTCTAACTCACAGGAGAAGCTGAAGTGGGGGCTAAGCAGGAACAGTGACATGAATTGAGGCTGTAATCATGAGTGACATCTAAGGTTCAGGATGTCCTCAGCTAGTCCTGTCCACTCTGTGGAGAGCTTTTGGGGCCACTTCTAGAAACTTGGCAGGAATTTGGCAGGACAAAAAAGTAAGCTCAGGCAGGAATCTGACTTTGAGCTAGGACTCTGGAAATAGGCTCAGATTAAGAATATTTACATTTGCGCTAATGCAAAGCTGAGAGCAGGCTCAGCTGTAGAAGGTGAGGCATTCCTTTTGTCTTGGTCATCCTGACTAGCCCCTAGAACAGGTGTTTATGGATTTTGCTTATTGCCTTGCTTGTATTTATTCCCTTATCTGTTCCTTGACCCAGAACTGATCTTATTATTTGTATGTACTTAAAGTATTATAAATGCAGACTGGGAAAAAATAAACCTACTTCAGCCTCAGAACTGGCTGGGGTTATGCTACGGTGTTGTCTAATTGTCTTTTTTCTTTGCAATTCTTGCTCCCTCCCTGTAGAACTCACTGAGTGACTGAGCTGGCTTGGTCACCACTCTCCTCATTTTATCCACCATCTTGGGGATGTGCTCTGCACCCTCAGAAATGAGGAAACAATTCCCAGCACACTCTGGCCATTCGCCCTAAATAGGTGGGTTTTTCGGAAATAAAGACACAGCCCTGTGTTTCTCTTCTCTCCCTTTTGGGAGTCAAGAAGATTACAGGTCACACTGACTGTCTCCACCTCTTGTCCTTCCCCTGGATGGTACAATTATTGTCATCTTGACAGGACCCCTGCTCATGAAGCAGCCTGCCCTCCTACCTCTGGGGCCTCAGATTTCTGTCTTCATCTGTGGTCCTCTAAACACTCCCAACCGTGGACCAAGAAGTCAAGATCTTACCTTGACAATAACGCAACTGGGAGAGAGAAATTGAGTTAAACTGGATGCTGTTGCCTGGGAAACACCCGGAGGAAGAGATGCCATTTGTAGAATTGGACCAGTACATGATGTTGGCATCAAGACCTCTGAAACCCGTGACATCACATAAGTGGGATCCGCAGATCTGTCGCCAAGGCAACAGCCACCATATTCCCAGAATCCACTTGGCTCACCTCCCACCTTTACCTGTGTTACATCATTACCCATACATAAAGAAAACCACTCCCATCTTTCTCTCTCTCTTCCCCCTTCTCTTTCCACCACCATCCTGCCCCTCTCTCTCCCAATAAACCTCTTACATAAGGAACTGTTTTGGTCTGGTGTGCTATGTTCGGTTGAGAGCCGCTATTCTAGCACATCATTCGGTGCCGAAACCTGGGTGGGAACTCAGTGGTACCATCAACAGCTGCTGCAGAGTGCCTCAGTGAGATCACGGCCATGTGGACCAGAGCCAAGCGGGCTGCTACTGCCGACTGCAGCCTGCAACCGTGACCACTGGCCACTCAGCTACAACCGCCGCCAGCGGAACAGGCTAGAACTTTCTCCGTGGCTTATTGCTTGCGCCAACAGCTACAACCAGCTGCTCTGCATAACTTCTGCCCGGCCCATTGTGCACACCAGCTGGGAGCAGGAGAACAGGTGGCATCCGGCTCCTCAGCTGGTTGCTGCAGGAATCACAGGCTTCCATCACTTGAGCAGCTGCTGCTGCTGCTGCCTCCACAGCAGGACATATGAACTTCTATCACGTGATCTGTGCTGCCCTAGTCCATCTTGTGGGGCTAGCTAGCTTCTACTGGACCCACACCTACCCACTCAGTTCCACGTTTCTATTTACCAGTTCACTAGAATTCTCACACAGACACTGGCATATTGATTGGTAGGGTCGGTCAGCAAGAGAGCCTTTAATTTCCCAGATAGGGCCTGGCCAGCTTTTTCTGGGGCTAAGGGATTGGCATTTTACAGCCACTCCTCCCAGCTGACATACAAGTTAGGACAGCGACCTTTTGGGTGACCATTCCCTTGAAAGCAGCTCTCGTTCCCCTCCCCCTCCGGGCTCTTGCAGCCATTTAAAAAACCCATGGATCCAGGGTAAAGCCCTTCTACAGTAAGTCCAGGGCTTTCTGTGTAGCCTCTAGGGGGCCCTGGTGACGACTTGGGCCTCAAGCCTGGCTGACTTCTTTTTAGTTGTTGAATTGTTCTCAGGAACAATTCAATACAAATAATCCAATACCCCCCCCCCCAACAGGTGCTGCAATGTTTTCGAACATACCTCCAGGTACCCCACTGGGATACCTCCTGGAAAATCTCAAATCTTTGAAGCTAACACCTGACTTGAAGGCATCAAAATTAATATACCTTTGCAATAAGGTCTGGATTCAGTACCAGCTAGAAAATAGTTCCAAATGGCCACTAATGGTACCCTAGATTCAACTATTTTAAGGGATATTAACACATACTGCCAGGGAACTGGTAAATGGAAAGAGGTCCCCTACGTCCAAGCATTCATCTGTCTTCACTCCAGTCCCTCCATGTGCTCCTCTTATTCCTCAGCCCAACTTCTCTTAGCCTTGAAATCTACACACCTCCATGAGATGGACACTACAACCTTAGATCCAACTAATGAACTACCTCCTTTCCACCGCAGACCTGTTTGCATGCTGCCAAAAATCCAAACTGCTACCTCAGTTTCTCCTTCTCACCAGGGTACCTCAGAACCTGCTGGCTCTACCCCTCCGTACCCCTCCCCTTCTTCTTCTGTGCCAGCTGTGGGTCACTCCAAATGCCCCACATTGGCAGCTACCTTCACCCCTCCTATCGAGAGCTCTAAGACCACAGCCAAACCCCCAAGTCCTCCCACCCCCCAGAGACATCTGACCCTGCATCTGTCCTTCCTCTAAGGGAAGTTGCTGGGGTAGATGGCCTTGTCAGAATACTTGTTCCTTTCTCTCTTAGTGAACTTTCTCAAATAGGAAGCAGACTGGGTTCCTATACTTCTAACTCTTCCTTTATTAAGGAGTTCCAATACATCACTCAAACGTATAGCTTGACTTTCCATGATGTTCAAATGATTCTTACTAATAATTTACTTCCTGATAAACACAGGCGAGACTGGGAAGAGGCAAAAGTGCATGCAGACAGAATTCACCAAACAGAACATATCCAATTGGCTCTGAGACACTGCCTGTCCAGGATCCCTGATGGAATTACAATTCTGCAGGTGGTATTTTAGCCAGAGACAGGTTTATTACATACCTTCTGGCCGGTCTTAGAGTAGCGGCCTTAAAGCCAGTAAATTTTGAAAAACTCTAAGAGGTTGTCCAGGACAAGCAGGAAAATCCATCTCAATTTTTAGAATGCCTCACAAAAGCTTTATTACAGCATACCAATCTGGACCCTGAAAATCCAGAAGGTAAGCAACTTCTGATGACCTACTTCTTTTCCCAGAGCTACCCCAACATAAGAGCTAAACTTAAAAAGCTGGAGAGGGGGAAAAAAATTCTACAGGCAGAAGTTTTAGCTGTGGCCTTCAAAGTGTACCATGGGAGAGATGAGAAAGTCTGCAAACAAAAATACCATATGCTGGCAAAAGCTGTCCGACCAGCCCCAGCCACGACCCCGGACTCATGGTCTCCTAAGACTCACAGACTACCAAGTACCTGCTACAAATGTGGTCAACAAGGTCATTGAGCAAAGCCTGCCCTAACTTCCAGAAGCCAAGGGGGCCATGCCCTAGGTGCCATCAAGAGAGACATTGGGCTGTCAATTGCCCTCATGTTACACAGAACAGGGGACATCACTCCCAGATAATCCTCCAGCTGATCTCCTAAGCTATGGCTGACTGAGGAGGCCAGAGCTCCCATGACGCGACCATTGTCATCACTAGCAGGGAGCCCCGGGTAGATAGTGTGGTATGTGGGTAGCCCATCTCCTTCCTCTTGAACACTGGAGCCACTTACTCGGTCCTGATGGAGTTTTGGGGACCCACTTCTCCTCATTTTCCTATTGTTGGGGTAGGAGGACACCACTTAGTTGCATTTTTAGGGGTGTACCTCTTACCCATTCCTCTTTGGTAGTGCCAACATGTCCTGTCCCCTTATTGGGAAGGGATCTTCTAGCTAGGCTGGGAGCCTCTATTTCCTTTGCCCCCCACCCCATTCTCCTAAACCCAAGCTCACCAGCAGTTTCTTTGTTCCTTCCTCTAACCAGGCAACCTACTAACACTACCATGTTATTTCCTTTACCAGCTTCTCAGGTAGATCCCAGGTCTGGGACATCCAGAACCCCTCTGTTGCTAAACATCATTCTCCTGTTGCCATATAATTCCTGGACTCTACCAAGTATATAACCCAAAGTTAATACCCTCTCTCTCTCCAGAGCCTCAGGGGACTTAAGCCTATCATTTCTGACCTCTTGAGGAAAAAACTCCTTTGCCCCACCTCTTCCCCCTTTAGCACCTCTATACTAACAGTTAAGAAACCTAATGGTAATATCGCCTGGTTCAAGACCTCAGGTGCATAAATTCTTCAGTGACTCTTCTCTATCCTGTTGTGGCTAACCCTTACACACTTCTTTCCACTATCCCCTTGGACTTCCCATTTCTCAGTCCTAGATCTCAAGGATGCATTTTTCTCTATCCCTCTAGATGCCCAGTCACAGAACATATTTGCCTTTACCTGGACAGATCCTGATACTCTCTTTCTCTTTTTTTTTTAAGATTTATTTGTTTATTATATGTAAGTACACTGTAGCTGTCTTCAGACACACCATAAGAGGGTGTCAGATCTCATTACAGGTGGTTGTGAGCCACCATGTGGTTGCTGGGATTTGAACTCAGGACCTTTGGAAGAGCAGTCAGTGCTCTTACCTGCTGAGCCATCTCACCAGCCCGATAAATTTATTTATTGTTTCTTTCTTTCTTTCTTTCTTTAAGTACACTGTAACTGTCCCCAGACCACCAGAAGAGGGCATCAGATTTCTTTGTGGGTGGTTGTGAGCCACCATGTGGTTGCTGGGATTTTAACTCATGACCTTTGGAAGAGCAGTTGGTGCTCTTACCTGCTGAGCCATCTCACCAGCCCAATACTCACTTTCTACCCAACTTACTTGGACTGTTCTACCTCAGGGATTCTGGGACAGCCCACATCTATTTGGTCAGGCCCTGGATTCTGACTTACTATCTCTGTCTCTCCCTAAATCTAAAATTATACTTTACATAGATGATGTCCTTCTCTGTGGCCCCTCTCTAGAAATTAGCCAAGCTGACACCTCTGCTCTTCTAAATTTTCTCTCCAGTCAAAGCTACAAGGTCTCACCTTCTAAAGTCCAACTATCCACCCCTCAGGTCACCTATTTGGAACTTAACAATTACCCCAACCCACAAGGCTATTATTACCTTAGATAGAAAGAATCTGATTCAGTCTCTAACAAAGGAAGAGATTTTTTTATTTTTATTTATTTATTTATTTATTTATTTATTTATTTATTGTTTTTTCGAGACAGGGTTTCTCTGTGTAGCCCTGGCTGTCCTGGAACTCACTCTGTAGACCAGGCTGGCCTCGAACTCAGAAATCCACCTGCCTCTGCCTCCCAAGTGCTGGGATTAAAGGCGTGTGCCATCACTGCCCGGCAAATGAAGAGATTTTACCATTCCTAGGAATAGCTAGTTTTTTACATTCATGGGCTCCTTCCTTTTCTCTCCTTCCTCTTCCCTTATATGAAGCACCATTAGGCCCCACCCATGAACCTCTTCACAAACCTATTACCAAGCCCTTTCAAAGGCTCCAGCAGGCTCTCCTTAAGGCCCTAGCCTTACATCTCCCTGACATGACTTGTCCTCCTCCCCCCACCCCCACCCCCTTGCTATGTAACTGAAAAAGAGGGATTTGTCCTTGGAGTCTTAGGTCATCAATTGGGACCCTCTTTTGCACCTGTAGCATACTTGTCAAAAAACTAGATTTAACCATCCAGGGATGGGCACCTTGTATCCGCACCCTAGCAGCTTCTGAACTCCTTATTAGAGAGTCAAAAACCTAACCTTTGGGTCGCCCATGACTGTCTTCTCTTCTCATAACTTCTCCCAGCTCCTAACTTATAAAGGCTTACAGACTCTACCTCCCTCTAGGGTTCTTTCCCTTCAGGTAACTCTAATAGAGGATTCCACACTCACCTTCCAATCATGCCTGCCTCTTAATATTTCCAATCTTCTTCCTCGACCTAATACTTACCACTCCCTATCTCACTCCTTCACTGAAACCCTAGAGGAACTATTACCTCATCCTTCACACATACAGGAGGGCACATTGCTTCGGGCCATCTGTTCCTTACGTGTGCCTTTCAACTCACACAAGGACAATCCCTCAACATCTACATAGATTCCAAATATGCTTTCCATATCCTCCTGTCCCACGCCACTATCTTGAAGGAGCATGGGTTACTTACCACAAAAGGAGGAACAGTAACTAATGCAAACCAAATTATGGCCATGCTAAAGGCCTCCCATCTTCCCACAACCATTGGGATTGTCCACTGTAGATCACACCAGACAGATGAATCTAATGTCTCCAAGGGAAACAACAGAGCTGACAAGGCAGCTAGAGCTGTGGCCCTCAGGGTCTTATCTTCCCCAGGACATTCTTACACTGCAACCTATATCTCCACCTTCACCCCCTAACACCCGCCAAACTCTGTCCTATCTTTACCAACTCTTTCAACCTAACAGCCAAGCATTGTCTTCTTTTGTCAAGACCCACCTACAGCCTACTCCTGAGGACTTAAGCTTCTTAAAATCTATCACTGCTTCTTGCAAAATCTGTCAGATGTCTGACCCCAACCCCAACTCAAAGTAATATAACATCCCTTTTCCTACCCATCAGGCTAGAGGTTCCCTTCCTGCAACCATCTGGCAACTTGACTTTTGGCCACATGTCCACTGTCAGATGTGCCAAGTATCTCCTGATCTTAGTGGACACCTTCTGGGGTGGGTAGAGGCATTTCCCACAACTAACAAAAGGGCTCAGACAGTCTCTGATCTCTTTCTCTGAGAGAGCATCCCCTGGCTTCATGTCCCAGCCTCTCTCCAATCAGAAAATGGTCCTGAATTTACTTCCCAAGTCTCTCAAATCCTATCTAAGGCCCTAGACATCCCCTGGCATTTTCACATTCCCTACCACCCTCAATCTTCAGGTAAGGTAGAAAAAACTAACTGCTCTTTAAAAGTCACTCTTGTTAAGCTGTCACAGGAACTTCCCCTTGATTGGGTAAAACTCCTACCTCTTGCTCTTTTCAGGTTATGAGTTCTCTCCAAGCAACCTCTCCTCATCTCTTCCTTTAAGCTCATGTATGGACGTCCAGTCCTGGTCTTTTACCTAAATGCTCTCCCCTCCCAGACCATCTACTCATTGCATAACTTTGCCACCTCCATTCTCTCATATGGAACTTTGCTGACTGCTATCTACTGTGGCCATACACTGTCTTCTGTCCACTGCCTGTCAACATTGGAGACCAAGTCTTTCTATCCCCTCCAGATCATCGGCCCTCACCCCTCTTTCCCAAATGGCAGTACCCTTTTAAGGTAATCCTTGTGACCCCTACAACTGCTAAACTCGAGGGATTCTCTCATTGGGTCCATCTGTCTTACATCAAACCTTTCATTCCTCCACCTAAAAATGACTCTTCTTCATACACATTGATCCTAACAAGACCATGCTCTATTAAGCTCCTGAAGACATTGAGACTGCCCAGCTTGTCCCCGATCCCTCAGACTCCACTCTGGCAGCAGAGCTCGACCTCACTGGATTAGACATGGGTTTCTTGTCCTCCCCCTGCTGTTCATTTCCATCCAGGGTAGCCCTTACATCAAGAAACCCCCACAGATAACAAACAGTCCTTCGCCTTTTACTTCAGACCTTGACCTCGGCATACCAACTCCTTAATGTCACCAGGCCTGGATGTGTAGAAATTGAGCTAAACGGAAATACCCCATAAAGATACCAGACAGCAAGGAAGTCTACTTATCCTTAAGACAAAGGGAGTTTTTAGAAGAGTTTACCGAGCAAACTTCCATCCTCAAGGAATGCAAGTTTCCAAGAGACATTCCCTGGGAGAGAGGATCTCCCCCACCCCTCCTGAGAATCACAGATGTCTTATCCTTACGGGGAGGAAAAGTCAATAGAAACTAAAGAACAATGAACAAGATAAAGTTTAACTACCCATGTTGTAAATTGTAACTTTGTAAGTTGTAAAACTGTTCTGAAATGGTATAAAAGCTTAGAGCCTTGTTTCCTCTTGGTCTCTCTATCTGGTCACCATTACAGAGATGACCCTGGTATACCAGCTTCAATTAATAAATTAACCTCATGCTTTTGCAGCCGTCTCTTTTTGGTTCTTCGAGAATGGGGTTACCCACGCCGGTTATTACAGATGCTTTAAGGATTGCTGGTTATGTGTACCCCTGGAACTAACTCACAATTGTCACTTACAGCATCTCCGGTGATACTGCCAAGTAACCTTACCTCATCCTTTGTCAGCTGGCCTGACTCCAATGTTGCCATGACTCCATACCTTACCTCTATCCCTTTCTTTGGCGTGACACACTGTGTTAAGGCCTCTGGGACTCCTTCTGTAGGAACACTGACTGAGCTCCCTAGACTGCAATAGAACCATAACCCTCAATATATCATCTCTGCCACAATGCCCTATAATCCAAAACACATCAATTCGTTGGCACTCAGGTATATTTTCGCCTACCCGCCAGCTGGTCAGGAGTTTGCACGTTGGTACTTCTTTTCCCTGAATTAGGAGTAATCCAGGGAAACAAGCACCTGCCAAACCCAGTTGTAGATAAGATAGCTGTCCTGCATAAGAGGGCAGTCCAGGTCGCGCCACTCTTGGTTGCTATGGGAATAGCCATAGGTGTCACTGTTGAGGATAGCTCTGGGGCTATTTGTAATCTGATGCTAATTTCCTTCTCCATGAGGGTCTGTGAACAAGGAATGAGTCAGCACTCAGGTGATTTCCTGTAAGCCTTCTTCCCACCTTAATTTGTAAAATAAAGGCTAGAGCGTTGATTGGGCAGTGAAAGGGAAGGTGGAGCTGAAAGTTGTTAAAAGAAGGGGGGGGCATCGGAGGAGGTGCTGGGAGGCAAGCTGAGCAGAAGCACGTGACCTGGAGAAACCCAAAGTTATAAGGGGTCTCATAGATGGGGAAGATGGTAGTGTAGTGTAGATCTGCCCAATCTAGGCGCACAGCTTGTATTCATATTAATTGAGTTTGTGTTTTCATTGCTGGGGCATATTTGGGTTGAAGATTTACTGTAACATGTTGGTACTGGAGTTGCAGGGATAACGACTTCCATGACCCAATATAATACATTCACTTCCCAGTTTAAAAGTGATCTTCAAGAAATGACTGAAACTGTGCTTATTATCCAGAAACAGATCGATTCTTTGGCCGCCGTGGTGCTTTAGAACCAACAGGGGCTAGATGTCCTGACAGCTAAAGAAGGTGGTCTTTGCCTGTTCCTCCAAGAAGAATGCTGCTTCTACATCAACCAATCCAGGATAGTAAGAAATAAAATCCAGGAGCTACAGTCAGACATAAAAACTTTCAGGGACCGTGAGACCTCCAGGTCTGGGATTTTCAAAAATCCTATATGGAAGTGAATACTCCTTTTTTTTTAACACCTCTCCTAGTCATTTTTCTGGTGTTATTATTTGCTCCCTGCCTCATTAATATTGTTTCTACATTCCTTCAATGACAAATACAAAAAATTTCTAACCAAACTATTAATCAGCTCCTGTTACAGGATCACCAGCCACTGCCCACAGAAGAGCCGCTGTCCACAGAGGAACCTGTTGTGAACATTTACCAAGTAAATCCCGATAGTGAAAGCCAGCTACACCCCCAAATTGACAATACCCCTAGACAGCAGGAAGTAGCTTAAGAGACAAGATGCCCTTGTTCCCTTTTCACCATCCGCAGCTTCCCCCTCCCTCTTTCTTTCCTTCTCTTTATAACAAGAAGGGAGGTATGTTGGCATCAGGACCTCTGATACCTGTGACATCACATAGGTGAGACCCACAGACCCGTTGCCAAGGCAACAGCCACCATATTCCCAGAATCCTCTTGGCTCACCTCCCAACTTTACCTGGGTTGCCTCATTACCCATACATAAAAATAGGCCCCCAATCTTTCTCTCTTCCCCCCTTCTCTTTCCACCACCATCCTGTCCCTCTCTCTACTAATAAACCTCTTACATGTGGAATTGTTTTGGCCAATATTCTAACACATCACATGGCATCAACAGGCTATGTGCATTTTATCATTGATGACTCATCAGTGAAACCCATGCTGGTCTAGGTGTATGTGACCAGAGTGAGGCCGCAGGAGCAGCAGGCCATCACCTCCTGGCAGGAATGAAATCTAGAGAGTTCCCTTGCTCAAGGGCTCCAGAGGCAGGGAGATGGAGAGCCAGGCTCTGCAGCTAGCTGAATGAGACAGAGGGACAGGATCCTCTCTCAGACTGCCCCCTGTGTCCCTCTACCTCCTACTCACCTTCCCTCACCTCCCAGTCTCAGCCCAGGTACCCTATGGCTCCAGTGCTTTCTCTGGGACAATCGGCATTTTCTTGTTTCTACCTCTTTGTGTTCTACTGACCTCGTGACCCCATGGTGGGAAAAGAATGGTACATTAGTTCCTTCCACTTCAGCAGTGGCTGAAGCCAACTTCATCCCAAGGCTCTCAAGAGCAAACATCACCACACAGCATCCAGCTCACTTGAAATCAGCCAGAAGGCTGAGGAGTGGCTGAACCTCTCACCTCAGGTCAGGAAAACATGTTCCTGTCAGGGAGACTTTCCCCTCCTCCTGTGAAAGTCCCAGGTCTTAAGGCATGCTTAACACATAGGGACGGCTCACTGTTAACATGGCTCTCTGTGTAACTCCACCCTGGGGCAGTATTGCTGAGGCACAGGGTTCTTACAGCCCCACACTCTCCAGTCTGCTGGGAGAGGCCTCAGTGGATTCACTTGATGTTGGTGCTCTAGGTGGGTCTTTGGAGAACTGATCCAGAAAATGATCATGTCAGTGTGACTGTATGATTTTTTTCCTGCCTAAAGAACCAAGCTGTTACTTCCTGGGCTTTTCCACTCAGGACTTCTCCGTTCTCTGAAGTAATGACTCTGAGTCTTCTTGTTTATTAATAACTCCCTAGGCCATGAGCTGCCGCTTGTTCTCCACCTAGCTCTTAACTTAATCCCTTTTATTCTAACTCAAGTTCATCCATGTAGCTGGTTTCCTCTCCTGTCTTCTTATGCCTGAGTTCCCAGGACAAATCTCTCTTGCCTCTATTTCCCAGAATTCTCTCTCCTCCCTCTCCCTCTCCCCCTACCCCTACTCCTACCCCTACCCCTCTCCCTCTCCCTCTCCTCCCTCTTCCTCTCCCTCTCCCTCTTCCTGTCCCTCTCCCTCTCCCCTTCCCCCTACCCCCTACCCCTACCCCTACCCCTACCCCTCCCTCTCTCCCTCACCTCCCTCTCCCTCTCCCTCTCCCTCTCCCTTTCCCTCTCCCTCTCCCTCTCCCTCTCCTCCCTCTCTGCCAAGCAGGAGCCTATGGACCAATCAAGGCCCAGTTGGTGTGGTGCTTGCCATGCAAGCTTGATAACCCAAGATCAATGCACAGAAACCACGCAGAGATGCTGGTTATGATGCGGCAGACGTTAATCCACCCCTGTAGAGACAGACACATGTCAGTTCCTAGGTTTTGCTGGCCTGCAGTCTAGTATAGGTGGCAAGTTTCAGGCTAATGTGAGAGCCTGTGTCAAAGAAGAAAGTGTATGGCTCTTGAGGAGTAACATCCAAAGTCGACCACTGGTCTCCAAATGCCTGTATGCATGTTTTTTAAAATGCTAAGAGAGAAATTGAAGAAGACACCTAAGAGACCTCCTGTGCACACAGATTGGTAAAATTTAAATAGTGGACATGGTCATTTTACCAAAAGCAATCTACAGATTCAATACAGCATCTGTCAAAAGTCCAGTGCAACTCCTCACATAAATTGGTTAAACAATCTTAAAATTCATATGGAAACATAAAAGATCCTGTATAGCCAAAATAATCCTGAATAATAAAAATACCACCAGAGATATCACCATCTCGCATATCAAGTTGTACTATAGAGCCATTGTTTGCATTTTGTCTTAGCTCCACCCCATAGTTACCTGGCAACAGCCAGGTGTGCCTGAGTCAGTCAATAAAAGGGGCTGCTTGACCCCTCCTCTCTCTCTTGCTCTTACCTTCTTACTCCAGCTCTGTCCTCTCACCCCTTCCCCCTCTCTCCCATTCCCCTGCCCCCTCTCTCTCCAAGTGTTCATGGCCTGCCTCTATTCCTCTATTCTCTCTGTCTCTTTCTCTGTCTCTGTCTCTCTCTCTCTCTCTTTTTCTCTCTCTCTCTCTTCCCCCCCCCCCGCCTTTCTCTGTCTCTACTACCCTCTCAACTCCCCTGAATAAACTCTATTCTATATTATGCCCTGTGGCTGGTCCCTGGAGGGGGAGGGATGCCTCAGCATGGCCCACAGAGGCACCCCCTTCCCCCATTCCTGACTCCACCTCCACCAAAACATATTCCTCTCCTCTTTATCTTTTTATAAGCACAACAGCCATAGTAGCAAAACCAGTATGGTGCTAGTACAAAACAAACAAACAAATCCACAAAAAATGGATGCACTGATCAATAGAATACACTCAAGGACCCAGATAAAGCCCATACACCCATGGCAACCTGGTTTCTGATAAAGATGCCAAAAATATACATTTGGGGGGAAAGGGCAGTGTCTTTAACACACAATGTAGGGGAAACTGGTTATCTACATGTAATAAAATTTGAGCCTTTTCACACTCTATACATACACCAATCAATTCCAAATGGATCAAAGATCTCAATATGAAACTCAAACTCTGAAATGTCTAGAGAAAAACATTGGGTGTACACTGTGGAATATAGGCTCAGGTAAGAACATTCTGGATAGGACCCTGGTCACACAGGAGATGGTACAAACAACCCACCTGTGGGACCTTATGAAGTTAAAAAGCTCAGTAATTGCAATGGGAACTTAACCAGCTGAAGAGATAGCCTACTTAATGGGAAACAATTATTTCCAGCTGGGCATCTGACAGAGGACTTCTGTTCAGAATATTCCAAGAACTAAAAAGCTTATAACAGCAACAACCCAATTTAAAAATAGAAATAGAACTAAACAGAGAGTTCTCAGAAAAGTATGACTAGCTACAAAATGGGATTTAAAAAAAAGATTTTATTTTTATTTTCAACTATGTGTATATGTGTGTGTAATCTATGTGTGTGTGTAATCTGTATGTGTGTGTAATCTGTTTGTGTGTTTATGCACATGAGTTAAGTGTCCATGAAGACTGAAGGACAGCATTGGATCCCTTAGAGCTGCAGTTACAGGCAGTTGTGAGCTATCCAGTGTGGGTGCTGGGAAGTGAACTCAGTTCTCTGTAAGAACAGTGTTCTTAACCACTGTTCTTAGCCACCTCTCTGTGACCCTCCTTCAGCTAAGAGCTGGTTTTTCCAGACCTTGCCTTGCCACAAATAGCCACGCCTCTCTCCAAGTTCCTGCTAATAGCCACGCCTCTCTCCAAGTTCCTGTTACACAGGAAGTCCTGCCTCCAGAGACTGAAGATGAAGATGCTGATTGGATCATGATTTGCTGACGGACTTGGGGGAGGGGTTTTGCTCTACTTGCCTGTTTGTAACAAAGAGAGTTCAATAATGATGGAGGACTGAGAGCACACCATGTCTCGGTCTCATTTTTTAAACCCCTTCCCGCACTCCAGTTCCCTTAATTTTTCAGGCTCCCATTCCAGAAGACTCGTCCGTGTGTGGCTGCAGGCAGCCACACCTCTCCAGCCCACTACAAAATATTAAAGTATCCAAAGTCATTAGCTATCAGGGAAATGCAAATTAAATCTGTCTTGAAATTTCTTCTTGGCTCAATCAGAATAGCTAAGATTAGGAAAATAAATGTTGAGGAGGATGTGGGGAAAGAGGAACCTTCATTCCTGCACTCTTGGGAGTGCTGACTGCTGTAGTCACTATGGGAATTAGCATCACTCCTCAAAAGATAGAAATGCACTTGTCATATGGCCCAACTATACCATTCCTGGGCATACACCTAATGGATTCTGTTATACAAGGGAGACATGGGCTCATTCATGTCCATTGCTGCTCTAGTCACAATGGCTAGGACAGAGAAAAGGCCTAGATGGCCACCAACTGATGGCTGTGTAACAAAAATGTGGTGCCTCTATACAATGGAATTCTACTCAGTTGTAGAGAAAAATCCAATTATGAAAATTTCAGGTAAGTGGGTGGAACTGGAAAAATTATACCATGTGAGGTAGCCCAGGCCCAGAGAGATGAACATAGCATGTTCTTTCTCATGTGTGAGTTCCACTGACAAATCCTTAGAACTGTGTATTTAAGTTGGAGTGTCTATAGACTACAGGAGGTAAGAAAGCAGCCTGAGAGGGAGAGATGTTATGGGAGAGGGAATAATATGAAGGCTAGGTGAGGAGGGAGGGGGAATGGAAGGGAAGTCAAGAAGAAATGGTAACTAACAATGAGGATATCTGAAAAAGCCATATTGAAATCTGTTGCAGCCACCAGCAGCTACACACAAACTGGTTCTCTGGAAGAGGGGAAGGAGCCTAGGAAAACAGAGGAATCAGACAGTGAGAGGAATAAAAAAATGGGACCAAGCCATGGTTTCTGCTCAAAGTCTAAAGTATATTATTAATCTGAGAATCAAGCAGGCAGGCAAAACCCCTCCCCCAGTCTGCCAGCATCCCGTGGCCAAATTAGCATCTTGATGCTCGGTCTTGGAGGCAGGTGAAGCAATTCAGCAGGTCATAGCTGTTATCAGGGACTTGGAGAGAGGCAGAGAAGTGACTAAACAAAAGGGCTTTGTTTATGTCAGGAAGTCTCACCCCAGGTGGGCTGGCTGCTTGTAGCAAGGCAAGGTCTGAGACAGCCAGCTTTCAGCTGGCGAAGGTTACAGTTCCTCCTTATTTATTTATTTAAAATTAGCTGGACTGGGGCATAAGATATATTTATGCACCATAGTCCTGCCTGGGAATTATGGTGGCTTGGCGGCCCCTCCTGTCTTAGGTATAGATCTACTGGTCTCTATTTTACCCGTCCCAGATATCATGTGCAGCTAGTTTGTGTTTATTTGCACAAACCGGGCCTTTTAGTGTTTATTATTAATAAACACGGCCTCTTGGCACATGATTCTGTCTTAGGTTGGTGAAAGCCATAGATCCAGTGATCCACCTTTGGCTGCAAGCCCTCACAGCACACCTTTTCCCCAAACAGACCAAAGCCACGATATGCATTTAACGCTTTTTCTTTATCACGATGAATAACTGTCACGTAGAGCGTCTCTGAAGTCCAGCGTGGAGTGGAGCCTGCACATCTGTAACAAACCTGCTTGAGATAAAAACTCAAAAATTTAAAAGCAACTGAGTTTAATTATCTCTGAGGATATCCCAGGCACTCAATTCAGTTGCAAATTACCAACACTCAGACTCAAAGTCTGGCCTCCGGGTGTGGGGGAAGTGGCTCTGAGAATAACAAAAGGAGCTGTTAACTCTCAGGGAAATAGTGGAGGCTATTTCAGCCAAATGAACTTTGTTGGCTAATGAAAATTTTAAAACAAACAAAAAGTGAGATATGCTTTTGGGGGTGACTTTGTAGAGTATGACTCCCCCTACTCTAATTATTAAAAATGAAATTTTGAAAGTGTGAAGTGCACGTTGAGTAATTTATCGTCTCTGAGAATTAAAAATTATCTCAGTAATATGGGTAACAAATTGTTAATGAAACATTTTAAATGTTTGACTGTAATAGTCAGTTCTATAATCTACTTTAATCTGATTAGGAACATTAAGTATAGAAATATAATGTAGGCAATAACCAGTTACAATTTTTTTTGCTTTTTATGTTAATTGCAACTTGAAAGCCTGAGAAGGTATTAATGGTCACATGTATATATTTTACTTTTAATTTTAAAATCAGAATTATACTTTAAAAATGTCAAATTATCATAAGCAACTGTAAGCTCTGATATATACATGTACACATATATCAATATATAAATTAAGGCTTAATTTTGGCACCTGATAAATAATGACTACAGCACATAGTTCAATTATTTGTGCTGAAGTGGGGGGGGATTATGAGACTAAACATGTGACTTACATATAATTTTCTCCCATAAAAGGGCTGTAGATGTATGTATTACTATGGGATGTATACATAAATTTATAGGAAATATAAAAGCATGCATTTAAGCAAATCTTAACAATTTGTCTTTCAGATAATAATTACCATTTTTGCTTAAAAATTTTTCTATGTAATAGGCTAAATATCAATATTTTGCAATAACCAATTTAATTGCTGTTTGAATAAAGAAAGACATCAAGTTTTTAAGAGATGTTTTCTAAAATACATTTATGATTTTATCATTTAATTTTTTTATTAATAATAGGATGTTAACACTTTACTTTCTGCAAAAAGTTCTTTGTCTCTCAAGGCCTAAATCTTGTGTGAGCTTAAGGTAAGGCCTTAGACAAAGGTTATTTTACATAAGCAACTTGTCTTTTCTTTGTTGATATAACTTTCTTGATATAACTGAGGCCCAAATATTGAAAACATATTGCCTCTGAAACCTTTTCTAGAGCAACTAATACTCGCCTTCCAAAGCTCATGGTATAAGAGCAAAGGTAGTAAACTTTCTTATTATAGGGATTAGATAATAAATAATGTACAATGAAAAATTCAAAGTCCTAACTTCTTGTACTGAAGCAGGGAAAAAAATTATACATAATGTAAGGCTATCAGCCATTTTTAAAGGCAACATTTTCTAATGATTATAAACTCGCTAGAAGCGAAATCTTTAAAATTATCAGGATGTAGAGGGAAAAACAACTTTTTAAATACTGAACTAGGCAGGCCAGATTGGAACGTCTCTATAAATTCTATGGCCTCATTGACTTTTACTACTCTAATTACAAAATATAGGTGAGTTAAGAATCTTAAGCTTGTGATCAAACTGAAAACTGCAGCCAATGGAACAGTCAATTTACCCATACTTTCTTACTTTCTTTTGTAATATTAATCCATAACCATAACTTTTGGAAAGCAAGATCCAATTTTCAAAAACATTACATCTACTGCCTGGTAAGTGGCCTGCAACTTAAACCACAGCCGCTAGATGGCGCCAAACGGTTGCAAAACTCCAGCTTTCCATTGCCCCCTGCCACCACTGCCACCTCAGTGCTGGACATCACGGCTGGCTGCCCAGCAAGCGGGTGCCAGCACACTCGCTGGCTGGAAGTTAGGGTCGCCTCGAGCCCTTGTAGGCTTTTCACTGCTGAGGAGACCCCGCAGCCTGCCCACCGTACAGCTGCCTCAGTGGGCCTGGCCCGTGCACCCGCAGCTGCAGCTGCCCCGACCACCAGCTGTGCCATCTTTGTTTTCACTATGTACACTGAAATTGAATCAAGAGCTGGATAGCCAGCAGATCTTTTTAACCTGAAACATAGAACGACAATCATTTAGCCAGCTTTTGGCTGAGGAAGGTTACAGAAACCTGCTATTTTATGAAGTGGAAGTTTCTGGATTCTTTAAAAACTCAGTTGTGTCATGTAATGTTTTTCTGGAAGCTGTCTTGTGAGAGGGCATTTGAGAGGGTGTGTGGTGTTTAGGAAGAGTATAAGTAGAACCCCACAGACAGTGAGAGGACGCTCTTGCATTGCTATGCCGTGCAACTCTTCGCTGGTCTTCACTGGTCTTCATTTTGTAGAGAGAAACTTGACAAAGGACTTCTCATGGTATTCCAGCTGATTCTGGCCTCTTCTGCTGACTCATGCCTGTCTGGCAGAGCCTTGCTGTTTCTATTGGATTGTGCCTCTGCTAATAATTCATGTTTGATGTTTTCTCTTAGAAGGGACTGCTAGTATTCTGACAACAAAAATTGGAATTGCCCCCAAGGAACTACTTCTAAACAGATCCACAATCCCCCCAAGCCCCTTCCTATCCTATAAACCTTTTTTCTTCCCTACCTCTGGTGGGTGGGTAGGCTAGAAGGGAGATTAAAGCATTTAAGAACCCTATTAAAATAGGTTCTGAAAAATCAAAGCCTACAATTTTATAAAATTGTACACATGTGCACAAACACACACACGAAAACACACAAGAATTTAAATGGAGTTATCATACATGGGGGCTAATGCTTCTTCCACAAGCCATAGGGTACAAAATAAAAATCTCAGTACCAGGTATGAGATACTCTCCTCAAGTTGTGGGTTGAGGAGATCCCAGTACAAGGATAGAACCTCAAAAATAACACAGGCTGTTGCCATTGCTCTCCAGTGTCCACTGGAACTGATGGTAAGGCCCTAATTCTGAAAATATCACAGACCTTGATCCAAGACTTGGAGAAATCAAGATAGTGTGTACCTGGAAGCTTCCTCCTTGTGGACTAGCTGCCTTTGTCATGGAAAGTACTCTTGGGTGCTGTCAGAGAGGCGGGGCGCGTTCACAGCAGTCCTACTCAGCTGTGAATCTGGCAAGCTACCGGAACAACTGGCATGGCAAGACAGGCCCATAGTGATGTGTTAGAATGGCGGGTCACATCAGGACATATCACACACTAGGCCCAAGCAGTTCCACACGTAAGAGGTTTAATAGAGAGGGAGAGAGGGGGACAGTAAGTGCAGAAAGAAAGGAGGGGGAGAGAGAGAGAGAGAGATGGAGGAATGTTCCCCGTGTATATATATGGGTTGTGACATAGTGGCCACAGGTAAAGGTAGGAGGTGAGCCCAATGGATTCTGGGAATATGGCAGCTGTTGCTCTGGCAACAGGTCTGTGAGACCCGTCCATGATTCGCCAGAGGCTTCAGATGCCCTGATGCTGACATATAGAGCCATGGATGTTATGAAGATAACTAAGCACTTTCTGGCTGGACTTAAGGCGCACTCCACTGAGAGAAATCCATGCCTGGCACTGTAAATATGGCCCAAGTCTCATGGCTGGGGAGCTCGTAAGCTCCAGGGGTGAATCTACTACCGTTACTTTGTAAATGGATGTGATATCAAACTGCCTTTGAGTACATATCCCTGTCTCAATAGGCCAGGGCAGCTCTCCATTCTCATCAGAGAAACTTTGCAGAGGATAAATGTCTGTGGGCATTTATGGTATATTATATGCCCTTCCCCGAGGCTCAGGAAACATCATGGAAGGAAGAGAGAAAAGATCGTAAGAGCCAGAAGTCAAAAGCAAGCACAGTGTCTTTTGGGTAGAACAGGCCTTTGCATTTCTAAACCCAGAAGCTGTGGTTGCCTAAATGAAACCCGAGTAAGATGGAGCCAGTCAGCTTTCTAGAATGAATAGGAGCCATTTCTCTTCCTATACTGTGTGTGTGTGCACGTGTGTGTGCACGTGTGTATGCATGTGTACGTGCGTGCATGTGTGTGTGCGTGTGTGCGCATGTGCATGTGTGTATGCATGTGTGTGCACATGTGTATGCACGTGTGTGTTCGTGCATGTGTGTGTGCGTGTGTGCATGTACACGTGTGTATGCATGTGTGTGTGCGTGTGTGCATATGTGTGCACATGTGTGTGCGCGTGCGTGCGTGTGTGTCTGTGTGTTGTGCACACATGTGTCTATGTGTGTCTGCGCGTGTGTGTGCATGTGTGTGTGCGTGTGTGTATGTGTGTGCATGTGTGTGTGCGTGCATGTGTATGTGTGTCTGTGTGTGTGCGTGTGTGTGTCTGCGTGTGTGTGTGCGTGTGTGTGCATGTGCGTGTGTGTGTGCATGTGTGCATGTGTGTGTGTGTGCATGTGCGTGTGTGTGTGCATGTGTGTGTATGTGTGTGCGCATGTGTGCATGTGTGTGTGCACATGTGTGTGCGTGCGTGCGCATGTGTGCTCTTGAGCATGCCATAGTGCATGTGTGGAGATTAGAGGACAACTTTGAGGAGTTGGTTCTTTCACCATGCAGTCCTGGAGGTTGAAGTAAGGTTGCCAGGCTTGGTAGCAAGCACCTTTACCTTCTCAGTCACCTTCCTAGCGTGACCTTGAACTTCTGGTCTCCTGCTTCCACCTCCTGAGTGCTGTGATCTTAAAGGTGGACCACTATAGTCATTTTAAAGAGTTCTGTGGGTTAAATCCAGGACTGTGTGTATTTGGTAGGCAGGCCACCTTCCCTGGCTCCTCGGAATGGATTGGGATTCATCTCCACGTTCTCTTTCTGGAAGGGTGCAATCAATTAGCTTTACCCAGTAGCACATGCAATTATCTTTGGCCTAAAACCTTCCCTGTCTCCAATATTATCCTTCCATTTCTACCATACTAAATAGAAGAATGATTTTTGCATTTATTTTAATAATTTCCATCTTGAATATATCTTATTAATGTTGCTAACATAAATTCCTTCCAGGGGAAATTGCTTCCCCTAGCCAAATCTCCTATTTCTACTGAAATGTTCATAATACTGTACTTAAAAAAAAAAAAAAAGCTTGTTTTTACATGAGGTCTAATCACCTTTAATCTTCCAAATAGGAAAGAAAGTTTTACTCATAATTGTGATTTATGTTTTTTAAATGTATGCATTATATTTTTGAGTAATGTCTAACTTTTCACCTGTGTGAAGTATGAACTGCCATTTCTATCTATATGGTTGTTGGCCCTAATAATTAGAGGTTCTAAAGTAGGATTATAGCTATCTAGTAGACCATCAGCTTAACCTGTCCAGTGTTCCACAATGGGCTGGGCTCTCCCACATGAATTGTTAGTCAAGAAAATGCAGCACAGATCTACCCACAGGCCAATCTAATGCAAGCAATCGCTCAACTGAGTTTCCCTACTCCCAGATATGTGTCAAGTTGACAAAAACCAACCACACAGGGATCAAGAAAATGTAACAGCTCTCTCCCCTCCCCACCCCTCCCATCTCTTCCCCTCCTCTCCCCTCCCATCCCCCCTTTCCTTAAAACTTTTCGTAGATTTATTTTATTATGAATGAGTGTGTATGTTGCACTATGCGCATGCCCAGTGTCTTTAAAGATAGTGCCACAAAAGGCTTCAGACCCCCTAGAATTGGAGTTGCAGACAATCTCCAGCTACTATGTGGATGCAGGGAACCAAACTCAAGTGTTCTGCAAGAGCAACAAGTGCTCTGAACCACTGCGCCAGCTCTCTAGCCTGGTAGAATGATTCCCTTTTCCCCTCATGTTGTTGGGTAGCAGACAAACTCAGGTGTTGTCCATGCTAGGTAAATGCTCTACGACTGAGAGGCACGCCAGCTCTTGTTTATTTTTCTGTTGTTTATTGTACTTTAATTCTGTGCACACAGAAGGCAGGTGTGTGTGCACAAGAGCCTGAAGAATCCAGAAGAGGGCATTGGATCCCTGGAGCCAGGTTTACAGACACGGGTTTTGGAGCTGAGCTTGGATCCTCTGGAAGAGCAGTATGCTCTCTTAACCAGGACCCAGTCCTTGCTTTTTTGCTTTGTTGTTGTTGTTGTTGTTGTTGTTATTTTATTTGGTTGTTTGGTTTGGTTTGGGGTTTTGGGGTTTTGGGGGGAGGGTTGTTTGTTTGTTTTGTTTTGTTGGTTTTCCATTTTCAGTTTGGGGTGTGTTTTGTTTTGTAGAGACAGGATCTCACTGTATGGCCCCAGCTGACCTTAAATTCCCAGTCCTCCTGCCTTAGCCTACCCAATGGAGGGATTACACAATCATAGCTAGTGTCCTGCCCTCCCTGGAACCTAGTTTTTATTCTTAATTTGTTGGGCTCCCTTTTTAGAATAAACAAACAAAAACAAGTTTGAAGCTTTTAGCCAAGCCATAGTGGTGCGGACCTTTAATCCAAGAACTCAGGAGGCAAAGGCAGGTGAATCTATGAGTTTGAGGCCAGCCTTGTCTACAGAGTGAGTTTCAGGACAACCAGGGCTACAGAGAGAAACCCTGTCTTGAAAAAAACAAACAAACAAACAGAACTAAACTGAACTGAACTAAAGTTGTGGTAATTCTCTTAACAGACCAATCTGGAAAAGACAGATAAACATTTTAAAGAAAAACTAGAATTCTCATGCAGCCAAGGATGATTTTGAACTTCTGATCCTCCCACCACCACTTCCTGAGTGCTACGATTACAGGTGTGTGCCACCATGCCTAGTTTATATGGTGCTGGAGGCTTTAAGCATGCTAGGCGAGCAGACTACCAAATGATCTATGTCTCCATTCTGATTTTACATTTAATATTGATATCTGATGTTCACTGGGCACCAAGCTTTTACATACAATACCTCATGAATCCTCACAATCACCTTGCAAGGTAGGTGCTGTTTCTACAAGCAGTTTTACAGGTGACAGTGACTCAGTGGGCCTGATTGCTCACAGGTGTGCTCACAGGTGTGCTCAACAGTTGTGCTCACAGGTGTGCTCACAGGTGTTCTCACAGGTGTGCTCACAGCTGTGCTCACAACTGTGCTCACAGGTGTGCTCACAGGTGTGCTCACAGGTGTGCTCACAGGTGTGCTCACAGGTGTGCTCACAGGTGTGCTCACAGCTGTGATCCCAGGTGTGCTCCCTATGGCTTTCATTACATTGCCCTGTGTGGACTGACTCAAGATGATTTGAGCCACACTAGTGTGGCATCTTAGGTTTGGTGGTTGTTTCATTCTGTTTTGTTTTCCTGTTGCTCTGATAAGAGATGCTAACAAGAGTAATTTAAGGAAAAGGTGGTTTATTTTGGCTTATAGCTCCCGAGGGGTACAATCATCTTAACAGGGACGACATGTATGCTTCCCTTGGCAGGGAAGGAGGAGGCCACCTTGGCTGCTGGCCGGAGGCTAGCTGGTCACATTGCATGTGCATTTGGAGGCAGAGAAACAACACAAAGGGGTAACCAGCTCTAGAACCTCAAAGCCTGACCCCAGTGACCTGATTTCTCCAGAGAGACTCCACCCTAAAGGTTCCACAGCCTTCTCAAAGTGCACTGCCAACTGTGGACCAAGTGTGCAAACACACTCTGGGAAGGGGATGTGTCACATTCAAACTACAATACTTCTTTACCTGAGGTCCTCAAGATAACCAGAGGGTCCTAGAAACAACATTCATGGGGTGTCTCTCTTCTCTTCTGGGTATTTGAAACCGTAAGAAACTACTGAAGTCTGCAGGGCCAGCTGAGACTGACCCCAGGGGCCCTCTGAGGGTCTTGGCAGAGCCTGGCCCTCCTCTTTCTTCTCACCTGCAGGAACCTGCCTGTTGACTTGTCTCCAGCCCCAGCGACTGGGCCATGGCAGCCAGCAACCCCTCATCAGCCCCATTTCAGATTCTCTACTGGATACCCGCAGCCTTTATCCTAACGTCGCATCCTGGGCCAAGTGTGTTCAAATCTCTCCCTGCAGTCATCTCTCCTGTATGGTTGCTCTCACAGGCTTTGACCCTCACCATCTCTCAGGGAAGTTTCTCAGCAGTCCAGAGCACAGGAAGACCACACCCTGCCTGTGGCTGCCATACCCACACATCCCCACCCCCACACCCCCAGGCCCCAGAGCCACTCACTGTTTGGTTTTTGACCCATTTTTTTCTCACTTCACCTCCCTGACCATTTAAAACATTAATATTCAAAATACTATATTTATTATACAAGTAATTCCCAAGTATGTACATAGCAGTACTTCAAACAAACACTTCAAGTGCTGATTGAAAGGTTTTATGTAGACATATAGGTATGGTAAGGTGGCTCTCTGTTACCTGTAGCCCTAGCTCTGAGAATCTGACACCACTTTGGCCTCAATGGGCACCTAAAGTCACATGCACATATCAATACAGACACACACACACACACACACACACACACACACACACAAGCAAATAGTAAAAATAAACCTTCAAACAAAATCCTAACCAATCCAGTAATGGCCGGCATTATTTCTCAATCCAAGTGTCTCACGTAGACTCCTCATTCTAAAAGTCTAGTCCGGCTTTCCCAGCTGGATTCCCCAACATCCCTGCTATAACCTCCTTTTGTCCATTCCTTTGACCTTTCTCTGTCACCCATACTGCAAGGAGCGGGACCCTGCAGTGAACTTAGGGCAAGCTTCTGACAAGATCCAATTACCAACCCACTAACAGATGGATGGCAGCGCCCCTTGTGGCTGAACTGGAAATTGCACCCACCCCTGCCACCCATTCTAATACAGTGTCAGAGTGAGTTAGCTGGTAGTCTTCATATTGTTTAGTTTGGTTTGGCTTTTGTTGTTTCTCTGAGACTCATTCTCACATAGCCCAGGCTGGTCTTCAACAAGTTATGTATCCTAGTCTGCTCTTTCTGCCTCCCTCCCAAGTCCTAAGATTATAAATCTGCACCCCCACGACAGATAAATCCCATGACTTTGGGCATGCTAGGCAGCACTCTAACCCGTTGCACCTCCCCCACCTCTGTACATTACATTCCTTTTAAAAATTGAATCAATAATGAAAAAGACTGAAGTCTTTCTTCTGTTTAGGTTTATGTCTCTGCTGTGCACAGGCAGTAGAGTGGAGCATACACGAATGAGTTCAACCCAGATTCCTGGGTCCCCTCTCCCCTGCTCCTCTGCTCCATCCTCTCACTGTCTCCTCTGAGAAACGGCTCTCTTTATATGCCATCACCTTTGCCAAAAGCCCAGCCTACACATCTCTATTGATTGAATCTCTACGTGCCTCTCCTCTCCTCCCACCATTCCCCAATACCAACAAACCTTCCCAGGGTGGAAGTACTACACTGACCCACAAAATGACCTGGCCATGAGTCTCTGATCAACCCTGGAATGAGTGACTGACTAGACATTCTGGCTATGAAGTCTTGGACCATCCCTGGAATCAGTGATCAACTAGACAGCCTGGCCATAAAATCTCTGATCATCCCTAGAATTCGTGACCCACCAGACAGTCTGGACACAGAGCATCTGACCACCCCTAGAGCTAATGAGCCTTGGAGTACATGATCAGACCTCAAATGCCTGGACCTGCAGCTCAATGTCTTCTTCTTTCTTTCTTTCTTTCTTTTTCTTTTTTTCTTTCTTTCTTTCTTTCTTTCTTTCTTTTTTTTTT
>NW_022196909.1:62783624-62787089 GCF_008632895.1 Mastomys coucha | reverse complement strand
TGCACAGGGGGAGCATGCACAGGGGGGAGCATGCACAGGGGGGAGCATGCACAGGGGGGAGCATGCACAGGGGGGAGAGCGCTGGCCAGAGACCCCGTGTGGGGCCAATTCTATGCATATCCTGGACCTTGTTTTCCAGATTCGTGGGCCAGTAGTTCAAATAAGAGCAGGGCTGACATTCTCTGTGAAGTCTCTATACCTGTCCATGAGTAGGAAGAGAGCTGGTGCCAGAAGAGACCAGCTTTAATATGCATCAAGTTAACTCGGAACTCCAGCCCTACTCGCTGGCATCTCAATTCTCAATCTGGGATGGCCCTAGTGCTGGCTTCTTTACCATAACCATGGATGGTGTGAAAGAGGAAGACTCCACGCACTACTGGTGTACCATATGCCATGGTTCCAGCAGCACTACCACCCTGACCTCCAAATTGCACCTGCTAGCACTTCCAGGTGAGCCCCTTTCCCTACCCACTAAGGAAGGTCCTTTGCTTCCAGGTGAGCCCCTTTCCCTACCCGCTAAGGAAGGTCCTTTGCTTCCAGGTGAGTCCCTTTCCCTACCCGCTAAGGAAGGTCCTTTGCTTCCAGGTGAGCCCCTTTCCCTACCCGCTAAGGAAGGTTCTTTGCTTCCTTTGGCGGTCTTCTAGTCATAGCCTCCTGGACAGGTTGCTGGGAACAGAACTTCGGGGACTCAAGAAGATGTACACACTCAGCCACCTCAACTGTTCGTGACTTGCAAGCATGCAGCCAGTGGCTTTTCAGAGATGCTCAGACAGACCAGCTGGGCATGCTGAGCAGGGCTGAGCCCAGAGTGGCTGGCCACATGGAGCCCAGGTTTCTTCCATGCATTCTACACATAGCAGATCTTCAGTAAATATGCATTCACAGGCTTCTGAGAAACTCTTACCTAGGCCATCCTGTGGCAGTGTGAACTTACTGGTATTGGGGCTGGGGTTGTCCACTCCTCCTGGTCCAGATGATGGGCATTTAGAGAGAGCCTCCAAAATCCTTGTCCAGATGGCAGTCAGTAAGCAAGAGCCCTAAGAGCCAGTAGGGTCTTGTGATTGGAGAAAAAAGTAAAGGAGAGAGTTGAAGTGGAAATTTCTGGTTTCTTTGGAGACTTAACTGTGTCGTGTGATGTTTTGGGGTTTGCTGTTACTGTTGTTTGGTTGGTTGATTTTTGTTTTGGTTTGGTTTTTTGGAAACTGTCTTATGAGAGGATGTTTTTCTTTTTTCTTTTTTCTTTTTTTCCTTTTTACTCTTTTGGTTTTTCAAGACAGGGTTTCTCTGTATAGCCCTGGCTGTCTTGGAACTCACTCTGTAGTCCAGGCTGGCCTTGAACCCAGAAATCCACCTGCCTCTGCCTCCCAAGTGCTGGGATTAAAGGCGTGTGCCACCACTGCCTGGCCATGAGAGGATGTTTTGGTAAAATCAGACACATAATATTTTTCTGGAAGCTGCCTGGAAAAGGGGCATAGAATATTTTGCTAGAGTGGATGCTTGAGAGAACACGTGATGTTTGGAAAGGGTATAAGTATAACCCAACGGACAGTGGGTGACACTGTGTGGTATTGGTCCACCTTGCCGCTCTTTGCTGGTCTCTGTTGGGCTCTGCTGATGCTGGGCTTTGTTGATGACGCTGTGTGGTCTTAGTTTGCCTTGCCACTCTTTGCTGGTCATTTGTCGTGACTTCATAGAGAAAAACACACCAAATAACTTCTGGTGGTGTTCTGGAAGCTTTTGGCCACTTCTGAGGACTCTTGCCCGTTGGTGAGCCATGTGGTTTGTTCGGGATTGAACTGCCCTTGCTGATAAGTGTGTGGTGTCTGCCAAGTGGACTGGACTGAGAGCAATCACCTCAGAGAACTCTTTCTAAACATCTCCACTTCCTCCATACCCTAATAACCTTTCTTTTTCCACTACCTCTGGTGGATACTGGGCTACAGGGGTGGTTGAACCCTTATTAATAAAGTGGGCTGTGAAAAATATATGTCTACATGCATGCACTGTGGTTCTTTTCTCACACACATAGTTACACACTTATACATACAGTTGCACACATACACATATAGTTAGACACACAGTTACACACAGAATTATGTACATATACACAGTTATATACACACAGTTACATATACATACAGTTACACAGAGAGAGAGAGAGAGAAATAGCTGAGACCAGTTGTGCTAACACATGCCTGTAATCCCAGCACTCAGGAAATGGCGGCACCATATAGGTATGCTGACAGAAACAGAAACTTTTAAACAATTTCAAAAGCTTAATATTTTTAATTTTGGCCCAAAATACAGAAGTATTTGGTATATCTTCAAAATATACCTTTGATTATCTTTTAAGTTTTTTATTTTAATTTTTTTATCTTTTAGCCAGATACTGTGCTGTGGATCTATACTCCCAGTGCCCAGGAGAAGAAGGCAGAAAGATTTTGAATTCTATGCCTGGGTAGGCTACACAGTGAATGTAAGCTAGCCTGAGCTATATGAGATCTTATTTCATAAAACAGTGTCTGGGAAGGCACCCCACAGGTGGGGTGTGTCTGCCTCACATGCACAAGGCCCTTGATTCCTCACCACCACCAATAATGTGTGTGTGTGTATGTGTGTGTGTGTGGTGTGTGTGTGCTCACACACACATGCATGCCCTCTTCCACTCTCTAGAGTGCCTTTCTCTTTATTAATAAATTGTCTTTAATTTTATCCCCATTAAAAAAAAATTAGAGGGTGAAGAGCTGGGTCGGCAGTTAGGAGCCCTTGCCTCCTGCAGAGGACCCAGCAGTCACACCACACCTCTGCTTGTAGCTCACAATCATCTGTAACTTCAGTTCCAGAGGAACTGACTCCATTTTCTGGCTCTGTGGGTACTGCATGCATGTGATGCACATATGCACATAATTCTCATACACACACAATAAAAATAAATACATCTTTTAAAAAGCATAATGCTATAGCTAAATTTAATTTACTTTTATAGAAAATAGATTCTGATTTATCATATTTTCAGCAAACAGATTTCAAAATGTCCTATCAAGTTATGAATGATTGTGGGAGTCACTTCTGCCCAGACCCAGCAGGAAGACCAGCATGTACTCGGTTGAGAGTCATCATCAGTCATCAAAACCATGTCATGACAATTCTCTGAAACTGTTCTGAGCTTTTCATATTTATAACTTCACTTTGATTCAGCATGGAACGCATGCCTCATTCCTTTCTTGCATCAAAACATGAATGGAGCCTAGCCTAGCATTCAGCAGGCAAAGACAGACAGATCTCCATGAGTTCAAGACCAGCCTGGTCTACATAGTGAGTTCTTGAACATCCAGAGCTACATAGTGAGACATGTTTGTGGAAGCCCAAGTAACAATCTTGAGGGTCATTTCTCAAAAGCCATCCACATTGTTTTCTGAGATGAGGTCTCCCACTGGGACCTGAGCCATCCACATTGTTTTCTGA
>NW_022196909.1:62760233-62783614 GCF_008632895.1 Mastomys coucha | reverse complement strand
AGGTCTCCCACTGGGACCTGAGCCATCCACATTGTTTTCTGAGATGAGGTCTCCCACTGGGACCTGAGGTTCCCTGACTAAGCTAAGCTGCCTGGCCTGTGAGTACCAGGGCTCCCCAGTCTCTGCCTCCTCAACGTGGGAATTGCAAATGTAGGCCACCACACCTAGTTTTGACATGGGTGCTGGGGATCCAACTCAGGTCCTCGTGTGTGTGTGTGTGTGTGTGTGTGTGTGTGTGTGTGTGTGTGTGCATGTGTGTGTGTGTCTGTCTGTCTGTCTGTCTGTCATCCATCTCCAGGTACACAGGCATACGTGTATGCATGTGTATGAAATCCAAAAGATAACCTTGGGTATGAGTATGGTTCCCTCAGGTGATAGCTACCTTTTTATTTCAACATCTTTCACTGGCCTGAAACTTGGCAAGTAGACTATGCCAGCTGGCCAATGAGTCCCAGGGGTCCACCTGCCTCCACCTTTCTAGGACTAGAATTACAAACACCTGTCAAGACACATTTGGTTTTTGGTTTTTTTTTTCCTAACATGGTATGGTGGTTTGAATGAAAATGGTCCCCATAAGCACATAGGGAATGGCACTATTTGAAAGGATTAGAAATGACTAAGACTTGTGGCCTTGTTGAAGTGGATATGGCCTCGTTGGAGTGGGTGTGGCCTCATTTGAGGAAATGTGTCACTGCTAGTGAGCTTTGAGGTTTCAAATGCTCAAGCCAGGCCCAGTGTCTCTCTCTTTTCCTGCTGCCTGCCAGTCCAGATGGAAGACTCTCACCTCCTTCCCCAGAACCATGTCTGCCTGTGTGCCACAGCGCTTCATTGTGGTGACAATGACAGTGGACTAAACCTCTGAACTGTAAGCTACCTCAGTTAAATGTTTTCTTTCATAAGAGTTGCTGTGGTCATGGTGCCTTGTCATAGCAACAGAACGTTGAGACACATGGGTTCTGGGAATCAAATGCAGGTCTTCATGCTTAGAAGGCAAGGGCTTCACCAACTGCTAACTGGCCTGCCTCCAGACCCGTTCCCACCCCACCCCACCCAACCACTAAGGCTCTAAGCACTAGTAGGTGTGGATCTTACAGGGCCTCCGTAGGATGATGGACAGACTGCTCACAACCCTAGCATCAGGAGAGCCTGTGGCCTGGGTGAGCTCCAGAGTCCCCAGTCCTATGCAGCACCAGGAGGAACAGAGTGTGAAGGCTGACTGTCTTAGTCACATTCTTATTGCTGTGGAGACACCATGACCAAGGCAGTGTATAGAAGAAACAGTTTACTGGGCTCACAGTTTCAGAGGGTGAGTCCATGACCATCATGGCTGGGATCATAGCAGCACGGCAGACAGCTGTGGTGCCGGAGCAGCATAGGTGAGAGCTTCCATCTGATGAGTCAGGGAGAAAGCTAACTGGGAATGGGTGGACTACCTGAGGCCCAGTGACACATTCCTCCAACAAGGCCACGCCTCCTAATCCTTCCCAAGCAGTTCCACCAACTGGGGACCAAACCTTCAAATATATTAGCATACGGGGCCATTCTCATTCAAACCTCCGCACCGCCTTTAGGTTTCCACCAGGGACTAATTTCCTCAAATAGTCCAGGGGTATGTGGATGGGACAGAAGTCAGAGATGAACATCTAACAGCCTAAGGCATAAAGGAATTCTGGGTAGGAAAAAAGGAAGTCTGAACTGTATAATCAATGTTCCTAGCCCACAAAAGTGTTCTGTGTGACCTCATGGGTCACAAGCCCAGTCCTGAGTTCCAACCCTGTTTTCCAACCCTGAATAAGTGGGTTCTACACTCAGACTGGCTCTCTTCCCACTCTCCTATACGATGACTATCCCGCCACCCACTAACCAAGCCCTTTCTCTTTTCTGACAGCCTCTTCACAGGCAACCTGGGCTCCCCACAACCTTGTCTTCTCACAGACCCAGAACTTTGTACCCCAGAATGGAGGAACCAGTGCAGGCCCCATGGCTCTGGCTACTCCTCTCACCTCTACAGAGTGAGTTCTGAATAGGACCTGACCCACCCAAGCCCACGATGGGGGCTGGCAGACATGACAACCACTCTTTCCTGTCTTGTCCCTTTGTCACCACAGAGTGCAGAACTCTACCCTGGACTCTGATCCTGTATTCCTCAGCACCCTGGTCCCTGTGTTCTGTGACTCCTGGTCACCAAGATCCTGGTGCTGGCAGCCTTGCTCCCCAGGGGCATAGCAGGGCTTGGGCTGGGAGCAAATGGTGCAGAGAACAGTGTCTGTCACAGAGGCTCAGAGCAGGAATCTGTCAGAGAACAGAGGTGAAAAAAAATTGATAGTTGTAAGCTGGTAATACGGCTCAGTGGTTAACAACTGGCTGCTCTTCCAGAGGTCCTGAGTTCAGTTCCCAGCAACCACATGGTGGCTCACAACCATTCATAAAGGGATCTGATGCCCTCTTCTGGCATGCAGACAGGGCACTCCTATATTTTAAAAATTCATAAATAAATTTTAAAAAAAGTTTTAGCTAGTGGCACAGACCTTTAATTTCAGCACTTGGGAGGCAGAAGTAGACAGATCTCTGAGTTTGAGGCCAGCCTAGTCTTGTGAGTTCCAGGACAGCCATAACTACAAAGAAAAACACTGCCTTGAAAAATACAAGTAAAAAAATAAATAAATAAAAGATATAAAAATAGATGGTATATAAAGATAGATGGTAGATAGATAGATAGATAGATAGATAGATAGATAGATAGATAGATGATAGATAGATAGATAGATAGATAGATAGAAAGATAGATAATAGATAGATGATAGATAGCCTTTCAAAATAGGCATCCTCCTGCAGACCACACGCCTGCCTCAGTTTTTTAAGGATAGACCTGTAGGCAAGTGTTTCTTCCACACTTCTGTCCCCTGTGCCCACCCCCCAACACACACACAACCAGAAAGCATGCACCACATACACTGCCTACCTCTTCAGGAACACGCAAGTCCATGAAGTACCTGTAGCTACGTCCTAAGTTCTGAGTGAGGACATAGTAGACACAGGAAGAAATAAGTCACAAGCTTGGGGAGAGAGGACATGTAGAAAAATGTACATGGGGTTGGGTAAAAGATACAAGCCATCTTAAGAAAGTGGTGAAGAGAGTCATGGCAGGCCAGGAGCAGCCTTGCTGAGGGCACACCTGTGGGGACAAAGGCACACCTGTGGGGACAAAGGCACACCTGTGGGGACAAAGGCACACCTGTGGGGACAAAAGCACATCCATGGGCACCAAGAACAGGTGTGACTCGCATCAATAGTTCTTCATCCCAGGACATTAGAAAGTCATGTGGTTTGCACAGGAGTTTTCTGGAAGCATCTAACCCAACACAGGCCACAAGCCCCAAGATGGTGGCCTGTGTCCCTCAAGCTGGAGCGCTTGAGAGCTCCTCCCTACCTCTGAATCACACATCTTTAAGAAAAGGACAGAACTTGATCCAAAGTCCAGGACTACACTGCTCAATACAGACCTGAGTGATATGTTTATAAAAAGATAGAGAGAAAGGGAATATGTTCTATGGAAAGAGAAAGGGAATATGGAGGGGTGGTGAGGTGTAGGGGAAGGGGATGTCTCAGAGGCCCATGCCAAGGCATCCTTTCCCCCTGAGGGACCAGCCACATGATGGTATAGTATAGAATAGAGTTTATTCAGGGCATGGGGAGGGAAGTTAAGAGGGTAGCAGAGGCAGAGAAAGGCAGAGAGAGGAAGAGAGAGTAGAGAAACAGAGGTTGGTTATGTCCATGTGGAGAGAGGGGGAAAAGAATAGTGAAGGGAGGGGGAATGGAAGAGCCCAAGAGAGCGAGAGAACAAGAGAAGAGCAAGAGAGCAAGGAGGGGGCTAAGCAGCCCCCTTTTATAGTGGGTCAGGCCTACCTGGCTATTGCCAGGTAACTGTAGGGTGGAATTTAGACAGAATGCTAACACTGAATCATTCCTATTAACCTGGGGGAGACACAGCCTGTGGCCCAAGTCAAGTTCAGCCATCCATCCTCAATAGAAAGAAAGAAAGAAAGAAAGAAAGAAAGAAAGAAAGAGAGAGAGAGAGAGAGAGAGAGAGAGAGAGAGAGAGAGAGAGAAAGAGAGAAAGAAAAAGAAAGAAAGATTAATAGTGAAAAACAGAAACAGATTTATTCCATATGGCCATACTGGGAAGAGGGACAACAAGATCCATGAGCAGCACCCCTCCCCCCAAAGCCCTCCACCGCCCAAGTCTGTCTTCGAGGTCCTAAAGTAAGGCTAAGTGCGCGAGAGCAGTCTTGCCCTCCACTGACCCCACTAGGCCTCCATCTCATCCAAGCCAGCCCATGCCATCTCCCAGCACGAGACTCCTGGGGAAATTGCCATTTCTTTGGGGTCCATCGCTTCAGTGGTCTGGTAGTAACACTGAGAGACATAAGTGTCTCTTTAATGTCTCCATTGGAGCCAGCACCTTCTAAAGGAGGAAGCAGAGCCCAGTGCCGACACCTCTCCACATCCTGAATCATGAATGGTCATTCCCACATCTCCTAATAAAAGAAAAGCTTTGGGCAAAATTTGTGCAGCAGAGTTCTTTGAGACATTACAGTGCATCCGCCCCATGATTCCCATTGGTTTGTTTTGTTGGCCTCACACAGAAGCACAATGGGCCTCCTGTCGATTGGTCTGGAGACATGCTCAGCCACTCCTGTGTGCTCCACTGTGCCCTCCTTCCCTCCCCCATTGTTATCCCTCCCACCACCAACACGGCAGCAGGCTCCAGACAGAGGGATCCTTTCTTCTATGTCTTGGTGCAGCTGTCCAACTGCAGGGGTCCTGCCCAGCTCTGCACTCCTATGAAGCTATTCTATCTTTTTCTCTCCAATACATGTGGTCTCTTCATTAGACCTTTAAGTCTCTGTTTTTGTCATCTTTTCTCTCCTGGTTCCTGGTTGTCATTCATTTTTTCATTCTTCTCAGGGCCTTGTTCTTTGTTTGGGGGACACATGAGTGCAGTGCCTGCAGAGACCAGAAGAGGGCATCAGATCCTCTAGAGCTGGAATTGTGAGCCATCACGTGGGTGCTAGAAACCAGACTCCAGTCCTCTGCAAAAACAGCAACTTCTCTTAATCACTGAACTATCTCTCTGTGTTCATGTGATGGGGTCTCATGTAGCCCAGGCCGGCTTTAAACTTGCTATGTAAATGAGGCCTATCTTGAATATAGACACAGTCCATGCTAAATGTTCATCAATACCTTCTGAAACTCTGGTTTTTCTACACCAGTGTTTACAATGTCTGCTATCTGCCTTTCATTTCTCAAATGTTCCCTTTTACAGCATGCCTGTTTGGATTAGACACAGTATATTTTCTTTGGTGACATTAAAATGTTAACTCTTTTGTTTTTGAGGCATGTTGCTCAGACTGGATCTGAACTCCCTACAAAGACAATTTTGACCTTGATCATCCTGCTGAAGTGACAGGCTGTGCTCCACACCCGAGTCTAAGGTGTTAGCCCTTGAACTTGGTTTTAAACTTTGTGCATATATACCCCTTCTCCTCTGCCTGTCTGTCTCATCTACCTCTGCTTTCTTCAGAGCTTTCTGGAAACTTCAGATTCTCAACAGTTTACAAAGGGGAGGAGAAAGCTCTGTGTGTGTGTGTGTGTGTGTGTGTGTGTGTGTGTGTGTGTGTGTGCATGTATGTGTGTATATGTGTATGTGAGTGTGTGCATGTGTATATGTACGAATGTGTGTGTGAGTGTGTGCATGCGTGTGTGTGTGTGTGTGTGTGTGTGTGTGTGTGTATGTGTGTGTGTGAGTTGGGATCTAGATTGTCCAGACAGAAGATGGCTCCATTCTTTCTCTGTGACATCTCAGTTTACACACACACACACGTGAACACACTTGTGCACACACACATGCACACAAACACACTCACACAAATATACACACAAATACACATGCTCACACACATGCTCACACATTCACACAAATACACACACACACAGGCTCTTTGAGAAATAAGCCAGATTCAGACTTCTAGGGAGACTAGGAAAGGGGTCTCCTGCCTAGGGTCTGTCTCCACACTGCCTTAATTGCTGTCCCTCCAGAATGCTGGAGCATTGAGGGAGCTGCGTCTGAGGGGATTCTTCTGAGAGACTCACCTCAAACTTTCTGAAGGAAAGCAGTGAGAGAAGATATGGAGTGTAGGCTGCTGACCTTCCGTTAGTATCAGGAAGGGGGAATCCGGAAACCCAGCTTCTTTATGAAGTAGCCCAGCCTCTCCTCTGACATCAGCTTCCATGTCCGCGCTGACTTTTGAGGCACCTGGGGCCTCCGCTTGCTCCTTGTGGCTTGCTCAGCCTGCTTTCTTATAGAACCCAGGACCACCAGCCCAGGGTGGCACCACCCACATCTATCCCTAATTAAGAAAATATCCTTTAGGCTTGTATACAGTCCTATCTTATAGAAGCATTTTCTCAACTGAGGCTCCCTCCTCTCTTGTAACCATAGCCTGTGCCACGTTGACATAAAATTATCCAGCACACTATTCTTCCCCTAGTCCGTTAACTTTGCCCACTCAAACACGCAGTCCACAGTACAAGCCACAGCCCTCCCAGGCTCTTGGGACTCGACCCCCTGCTCTCACAGAGCCTGGCATCTCCTGGGAAGACATTGGTTCTTCTCATAACATGTTTTATTGTTCATTCATTTTTGTTTGCTCTGTTGTATGCGTGTGTATGTATGCATGCATGTGTGCTTGTGTATGTGCAAGCAATCATGGAAGTGTGGATGTACGTGCATGTGTGCGTGCATGAAGACCTGAAGACAACCTTGGCTCTCCTTCCCCAGGTACCATCCAGCTTGGTTTTTGAGACAGGATCTCCTGCTGGCCTGGAGCTTGCTAATGAGGCTGGGTTGGTTGTCCAGAAAGCCCCAGGGGTCCACCCATCTCCACTACCCAGGGCTGGGATGGTAAACGGGTTCTGGGGATCGAGTTCAGGTGCCATGCTCGCAAGACCAACACTTTAACAACTGAGTCATCTCACTCACCTCGGGCCACCAGAATGGCAGGCCACCTCATTGCCCCTCCTTATCTGCCCTGTGCACCTAAGGTGACTTCTGTAATCAGACTCGGGCATAAGCAGCAACACCGTCATTGCCACCCCCATGCAGGTGCTCCCTGTTCATTCTTGCAGGCCTTGAACTCTGTCTTCCTGCTGATCCCTCCCATAATCCTCGAGGACGCTAGGTCTGTGCAGCATCCTCCCTAGCCTCTGGCCTCTCCGTTCCTTATCTCTTTCTTTGGTCATCTTCCTGCCCCATCCCCTGATTCAAAAGGTCAGAATGAGTGACAGCCTACTTCAAGCCCAGTCCAGACACCGCCAGCCTTTCTGATTGGACCCCCTTAACTATTTCCAAGTGTCTCTTGAACCCCGTAGCGACTCATGACCTCTCTGATCCTGCCACCTCACACATCTGTCCTTTCCCTTGAATTCTATGATCCAAACTCAGGGACACTCTACAATATGTAGCCTCCCTTCCTGGGCCCCTCTCCCCTTTTGTTGAAGTTTCTGGTAACAATTGGAAACATGGCTCCATGGAAGACTGCTCGCCTGACTCTCAGAAAGACCTGGATTTGGTCCCCAAGAAGGAAGAAAAGTTATCACGTTTAATGTCACAAATTTATTGTGCACATGACAGGAAAGAAAAACAAATGACCCTAACACAGTGAGATTGTATTCCTATTTGCTGGGGCAAGGGATTCTGGGAAAGGTGGCTGGGCTTAGAGCAGATGAGAGCCTGTGGAGAGGAACATCTTGACAGGGTCTATCCTCTTGTGGCCTCTTCTGAGATACAGAAAACACATCTTTAGTCATGACACTCTGGGGAGAGGACCGACGCCAGGGGCTGCCCGTGGACACTGCTATGGCAGAGGTTCAGAGAAAGCCTTCTCCACACCTCTACTCCACAAGCACCCTCATTTGAGTCCCAGCTTCCAGTCTGCCTGCATATTTGGGAGTGGTGTCTCTTCGCCCTCTCTATCACATCAACAACCCAAATGAACAGTAACAGCTGACCACATCAAGGTATGGGTACACAGTGGCTCAGTGGCTGGGACAAGCCTCTGTTCCCTGAATGTAGCCCCTGTGCATTCGTGCAGCATAAATGTGAGCCCAGGCTGAGGCATGGGACTTGAGACATGGCTATGTATGTGTATATTACATATAATTTGGTCACACTTATTTGCTGTGTAGCAAGGAGCGCTTTCTTTAGAGATGTCTAATGAATTATTTAAGGACAAAAATGTCAGGATATCTGCTGCGATTTATTTTAAAATCTGCATTTTTTAAAAAAAAAATGCAAGAAGTTAAAAATACAGAAGTGAGAGGAGCACCTGGTCTCCAAGCTCAGGAGACAAAGCCCAAGCATCTTGTTCCTCTATGCTTCTTAGACAGATGACTGCCCCAGTGGAAATTACAGAAAAGTGCCCCCACTGAGTCGACTACAGATTAGAACAACACACTGCCTCCCCTGCCACCTCACAGCATCTCCACTAGTAGCCTTAGCTGGCTCAGAACTCTCTAGGTAGACCAGGCTGACCCCTCAAAGTCACAAATGGCTGTCTGCCTCTGCTTTCCCAGTGCTAGGATTAAAAGGCTGTGCGACCACTGGACATGAGTGGTCAAGCTCCACATCTGCCTCCTGGGTAGTCCTGAGGAAGAACACAGCTGAGGAGCTTCTGGGCTCCTACAAGCCTAATGTTTCCTTCCAAAGCCTAGTGATGCAGCCATGTCTCAGGCTTCCCTGAACTCACCATTGCTCAGTAGACCTATGAAATGGTAAACATCTCCCACAGAATTTCCTAGGGGGGTTTCAATCTCTTTTTTTTGGCAAATTATGCATGAATATTAATAAGGGAAATATATGTCTGATTCTCTCACCTTTTTTTTTTTCCCAGCAAGTAATTCTGATGCACCAGCAAGGGAGGCCGAGGAAGCTAGTGGTCCACCCAGGCTTCCTGGATAAAGCTCCCCCACTGAACCAACTCCATCATTTCCATCCCAGGCCCCTCATCCCAGCCCCATCTTTGCTCTTTACTCCTGGGTTTCTTTCTGCCACCCATGCCCAGTCCTCACCTGAGCATGATCCTGGGTATAGCTAGATTTAGACCTTCTGCCTGCCTTCTCCTCCCCTCCCTTCCTTTCCAGTCCCATGCCTGTCAGGTATTAGGAAGTGTGCTATGGAATTTGTGACAGTGTACATATGTCTGTCTTCCTGTCCGCCTGTCTGTCTTTCTAGGGCAGATGGACAAAATCAGGGCCCCAGGAAAGGGCGGCGGAAGTTGAGTGGACCACAGTCCCCTTCTACAAACTTGCTAGGGGGCTGAGAGAGGAAGCTGGGTGAAGAGGTGACAGAAAACCTAGGTGTTTCCTGAGGCTGCTAAGAGAGTCAGAGCTGAGACATCTCAGGGCCCAAGGGTGCTCCACACAGTTAGACGGAAAGGTCTCCTAACCTTGCCTCACCTTTTCCTGTTTCTCCAGAGAACATTCCCAGGCCGCCCACTTTCTCCAACAAGGCCTTGAGCCTGTCTCAATTCAGATATGCTCAGGAGCCCTGAGGAGCCAGGCCCAACTCCCAGGGATGACATCACTTCCTTAGCCCCTCACCCAAGGAGAGGGGCTGCCTGGTGGGAGGACCTCTCTCCTATTGCTTCATCTGCCCCGTGTGGGCACTGAGAACAGATGGAGGCTGAAGAGAAAGACAGGCAGGACAGAGGAGCACAGAGCAGGAGAGAGGCGCTATGTAGCAAAGACCCAGCAGGTTATTCTGCTGTGGGTGGCAGCCCTGCAGCCCTCTAACCTGAGGCCTGAGGAGACATAGGTGAGCCTAAGAATAAGAATAAAGAGCGAGCTGCTGTAGTCGGGGTCCTAGGCACACGGGAAGATGGACATGTCCCACAACCAGAGAGTAACCAGTCCCAAGCACACAGCAGGAGAGCATGCCTCCCCAGGGGACCACAGACTTGGATCTGGCTCTGCTGCTCTGTTGAGCTCCAAGGGGGTGAGGAAGGGTCTCTTGATTAAACCTAATCCTCACCAGTTCCACTGTCTAACTACACAGCCTGTCCTAGAGAGCCTGTCTCCAACTCCTCAGATTATAAGCATACTTCATCATGCCCAGCTTTTTCTGTGGATGCTGGGGATTGAACTAGGAGCTTCACATTTACACAGCGAGCTCTTTACATATGTCATCTTCTCTGTCCCTGGAAGACAATTCATACATATGTCAAAAGATACCATAGAAGGTATTTTTTAAATAATAGTACTTATGATGCTATCTGAAATGCAAAGGGAGCTATAGAACCAGTAGGCAAGAGGCAACAACTGGATAGAAGTAGATAGACAGAAGCTGCTGTCCAAAGAAACGTACACAGAAAGTTAACAGGTGAAAGACAAGAGCAACGTTATCAGTAAATGGAAAATGCAAATTAAATACAACAATGAACAGATCATTCTGCGCCCATCAAATTAATAACAATTTTAAAGAATGGCTATTCTCAGTGGGCATGGGGGTTGTGAGAAAATTCACGGTCCCAAAAGCTGTTGGGAATAAATTCATGCATCCTTATGGAATCAATTTAGCCAGATTTATCAAACTATTATCCATAGTCCACTTCCTGAAGACAACTACACTTCTTGTGATGATGGAGAAGGAGCAATGATGTGTGCACAAAGAGACAGACATTAAAAGCTGTTCCTGTGGCCTTGTTTATCGTAGTCATACTGAGGAACCAGTCAAATGGCCACCAATGGAGGAGGAGCCAATAGCTGCGCCCTCCTCTCCATTGGAGGGTGCTGTGCTGGTCTATGTACACTCACTCATACATGTTAAGTCACCAAGGCATACTTGATTTTCAGAAATACGAAACCACTAAGCGACACATAATACCATGCCTGTTAAAATGGAGAGAAAAAGCCAATCGTGGTGGCCCTAACCTTTAATCCCAGCATTCAGGAGGCAGAGGCAGGAGGTCCCTGCAAGTTCTAGGCCAGCCTGGTCTATATATGGAGTTCCAGGACATCCAGGGTTATACAGTGATCCCTTGACTCAAAAAGAAAAAGATATGTGCTGTGTCTGCAGACATTGTGGGTGTCTGTGAAAAAGGCAACATTGTATTGGTTGTCTCTCTCATTGCTGTAACAAAACACTGGACAAAAGTAACTTTTATCCCCAGAAAAGCAAAGAGGGTTTGTTTTGACTCAGTTTGAAGGGTCTAGTCCATCATGGTGGGGAAGGCATGACGCCAAGGGTGTGAGGCAGCTGTCACCATCACCATGGGCAGCTGTCAATCACATCACCATGAGGCAACTGTCAATCACATCGATCACCCCGGGCAGCTGTCAATCACATCATGGTTGGGATAGGGGGAGGTGAATCAGTTTCCGGCTCTCTTCCCTTATTGCAAGCCAGGGCTCCAGGTCATTGTGTGGCGCCACCCACATTCATGATGGATCTTCCCTCTTCAGTCAAGCTTTTCTGTAAATGTTCTGCATGTGTGTGCAGCCTTCTAGATGATTCTAAATACAGTCAAGCTGACAGTGACGCTTGGTCATCACAAATGTGTCTAAGAATCACCTCAGGAGGCCACCAAGGCAGGGGGAGGGAAAGGGAGAGGGAGAGAGAGGCTCTGTGCCTGTGTGTGTGTGTGTGTGTGTGTGTGTGTGTGCGTGTGTGTGATGCACATGCATGCACGTGTTAAGAAAGGAGTTGCAAAGGGAGCCTTTGCAGTTTAGTCCTCATTTTCTACACTATGTAAAAGTTTTACAATTCTATACTCTGGCTCTAAAACATCTCTCAAAAACCACATATGAAGGCTTTGTCCATTATGAAGTGGAAGAATCCTTAAGAGGTGGAAAGTGCTCGCTAACAAGCCTGATGACCTGAGTTCTACTCCCAGCATTCACATGGTAGGAAAAGAGAACAGACTCTAGCCAGTTGTTCTCTGACTGCCTCATGCATACATGCAAATAAACATGTACACCAAAAGAATTTTAACATATTAATATACAGAGAAACCCTGTCTCAACACACACACATATATATACATACGTGTATATATATGTGTGTATATATATGTGTATGTGTGTGTATATATATATATATATACATATATATATATATATTAGAGAGAGAGAGAAAGAGAGAGAGAGAGAAATGTGATTCTGTGACTCGATCCTGGCCTTTTGAGGCTTGTCTTCATTACTGTTATGACTGGGTTTGGAGTCACCTAGGTTTTGTAAGTCTACTGTGAGATGTTTCTAGAGAGGTTTAGCTGAGATAGGAAAACCCATCCACACACACAGTGAGTGTAGTGTCTCATTCCATAAGCTCAGGTCGAGGGCCTTCCTTTCTCTCTGCCTCTCCCTCACCCCTTCTCAGTTTCTCTCTGTCTCTCTCTGTCTCTGTGTGTATATGTGTCAGTGTGTGTGCATGCGTGTGTGCGTGTGCATTTTCCAGCTATCTGCAGGTAAGCAGGCCTCCTCCTCCATATATACTGTTAGAAAGACAGGCCCACAGCCACAGGACAGAGTTACCACAGACTGAAATCTCTGAACTGAAATCCAAAATACTCCTCTCCTCTTTCTTAAGTTACATAGCTGAGATAGTTTGTCATAGTGATACAAAAAGAAGAGGCAAGCAAGCCGTGGCAGCATACATCTACCATCCCAGGATGTGGCAGGCTGAAGCAGGAGGATGACAAATTTGAAGCCAACCTGAGTTCCATGGTGAGCCATCTCCAAATACCAAAACAAACAAAGAGAAAGGCAGAAATGCTTTTAATGTAGTTGAAGCCATGGGAACCTTGGGTGTCAGAAGAGGCCGTGGCGTGCCCCTGGGCAGCACAGAAGGGGGTGTGTGCTGTCCTGACCAAGGTTCCCGTCACAGTCACAGGCTATTTCCACTCACCTTTCAGGAGGAGTAGCTTCTATGTGTTGAGTCTTCATTGGTTCCTTACTATTTTAATCTCATGTGTGTTCAGGTCTCAGACCCGAGCTTAACCTAACCCACTGAAGGACCACTCTGGGTCCCACCTACGACTTGCACCTCACCATTCCAACCCAGCAACTATGCCTTGAATCTCACAAAAGCCTGGGCACCAACGTCTGGAGAGAGGGGAGTGAGGGTGGCTGTAAAGAGTATCTGCAGGGGCAATTGTGGTGGCAAATGCCTTTAATCTCAGCACTGGGGAGGCTGAGGAAGGCATATCTCTGTGAGCTCAAGACCAGCCTGGTCTATGTATCAATTTCCAGGACAGCTAGAGCTATGTAGCGAACCTCTGTCTCAAAAAAACAAAAACAAATGGAAGCAGGAAGATCATCTCTGTGATGGTCAAATACCTGTGTGTCTACACACAGGTGAAGGGAAGCTGTGTGTCTACACACGGGTGAAGGGAAGCTGTGTGTCTACACACAGGTGAAGGGAAGCTGTGTGTCTACACACTGGGGAAGGGAAGCTGGCACCTCTAAGCACTGTCTTAGGACTTCCTCTGAACTTATAATTATTTAAAGTTTAAAGGAGAGGGCTAGCAAGATGGCTCAGTAAGAAATGATGCTTGCCACAAACTGACAACCTGAATTCAATCCCCAGGACTAGGTGTACATCAGTGTCTAAATGTTACAGGCTTTTTTAAAATAGAGTTTATAGATGGAGGTGGAAGCATCTGGACTTTCTTTTGGACTATTAGAAGGATGGCTGTTATGAACCATTAGTTATGGGTTTTTATGTGGACACTAATTCTTATTTTCTGGAAGATGTGTGAACAACCTTGAGAAACTTCTGTGTTCTCCACTTTTAAAGCATGACTCCGGTGCTCTGTATCAGATAGCAGAGCCTTTTGACTCCTCTGCCAGCCCGTGGTTGGGTGGGTCAGTAAATACTTGTTGGGGTAAGACATGGGACACTCCCCTTTAAGCCAGGCATTCAGGAGGCAGAAACAGGCGGGTCCTCCAGAGATCCAGGCCAGCTTGATCTACATATGGATTTCCATGTCAGCCAGGGCTACAAAGTAAGACCTATAACGACCCTGGTGCTAGGTAGACATAATCCTAGGATGATCTGTACCCAGATCTTCACAGAATCTTTGCATTGTCTTTCCTAGGACACCTGTTTGGGCAGCTGGGAAGGAGCCTGGCAGTGGCAATGTCATTCGTGCCCACTGGGAGGCAGCAGAGGACGGAGAATAGTTCCCAGCTCTGCTCTGGAGATGACACCAAGCTGGGATCTCTGAACCCTGCAAATAAAGAAAACTTTTAGGGTGACTGTTTCGTCTGCTCACCGCCTTCGAGGTTGTAGAAGCGCCCCTGCCCATCTTTTCACCAAGCATCTCGCTGTCAGAACTTCAGGGATGAGGTTACCCCGGAAGCCTGAATCTCCTTTGAGTTACTCTGATGCCAAACACCTGGCACCTGGCAGGAAGCCATAAGCCTGTTTCTGCGCCCCCTGCCGCCCTGGCACAACTCTGCATCTGGTACGAACTCCTGGTGCAGCGTTCCTCGTGGCCGCTAGGGAGAGGTGTGGGACCACCTGCCAAGAGCATCCAGTCCTCTGAAAGTGGTGGGGCTGGAGCTTGCACAAACACCTTGGATGTCGTCTCCTTACGCAGTGTGTGTGTGTGTGTGTGTGCGCGCGTGCGCCCATGCTCGCAACACACACAGAGCTGTCTACACAGTCTGGAACAGCCACAGGGTAGGGCAGGCAGGAGTTACAGTGTATAAGCATCAGACACCCTCCAAACAGGAGTCCTGGGATCCTTACCAGGTAGATTCTGAGTCTGGCCTATTTGGAGACCCTACCTGATGTCCAGTTCAAGGACTATTTTTCAAAATGTATTGTGTGAAGTGCAGGATATCTCCTGGCCTAGGTGTTCAATATTCTACACACTGAACCAGGGCAATCGGAAACTCATAAGCCTGAAAACCCAAGATAACTTAGTTAAATCCCCTTCGTCTTTGTTGATCATTTTTAAAGAATATAAATCAGATTCCATCATTCCTTCTACCTGAGTCGGCCCAAGACCTCCCCACAGGGGCTGCAAAACCCCATGTGATCACCTGGCCCCACCTGACCTTCAGTTGACCTCTGTCCCAACTCCTCTGGCTCCAACTCAGACACTCCCACGTATGACACTGCATTTGAGGTCCTCTCCGCCATCTACTCCAGAAGTCTGCATGACCCATCCCTTACTTCTTAGAGGGCTCATCTCCCCCTCCACCCCCCCACATTCTCCCAGCAAAGCTTTATCTCTCTCACAGCAAGAACTGACCCCAGCTGATAGCACATACACTCTTGTGTTGTCTTCCTACCGGGAGAAAGTGTGAGTACCCCAAGGCCCAGGACTTTATCTTTTCATTGTGAGCCATTTGAGAGACAATCACTAAATGTCTGTTGGATGAATGCATGACCTAGCAAATGTGGACACATAAGAAGGATTCTGCCGGTATCTGACCTTTGTCCATTTAATTCAATATGTATTGTGGTACGCTTGGCCGTACCCACCATGTGGGATTTCAGTATTGTGATTTATTATCAGGAGTGGAGATACTGACATAGATGGCCAGACCCAAGCACAGATGGAAGGGAAAGGTGCCATCCAGCCCTATACAGTCTTTCCCCTTCTATGGTGGCTAGTGGGCATCATGCCAGCCAGGCCACCACGGAGGTGCTGCCCCAAAGGGGTGACTTGTCCACCCATTAATTTTTCTGGATGTATGTCTCCCGGATGTAGGAGGGTGGGAGCTACATTCACAACCACGTTCCTCTGGCTTCCATAGGGCAAGAGTAGCCTGGAAATCTCCAGTCTGCCCCAGCTCCGGAGCAGCCTGGGGTTCCGGAGATCACCCACTGGGATCACCCGCCTGGGCTTCAGGAGGAATGACATATTCCGAGGCGGCCCACAGAGAGCAGAGGTGGAGGGGACCCGGAGGCACAGTAGCCAAGTTACTGGGGGAGATGGGGCAGATTTGCACAGGGTAACAGAGTCCTGAGGCAGAGGGATGGCAGAGGGCAGCCATCTCCCAAAGGATTCATTGAGATCCCCTCAGGGAGCTGCCCCAACCCCACTCCTAACCCAGCTTCCTCCCCACCCACCCACCGCCCCCCCCCCAGTAACAAGTGAGCAATTACATGTGCTGCCAGAGCTCAGAGCACACTAGGGCGTTTACATACTCCAGGAGAGGCGGTTGCGTGCAGGAGTTTCAGGGTTTGCACAGACTGCTTAGACAGGAAGATGTTGAAAGTTCGGAAGAGGCTTGGGGGGAGGGGACAGAGGCAGGCGGATCTCTGAGAGTTGGAGGCTAGCCTGATTTACGTAGTAAGTTCCAGGACACCCAGGGCTACACAGTAAGGCCCTGGACACGGGGGAGGGGGGGGGAGAGAGAGAGAAGAGAGAGAGAGAGAGAGAGAGAGAGAGAGAGAGAGAGAGAGAGAGAGAGAGAGAGAGAGAGGTGTTAAAGATGGGGGCGGGATGCAGAGGATGGAGGAGCCTTAACTGTGCTTCATGCAGAGTCTACACTGAACTTTGTCCCCTCCCTCCCTCTTTACTCGATCTGAGCCTCTCTCTCCCTCCTTCCCTCTTTCCCTCCCTCCCGTCTTCTCTTTGTCCCTGTCTCTGTCTCTGTCTCTGTCTCTCTCTGTCTCTCTCTGTCTCTCTCTCTCTCTCTCTCTCTCTCTCTCTCTCTCTCTCTCGTCTCCAGGGACTGTCTCTCACATTCACTCTCCTTTCCTCTTTGATTTATGCTGCAGAGTGGAACGACCTTCCCTGACCTCATTTTCAAGTCGGTGCAAGCACACCCGGAGCCCTCACCGCACATTCCGGAGAAGGAAGAAGCGCGAGCCACACTCACACACCCACACTCTCAACCGTGGTGCACACCCGAGACTCCGTGGTGCCGGATCCTGCCCAGGCCTCGAGTTCACTCCAGCTCTAACGTCATTATGGACCCTGCCAGGGCTGTGGCCGCTCAAAGAATAGAACCTCATTAGCATCTTGCTTTGAATATCATTTGCATTTTATTCATCTCCTGTCAAAACGCTCAGAACACTTCCTCAGCCCTCAATTTTTTCCTTCAGCTAGAGAGTCCTAGGCTCCCATCTCAAGCAGGTTTCCCGGGGGCCCCACCCTTGCCGTCCGTGCCTCCACACCTGCCATCCTCGCGTGACCACAGTCCACACCATAAGGGCTGATCTCTAGGTGTCTCAGCGAGTTCCAGCCTCTGTCCTGAGAATGATATTCTAAACCCTTACAGCATCCGCTGAGCAAAGTACTACGTGAGAGCCCTTTGAACGAGGAGGAAAGTGAGTTTAAAGGGCGCTTTGTCCGCCAGGTGCTAGAACTGAACAATCAGGAACGGTGAACTTAAATCCAAGAAAACAGGACGTCGAAACCAAAAGGCTTCGCCACTTGGCCTCCCGGCCTCGTGCAAGGTCAAATGTAAGGCAAGCGCGGCAGAAGGTCTGTTTACCTTCAAGTAACAAAGTCATCCTCATGCCAGCCCCGACCCCTCCCCCAGCCCGGCCGCTGGGGGGAGGGCGGTGGTGCGGGGGGACCAGAGCCCATTCCCAGCTCCCCCTTGTCGCCGGGCTGGCCCCTTGTCCTGACCCCTTTCCCGAGCGCAGGATCGGCCTGGTCCGGTCGCCTTGCTAGCGGGGTCGTCTGCGTGCACCGGGTAGTTAAGAAAAGTAAACACCGTTCCAAACTAAGGCCATTTCTTTTAAGCCCAGCTCCGCCGCCTGCCAGAGAAATGCAAACAGCAGGGGTGGGGGCGGCCGGAGCTTGCCCCGGCCCCCGCGAGCGAGCTGCGGGTGGGAGGGCTGGGCCGGGTAACCTGAGCCTCCGCGCCGGCTCCCAGCGCGCTGCCCTCCGCCTGCCCCTTCGCCCCTGACCCCGCCGGCGACGCGCCCGCCCTCCGCGGCGCTCCCCAACCCGGACGGGACCCTGGCCAGCACAGTCAGGGGCCCGGAGTTGCCCTCTTCCCCCAGCGCGTTCAGCATGGGGGAACCCCATCACCATGGGTCACCCCGTGGGCTCCCCCAGCCTTGCGGCCACCTGGCTCCCATCAGCAACACTCTCCGCTGTGGCCTCGCACCAGGTCTAAGTGCTAGGCGTCTTTAAACGCCAAAGAGAGAAGGGGAGGTGACAGGAAATCTAAGAAGGTTGGGGACCGCTTCTAGACGTGCCCCCGCAATGGAGAGGGACACCGAGGGTCGGGGAGGCGCGGAAAAAGGCTCGGCCTGGCACAACCTGGCCACCACGGGTCGGACCAGGGCAAAGGGTTAGCTTATAACCGGGAATATTCAACCAGGGATGAACCAGGCTCGCAGCCAGGCTCGCTTTGAGGGTAGTTTATTCAAGATCTTCAAAAACACGGGGCTCGGGCCACCAGGGGGAGGATGTCCCCAGGCCACTCCGAACTCCCCTGGGAGGAAGGAAACGTGTGTCACCATGGATGCGACAGCGCCACCCTGGCTTGTCTTGATGTTGGAATGGTTCTAAAGAGGCCAGCACGTGCGTGAGTGCTGCGGGAAAGAGTTGAGAACCTGGAATCTTGACAAGACGGGAGTCACTGACTCCAGGAGATGCTGCGCTGCGTGGACGGACCTAGCGACCTCGCCCGTCTGTCGCCGAGGCACCGTGGGATCCACCACGCCCCAGCTCTCCTAAGGGCTGCCGTTGGAGCTCTGCGGAACCTCAGGGCCTAGAGGATGAGGGAGTCAGAGGTGCTCCCGCATCGTTCGAATTCCTTCTCGGCGAAGGTGGACCAAGCTGATTGCTTGAGAAGTTTGGGTGTGAAGCTCCTGCCGGCTTCGGGTCACTTTCACTCCCCAGATTCTGTACCCCGTATCTGACCACCTGTCCTAAGTTCTGTCTCCCAGCGGGGGCTTTCTCCTTCCCCAGCTCCTTGTCTAGGTTGCGGGCCAAGTGCTTTCCCGAGATGCTGAGCGCGCAGGCAGGCACACGCATTCCTGCACGTTTCCGGCCTCGCTCCCTGGTGGTCCGTGCACCTGCGTGAGGTTAAGGGGCGCATCTCGCTGGCTGCGGAGACTCAGACTCCTCCGCAGTCCCAAGCCTTGACTTTTCTGTAGTCTCCTGAGCTGTACGGTACAACCAGAACTCGTCATGCATGGGGGCCACTCGTTTGTGGGCACGCACCTTTCCGGCACAGACGTGCCGGGAGCTTTAGGGATTCCCGTCCTTGCACTTAGGGTAAGGGAACAGATGTGAGCCCAGGAGACTTCTCTTTACCTAGGCTTCAAATGGGAGTTGTTCTACTGGTGTAATAAAAGAGGTGTGTGTGTGTGTGTGTGTGTGTGTGTGTGTGTGTGTGTGTGTGTGTGTGAACATCGCTTCCAGAGTCCGGGATCTCTCTAGCTTCCTAAATCGGTTCTCTTCCTCGCCCGACGCCAAGCAGTCCCACCAGAAAGAATCCATTCATTTGGGATCAAAAGCACCACTTTGGACGCGGGCAATAAATCTGCGCCCCTCAAGTCTAGCGGGCCGCTGCTCCTCCTGGACCCTGCCGTGTAGACGCCCTTAAAAAGAGCCCCTGGTGGGATCGGATTTGAAACTCCACCTTAGGGTTCTGGGTCCAGCAGCGCGTGACCGGTCAGACCCTCGATGCCTTCCTCTAAGTCCGGCTTCCCCTTCTGTCACCCAACCTCCTGCCCTGGCGCTCAATCTCCGAGCCAGGACGCTGCTGACAGTTAAATTGCAATGTAGGCCGGGCTGGGGGTTGAAAAGGGACCGCGTGTCTTTAACGGGCCGTGCAGACAAAGCGTCTATCCTCGGAGCAAGAGAAGCCGGGCGCAGCCTAGCACAGACCTGTCAGCGTGTCTCCCGCGCTTGGGAGAGAGTTTGCGAAGTCATAATTATATCTCTTAACCTGTCTTGCTCTCTGTAGAAGAAGGTCCCATTATATTGAAATGAGATTATTAGCCATCAAATACTTTCTTTCTCGGGAGTTTTTTTTTTTCTTCTTTTTTTTTTTTTTAAATTCAAATACCTTAACGACTTGGCAATTGCATTTTCATCAGATTTAGTTGGCGCCCCAGCCCGGTGCGGGAGCCAAAGCAGGAAAGCAGCTGAGTGGGGAAGGACGAGGGGGTCGTAGAGAAGAGCAACCCGTCATACATCCTTTCCTAGATCTAGACTCCCGGGCAGGGACATCTGGGCCCAGGGAGAGGACACTAAGCAGAGAGATAAGAGAAACTGCTCAGACAGGGGAATGTCGCCCATCGCTCCAATCATTTCTTTGCAAACGGATTGGAATTTTCGGTAGGGGCGGACCTAGAAGGCAGGACACAGATCAGGCAGGGGAAATTTGATGGCTGGCCAGATAGGTGTGGAGTTTAGGGCACCAGGTAAGGACTAAGGCTAGAGTGGGGTTCGCCTGGGCTTGGCTGTTTCCTCTGGATTCTGGCTCTATGCTCCAGCCAGTTTCCCCGTGGATGGAATTTCAGTGTGCAATAAAGGAGTTTTCCCGTTACGCCCAAGGTCTGTCTGGTTTTACCAAAGATTGTGAGCCCCTTGAGGGAAGAAGCCCATCTTGTTTCCAGACCCTGGAACCCCTGTCCCCACTGCCAACAGAGCGTCCCTCCCCTCCTTGGACTGGGGGCCTGAAGGAGGATGTGCGGTGGAAGATTTTTCCAGACAGTAATTGTAAAACCCGGGTTTTGTCTTCTGCTGGGGCGAGGGGGAACTAGGCTCATGTTTTCCTTGGCTGCAACCCAGACTCAAGGAAAAGCTTGGGGGGCAAGACAGCCTCCGGCCTTACTTCCCTCCACCTCCACTCCAGTAAATGCTTCACATTCTTCTGGCTGGCATTCCAACCCAGCTCCAAATGGCACAGGACCACTTTCTCTGTCAACACCAGCCCTCTTCAATAAGGAGAGCTTAGGGCCAAATTTGGCTTCTGGGCCAGGTGAAGAGCCCACACTGCCTTTGAGCAGCCTCCCTGGTCTCTGAACCTAGCGGTCTCTCTTGTGCAGATGAAAGGCTCTAGTTGCTTTCCTTAATCTCTGACAGCATTTTCCTGTACATAGGTCAGGCATGATCATCTGGAAGATTCTAGAGAGAATCAATCCTCGCTTCCTGTCTCTTCAGAAGGAGGGGAAGTGGTCATCAAATGTGGCTTTAAAAGCTTCCAGATACACACGCTCACAGAGGTGTGTGTGTGTGTGTGTGTGTGTGTGTGTGTGTGTGTGTGTACACATTTGTGCAGTGTCTGAGGCGGCCAGAGAACAAGAGATGCCCTGGAATTACAGTTACAGGTAGTTGTGTGCTGCCATGTGGGTGCTGGGCTTTGAACCAACCTCTTCAAGCAAGAGAAGCCAGCGCTCTTAACTACGGATCTACATACAAGAAGAAGCAACTCCTATGGTGGTAGAGTCTGACCCTCTTCCAGCCTGGACTGACCAGGTCTGACCTTGCCTGGGAGCTATACTCTTGATGTTCAGCAGAGTAAGGAAGAAGTGACTGTGGCTGTGGATTTAAATGACCTAAGCAGGGAAAACCGGGTTCTGCAGGATACTTAAAACATACCAAAACTTGACAATGTCACTCTGTAAGGCACATAGTCCCTGTCACTAAGACAAGTTCAGAGCCACAGTGTTTTCAAAAAGGGGGATGCTGCACTAGTTAACCAGTTCCCCTGCCCCAGGTAACTGCTATAAATGGTCGGGGAGGGGGGGACTGCTGCCCTCTTCTGACCTTTGCTGGCACCTGCATGAATGTGTTGCACATATATAGAAGCATCTACACACACATGCACATAATAAAATTTAAAACCATTTACAAATTTAAAACAATACACAACAGTACCAGATACTGAGCATTGGCTATGTGCCTGGTGCTTTTTACAAATAGTCTCCCTTTCACAAGAAGTTTTAAGATAAAGGAGACTTCTAGTTTGGCCAGAGAGAAAGCTCAGCAGTTAAGACTGCTGCTGCTCCTCCAGAGACCCTGAGTTTCCCTTGTAAAGCACCCTTGTCTGGGTGGCTCGTAACCTCCTGTAACTCCAGCGCCAGAGAATCCAATCCTCTTCTACACATACCTCACACACACACACATACATACATACATACATACATACATACCACACATACACATATGCCCCCCACATACCATACACACAGACACATACACACCACACATAGCCACACACACAGACCCACACACATACTACACACACACAGACCCCCACACATACCACACATACACAGACACACACACATACCACACACACACAGACATACCCCCCCACATACCACACACACAGACACATATACACATACCACACACACACACACAGACCCACACACATACCACACATACACAGACAGACCCACACACATATAGACATACCCCCACATACCACACACACAGACACATATACACTACCACACACACACACTACACACACACAGACATACCCCCACACATACCACACACACACAGACCCACACACATACTACACACAGAGAGACATACCCCCCACATACCACACACACAGACCCACACACGCACTACACACACACACAGACATACCCCCACACATAGCCACACACACAGACCCACACACATACCACACACACAAACACACACAGAAACCTCCACACAGACACCACTCATACACACACATGCCCACACACATAAACATAATTAAAAACAAAACCTTTTTAAAATATTTCAAAATTAGGTCAGCCACTGTGACATGCCTGCAATCCAAGCTCATATGTAGCAAGGACAGAGAGGTTTCAAGTGCAAGGCCAACCTAGGCTACATATTGAGTCCCTGTCTCCAAAACCAAAGATTTCAACTGTGAGTGGGCGGGGGGCTCAAACATTCAAATGATAGCAAGTGAGTTGAGTGGAAACAAGTAAAGGACTGGGTTTTTCTAAAGACTTACTTTATATGTATCTGTGTGTCGTGTGTACTCCTGATGCCTGAAGAGGTCAGAAGGCGGCATTGGATCCCCTGGACCTGGAGTTCCAGACAGTTGGGGACCACCATGTGGGTGCTAGGAACTGAACCAGCGCCCTCTTGCAAAAGCAGAAAGTGTCCTTAACCCCTGAGCCATCTCTCTAGTGCCCCCATAAAAGGGTATTTAAGAGGAGGAAAAAAAGTTATAGCATTGTGACCATGGTTACAAATATCTGTGGGGGCTGGCGAGGTGGCTCAGGGGGTAAGAGCACTGACTGCTCTTCCGAAGGTCCTGAGTTCAAATCCCAGCAATCACATGGTGGCTCACGACCACCCATAACGAGATCTGACCCCCTGCCCTCTTCTGGTGCATCTGAAGACAGCTACAGTGAATTAAGCTGGAGTGAGCGG
>NW_022196909.1:62757469-62760032 GCF_008632895.1 Mastomys coucha | reverse complement strand
CCCAGCAGCCACACACATGATAGCTCATGGCCATCTATACAGCTACAGTGTACTCATACACATAAAATTAAATCTTAAAAAACAAAACAAAACCAAATATCTGTGAATACTCTAAGTCTGTCACCGAACTGTAGACTTTAAAGAAAAGTACAGCATGTGAACTTCAGCTTAACAACAGTTGCTTGGTTTCAAAAGGGTGAACTGTGGGGCTAGAGAGGCGGCTCAGTGGGTGAGAGCACTGGCTGCTTTCCCAAAGCACCAGGGATTGATTCCCAACATCTACACGGAGCCTCACATCTTTCTATAACTCCAGTTCCAGAGGATCCTCTGTCCTCTTATGATCTCTGTGGGGACTTTGTACATATGGTGCGCAGACATACATGCTGGCCAAACACACACACTACAACTAGTAGTAGTAGTAGTAATATAAAATTTAAAGGAAAACTGAACAGCGGCTGGTGCTGGGTTTTTCCTATACAACCCATAACCAGTGTTTTGAAAATTCCACACAAAATACAGTGTTCAGGACTGGGGTATGACTCATTGCAAATCTGAGGACTGGAGTTCAGAGCCCCAGGACCCATATAAAGCCAGACACAATCTCTAGAAGCTCAGGGGCCAGCCTGGGGTTCACAGTGATGAACAAGAGACCTTGTCTCAACATGGAAGGTGAAAACTGACACCCAAGGTTGTCCTCTGACCTCAATACACATGAAAATGAAGCATGGAGGTGGGTGCCTGTACAGAACACTGTTTTACAACAGCATCAGAACTCATCAAAGGCCTAAGAAGAAATCATTGAATGTATCCAAAGGACCTGGACTTCTGCAATTGTTCTCGGAAAAATAAGTCAGGCTCAAAAGACAAACATGTTGTGTTGTCTCTTATATATAGAACATCTCTGTGTGTCTATACATATATAAATATATGTGCACTGTATGTATACATATATCCGCAAGCTGTACCCACACAGGCATATATATGTAAAGAGTATCGGGTCATGCTCAGCTACAGAACAAGTTCAAGGCCCACTTGGGCTGAATTAAGCCCTGTCTCAAAACAAAGGAAGAAGAGTAAGAGAGGGAGGAAAGGAAAGAAGGAAGAAAGAAAGGAAGGAGGAAGGAAGAGAGAAGGGGAAATGAACACTTAAAACTTTTTGCATTGAAATGGTAAAAACAGCAGGAAAATTGAAGGATGCGAGTGCATCAATCCCAATTTGTTCTTTTAGTTTCCCAAGGCATCCTCTCAGGGAGGGATGCTTGGTAAAGGGGGTCACACATCGCTGGAGATAGGATGGCTCATAGCCTCATATCATAATGTCAATTCTCTGTGTACAGCCACAGACTCAGTACAATTCCTAGCAAAGTCCCAGTAAGTTTATGAAAAAGTGACCTGGAGTGTCCCTGAGCCCATGTCCTACTGGAACCTGGACACAGAAAAAGTACCCACTGTGTACGGAGTGGGCAGCCATGTGGAGAATCAAAGCTGTAGGCCATTCCCAGGAATGCTGCTGCTCCATGCCTGTAATCCCTGCAAGGGAAGGAAGAACAGAAGGGTCAGTAGTCTATGCCCAGCCTCATACACCAAATATCAGGTCAGCCTGGGCTACATGAGGCTCTAACTCAAGGTCGCAGAGGCTGGAGAGGTGACTCTGTAGTTAGGAGTGTTTGCTGCTCTTGCAAAGGACTCCAGTTCAGTTCCCAGCAACTCAACAATGGCCTTGAACTCCAGTCCTGGGGTATCTGGGAATCTCAGGCCTCTACCGGCACCTTCCCCCATGTAGTACACTTACAATCAGGCACACGCACACACACGTAAATAAAAATAAAAATGTATTTGGAAAGATACACTGGGATACAGTATTTTGGAAGTCCCAACTGGGTTTACAATGAGGATAAAATATATTCTCAGTTAAAATAGACAGCTTTGCGCTTACAGTAGACACAGAAAAATAGTAATTAATTGAGTAGATACATTTCATTTCAGTAAAGGTGGCAGAGAGGACTTGGTATCTTCCACCAGCGATATCATGGGAGATACTGCTCTGGGGATGTGAACCCCTTCAATGTGGATAAAGGTGCTCAAAGGTTGCCCTGCCAAAGGTTTAGGGAGCGGATCAATAAAGCCCTTGGGCCACACGCTCATAGGCACCAGCTGGCGCAGAGGTACTGGATCACGCCAAGATAGCAGCTGGGTCTTGCCCTCAGCTTTGTCCTTCGGAGAGTTGTGGGAGAGCTGAGCGGGGAAGACTGTCTCCCTGGAAACCAGTATCTTCCTCTCTGAGGGCAAGCTGGGCGGCACCCGAAGCGGGACTGGATCCGGCCTGGGATGGAGGACGGCTTTTGTCCGCAAGCTGCACCCACACAGGCAGACCTTTGAAGCGTGTTCCGTGGAGGGGCAGAGTTCATTCCCAGGTGAGTGAGAGTGCTGGACGCTCTGGGTCTGGGTCTTCCACCTCAATCCCTTATAGAGTCGGGCTTTCCTTTAGAAATGAATGAGTAAAGGAATGAATGAATGAATGAATGAATGAAGAGAGAGAGAGAGAGAGAGAGAGAGAGAGAGA
>NW_022196909.1:62750237-62757459 GCF_008632895.1 Mastomys coucha | reverse complement strand
GAGAGAGATTGAGAGAGAGGCAGGCCTGGGAGAAAGACAAAAGGATTCCCCCAAACGGGACATCCCAACCTGACTTCGAATTCATTCTCCATCTTTCCCAAGGACATACTCTTCTTTCTGCAATGAAAATAGAGGGGCCGATTCCACAAAAAGTTATATAACTTGGTTTCCTCTACTGAGAGAAGTCCGAGGCTTGGAGGAGAGAGAGGGGGATTCATTACGACATCAGTCCTAATGGGTTTCCCCAGAAGGAAGGAAGGACCCTGCAACAGATATACTATCCCCTCCAACTGGGAGGTAAAGTGTTTCCAACAGGTCTTCCAAACATCTCAAGTGGGAGAGCCAGTCAGAGTCACTCGTGCATAGTCTTTGATGGGAACTGACGTGTGACTGAGGGCAAGCCAAGAGAGGTGGCACAGGGGACAGGCTGGCTATTTCAAGTACCTTACCTCTAGCACTAGCTTCCTGAGTCCTTGAAAGTCCAAGTGGGACATGTTGTGAAGGGCCCCTCCCCCTGCTATGATGTCACGGGTGATGTCACAGATGGGTGTGTTCGTAGGGCCCCTGTGTTACACCACTGAATTCCCTAACTTCTCTCTGGAGTCCACAAGGTCCTGCTTCTCCTGGTAATACAATAACAGCATTTGGCCAGGAAAGCACAGAATGTAGCTTGATAAGAGTTGTATTCATTGCACAGGGCTGATATAACTAACCCCAGAGCCACCACAAGCAGATGGCTTTAACCCTAAGTAATCTGTTCCTCTCATAGCTCAGGAAGCCAGGGGCAGATGGTCAAGGTTATCTGCAGGATTGGCTGCCTCCTGAGGCTCTGAGGGGAAGCCTTTTTTATTCCTTTACTCTAGTTGCTGGTGGTAACCAAGGATACTGAGCTCTCTAGCTGGTGCTTTGTGATGATTATTTTTATTTTTATTTTATCTTAGATGTATGTGCTTGTGGGAATGTATGTCACATATATGCAGGTGCCCAGAGTACAGGCTCCAAGAGAGCATTGGTCCTGGAGCTGGAGTTATAGGCCTGTCTGACAGAGGAAGCACACTTAAGCACTGAGCCATCTCACTAGCCTATGGTCGTTTGTTTTCATTACTAATGTGACACAATCCAGAACTGCCCTGGAGGCAAGCTTCTGGTCATGTCACTGAGGGTCTTCTAAACTGTGCTTATTGAGATGGGAAAACCCACCCACTGTGGGTGGCACCATTCCCTAGGAAGGGATTTCTGAGGTATATAAGAGTGGAAAGAGTCAACTTAGTCATACCATATATGCATGCATTGCACTCTGCTCTTAACTCCAGATGTAATGGACTAGCTGTTTCAAGTACCCACCTTTTTAACTTCCCCACCATGATGAATGGAAATTCAGAACTGTGAGCCAAATAAATCCTGTCACCCTTAAGTGTTGTTAGGATATTTTATCACAGCAACAAAAAAGAAACTCAGAGCTTTACTGCAACCTCTGCCCCACCACCATATGGTGCTTGGATGCTCTTCCACCAGGCTTTAGGCCGAGTCATTGGAATTAGAACTACCGTAAAGCAGTACAATCTTGTCTTTACTCGGGCAGGAACATCCGCCAAGACTCTCCCCAAGTCTTCACTCTGAGCTTCTGAGTGACATAAATTTAGGGAGAAGGAACTATTTATGAAGAGATGGACAGGGAAACCTGGAGAGATTGCAGACCTGGAAAGCTGAACACAATTCCAGACCTTCATAGCATGGAGAGGAATCCACCACAGAAGCGGGAGGCAAGCAGAGAGCTATGTGAAGTTGTTTGTATGGAGAGAGCTGTTATCAACCACATAGAGAAAAATAAGGAAGCCCCGCCATCATTCCCCACCCCCTCAGATCTTTGGCCAAAGCCACAGAAGCCATCAATTGTGGTCCTTGTAGGCCACCTCCCAAGGTGACTTAGACACCAATACAGTGAAAATGTCATCAGAGTGCTGGCAGCTATATGTCATGAGAGCAGCCAGCAGACTAGACTGGGGTAAAGACCATGAAGAGGAAGAGCACCTCCCTAACACATGGGGGAACTCCAGGCATCTCTCTGTGTTGGGACCCCATAGGTAAACTGTAGTGCCAGGGGAATGTTAGTGATCCCCAAAAATCAGACAGAAGCTAGTCTGATGCAGGGTCTTTATTCTTTTCGATCTAGCTTGGACACTCCCAGCACACTGCCATCATACAGGATGGTTTTGGTGGTGGGGGCTCCCCAAATAGCTATCGGGGCAAGGCTTTATAGTATGCAGCAAGCAAGGAGATAAGTGTGCAAACATCTCGTTGGAAAGCTACTGTGCCCTTTAACATAATTGGCTGGTTCTGGGAGTTATGTCATAAAATTAATTTCTGCTCCTCTCTGCGTTGCTGGTCGTTAGGCAGGGGGTGGGCTTGTAACCTGGGGTGCAGGTTTGTTGGGAGAATAAGTTAGAGACACTGTTCTTGATGAAGATTAGCCTAGAGACTGGAGCTAGGCTCGGGTTTTGTTGGAGAACAACTTGGAAACTAATGCTAGGTACCAGCCTGTTAGTTTACTTGAGTTCAAACTTAGGTCAGGTTCTCTAAAATGGAGTCTGCACTTACAAGATTTGGCCTCTCAAAACAATGGACCCATCTCCTGGGAAAGGAGATATGATGGGTCACATCTGAGTCCACACACTGACCCCAACCATACAGAGCCATGGTCATGTTTGCTGACAGATAACCAATTTTGAAGGGGTTTTAATTTCATCTGTTTATCTTTTTTAATCTATTTTTAAACCTATGTGTGATGTATATTTGTGCATACCTATGTGCATGTTACACATGTTTGTGTATGTGAATATTGGTGCACACATGCTACAGTACACGCGTGGAGGTCAGAGAGACTCGGGTGTGCCCCTTCACCTTCCACCATGTTTGAGACAGAGTCTTTTATGAGTTGCTACTATGGACCCAGGCTGGCTAGCCCCTATGCTCCTGGGGAATCCTCCTGTCCTGCCCTCACACCTTCCCACAGGAAGGAAGATGCCTGCTGCTGGGTCTGACTGTACATGGATGCTGGGATCCAAACTCAGGTCCTAGGCTTGCACAGCAAGCACTCTCACCACTGAGCCAATCCTAATCAGCTAATTTTTTAGAGTTGTTTTGGGTTTTACAATGTTGACCAAAAGTACAATAAATTTTCACATAATCTACAACCCTCCCCTGCCTGCCCTGCCACTGACAGCCCTGCCCACACTAGAAGTTTCCAGGAGATTGGAGCATCCATGAGTCAATGAGCCCGGCCTAGTTAAAGGCTTTGTTAAATGCACTTGTTGCCTGGGCCTCCTAGCAAGAGGCACTTTGTTTAAAACCCAATGTTTATTCAAATTATCTGCCATTTGGAATTCTGTTTTGTTTTTGTTTCGTGTTTTGGTTTTGTTTATTTTTGTGACAGGATCTTATATAGCCTAGGATAGCTTGGAACTTCCTATGTAGCCCAGGATGACCTGAATTCCTGATCCTCCTGCCTCTACCTCCCAAGCTCTGGGATTACACATAAACATCGACAACGGATCATGGTGCTCACTCTCATCTCTTTCAGTCATTTTAATTTTTTGATGTTTTTTTCAAGACAGGGTTTTTCTGTATAGCTCTGGCTGCCCTAAAACTAGCTCTGTAGACCAAGCTGGCTTCAAAATCACAGAGATCCACCTGCCTCTGCCTCCCAAGTGCTGGGATTAAAGACGTGTGCCACCACCCAGCTCCTTTTTTACTTTTATTTATTTTTATTGAGATAGGATGTCATCCAGTGTAGACTGGTCTACAATTCACTATGTAGTTAGGGCTGACCTTGAACTCCTGATTCTCCTGACTCCAACTCCTAGGAGATAAATTACAAACTAGATTATACACTCTTGTGTTTCCCTCACTCTTTAATTTTTAATATTTATTTATCTATTTATTTTAATGAATTATTTAATTTATATGAGTACACCATAGCTGTCTTCAGACACACCAAAAGAGGGCTTCAGATCCCATTACAGGTGGTTATGAGCCACCATGTGGTTGCTAGGAATTGAACTCAGGACCTCTGAAAGAGCAGCTAGTGTTCTTAACCAATACGTGTCCAGATCACCAGGAACTGGAGTTACACATGGTTGTGTGTTGCCACGTGGGTGCTGGGACCAGACCTTTGATCCTCTGCAAGAGCAGCCAGGGCTCTTAACCTCTGAGCCATCTCTCTGCTGCTCATTCTGACTTCTGCCAGTTGTTCCACTGAAGCTGGCCGAATCCAAGTCACCTCCTCCACAGGGCGAAGTCCAGAAGCCGGTTCCAACCTCCCAAGCATCTAAGGCTGTTTTCCTCTCAGTGCCCGTGGTTCCCACTGGCCCCTGAGCATCCCGCTTTCCAGCTTCGTCCTGCCTCGTTGGCTGGACCTTTCAGCCTGTAAAGCTTCCTCCCCTTCCTGATCTTGGAAGGATGGCGTCCCCCTGGACTGTGTCTTTGGTGTCCCTCTGCTGCCTCTCCACAGGACACCTTCAGTGAGTATGTTGGTTTTCTGCAGCTACAAATCCAGTGGCTGAAAAGGAGAGATTTATTTTATTTATAATGATTTATGTACTCCTTCCCTCACACATCTGGAGGCCAGAAGTCAGAACATCTTAGTCCCACATCCCTGTGGGGCTTTAGGGAGCTCCCTGACTTACTCTTCTAGCTGCTGGTAGCTGCCAACTGCACTTCTTCTTCTCTCATCTGTGTCAGCTTGGTCCTCCTCCTGCCTCTGTCTACATGCCTCTCTTCCCTTTGTGTGTCCATATTCATTCATTCATTCATTCATTCATTCATTCACTTCTCCTCCTCCCCCTTCCTCCTCTATTTTTGTTTTGTTTTGAAGCAAAGTCTATTTAACCCTGGCTGTCCTAGAATTCCCTATGTAGACTAGACCAAGCTGGCCAGGAACTCACAGAGATCCACCTGTCCCTGCCTTCCGAGTGCTGTAATTAAAGATATGGGCCACCATATCTTTATTTGTAAACAAACAATAAATAAAATTTATTTATGTTATTATAATATTACTATATATTATAATAAATAAGCTATATATTATGTTTAAGAGTGTGGTGTGTGTGTGTGTGTGTGTGTGTGTGTGTGTGTGTGTGTGCGCGTGCGTATGAGCATGTGCACTCGGACACAGGTGCACCCAGCGGTCAGAAGAGGGTGCCACGTCCCCTGGAGCTGGAGGTGCAGGGCTTGTGAGCTGCTCACCGTGAGTTCTGTTAGTCAAATTCTGGTCCTCTGAAAGAGCAACAATAACTCAAGCACTGAGCAGTGTGTTCAGCTCTCATTCTTTCTTCTTATAAAGACTCCAACTGTGGGGTTAGGGCACTTCCTACCCCACGGTCTCCCCTTGATTACATCTGGGACAACCCTACTTCCCAATTAACTCACATTCTCAGGGTCCTGGGAAGCTGAAGTTCTGGAAGAGACATCACTACTTAGTCCAGGACAGGGATGTCATTGGGCCTCGTGGCTTCAAAGCCCATCTAGACATCCCTGACTCTAAAGCCCTCCTCTGTCTGCCTCTGCAAACCTCGACTCTCATGCCCAGAGCATCTGTGTTCTGCTGGACTCTTTGTCTTATGGTCCTTCCCTTTCTTCAGAAGAGGCATAATCGGCTAGAGAGATGGCTCAGTAACTAAGAGACCTGGCTGCTGTCTCAGAGGACCTGAGTTCAATTCCCAGCACCCACATGAATCCAGCACCCTCCTCTTGCTTCTGCAGGGACAAGACACACACATGGTGTCACCTACTCATCTAGAATTTAGTCATTTCCTCATTAAGAGGTGGCATCTGCTGTGAGATGACCCACAAGTAAAAGTATGTGCCACTAAGCCTGATAACCTAAGTTCAATTTCCAGGACCCACATGATAAGAAGAGAACCAACTCCTATAAGGTTCCTCCTGATCTCCACAAATGTGCTATAGCAGTGTTCCCTGCCCCACCACAATATAAATAACTTAAGCCTGGTGGTAGTAGCACATCCTTTAATCCCAGCACTCAGGAAACAAGGGCAGGCAGATCTCTGTGAGTTTAAGACCAACCTGGTGTACAAAATAAGTTCTAGGATATCCAGGACTACCCAGAGAAACCCTGCTTCAAAAACAAACAAGCCAGGCAGTGGTGGCACATGCCTTTAATCCCAGCACTTGGGAGGCAGAACCAGGCGAATTTCTGAGTTCTAGGCCAGCCTGGTCTATGGAGTGAATTCCAGGACAGCCAGGGCTACACAGAGAAACCCTTTCTCAAAAAAACAAAACTAACCAACCAAAGAACCAAACAACAAACCAAACCGAACAAACAGACAGAAGAGATGGAGTCTATTTCTCTCATCTTGAACCTTTGAAGGTTTCTGTGGCTGTGTTCACAGCATTTGATGGGAGAAGGCAGAGTCAGTGGGATGGCTTTGGCATGTAAAAGTTATTGCTGACAAGCTTGATGATGTGAGTTCAATCCCTGGGATCCCTAGAGTGGATGGAGAGAATCATCTCCCACAAGTTTGTCCTCTAACATATACCCATCACACATACACACACACACACAATCAGTTAGTCAATCAATAAATGTTTTTTAAAAAATAAATTAAGGGTCAGGCAGTGGTGGCGCATGCCTTTGATCCCAGCACTTGGGAGGCAAAGGCAGGTGGATCTCTGAGTTTGAGCCCAGCCTGGTCTACAGCATGAGTTCCAGGACAGCCAAGGTTTCTAAACAGAGAAACTTTATCTCAAAAGCCAATAAATAAATAAACAAACAAGAAAATAAATAAGGGCTTGGAGAGATTCCTCAGCAGTTAGGAGCACTGGCTGCTCTTGCAAAGGACCTGGGTTCAATTCCTAGCCCCATATTGTTGGCTCACAACTACCCATAACTTCAATTCCAAGGGATTTAACACCACTTCTGGGCCATGTGGGTACCCATACCCATAAAATAAATTATAAATAAATAAATAAATGTGAATTAAAGTTACATTAATTTTTGTAGATATACCAATGTCAAGACTGACTGTGCTACTGTACTTTGGGCCTATGAGCCTCTTGATATTAAAATTAAGAATTCTCACTGGGTATAGTGGGCAGCACCTATAATCCTAGCACTTGAGAGGTAGAGGCCAAAGAATCAGGAGTTCAAGGCTGTACTTGGCTGGATATCAAACTGAAGGACAGCTTGGGCTACATAAAACCATGT